>NC_091489.1:15481112-15793028 GCF_947461875.1 Haliaeetus albicilla | reverse complement strand
TAAGCTTTATTAGCGGTAACAAAAATGAAAAGCGAACTGTCTTCAGTGTATGCAAGACATAAAACTCCATGAATGTAGATAAAAGGACAGTTTTTATGCAATGACAGCCCTAGATCAAGAAACTGAAACAGATAAGTGATAAACATACAGAAGACAAATAAATGCACAACAGGCTGCTTGGTAGTAAGACAAGATTAATTTTATCTTTCATAAACCAGCATGACTAAAGAAAGTAAAATATTCAAGAAAGGCTGGTAAATGCTGAAAATAATGTAGGGTAGTAAAATATTTTGTGTAGATTTACTTTGTATTATTCAATTTTTTTTACAAAGGCCTGTCTCAGTTTGCATCAAATTCTGTCACCAAGTAAAAGTACTATGAATAAGTTCAAGCTCTTTTGATTCATCCACAGGCAAAAACTCCATTTAGGTAGAGTCCAGGTTGAAAACATATCTCAACAGTTTAAGTTGAAATATGATTAAATATATTTACAGGCTGTTGCAATTAATTAGTCCCAAACCAAAAGTAACAAATTAAGAGAATGTATTATTAGATAGGTGAATCTAAACATCTTAAGGCATAAGAACATGTGTTTGAGTGAGCTGGGAACTGTAATATTCCCTTTCAGAATCTTTCCAAATTCTCACCTGGTTTAAAGACTGCAATCCTGCTCACCAAATAGTTCAGATATTACCTCCACTTTTTCATCATTCATCACTGAAATGACCTCATTTGAAAGAAAACTTGACTTTCCTCATAATGTGCAAAGCCTACAAGATTGCATTTGGGTAATTTTAATGTTTATTGATCTAAATTCATTTACACTATACTAATTTTTAAATCTCATACTGTTTTATCTCCTCACTCCTTGGTGGCCTTGCTGTAAGGGGATATTAAGGCAAGAAATATTGGTAGGGATCTGGGGGAGATGGTGGGAAAAGATTTGGTTTGTACCCCCATCTTATTTTGTGGACATGTTCTCCCAGTTTGCAAAGAGAGGTTTGAGCACTGTATTCAAGGCAGGAAGGATGAGAACTGTAAGTTGCAATGGAAAGCCAAAGTGTGTTTATACCCTGTGGTGGGGTGCCAGCTGAGACAACTTGTCACATTTGCTTTAAAATAGCTTGCTTGGGTACAGGAGCACTGCAGCCATGGGAGCAAGCACAGGGCAACTACTGTGCTATTTCCTTGTTATCTCTGGCCTGGGAGGACAGCCATGGGTTCTCCCAATGATCTTTCCAGCAGCATTCCCACACTGGGCTGTGAAGTTGGCTCAGTACCCAGTGGGGCTTTCACATCATTGGCTTGCAGCAGAGAATTACCTGTTACCCCCTGAAAATCATTTACACTGGCAGAAGGAAAAGAGAGCTGAGACATATGTGGGTGTTTCTGCTTTTGAGTTTCATGTGGAGCTGGTGCTAAGGAACTTAGCTAAAGCCTTTGCTTTATTCCTTTCAAAAACAATTATTTTTTGTCAGTGCTTCTTCCTACCTTCAGTACTTCTTGTTCCCTTGTAAAGGAAATCCTAAAGCCCACTGAAGTCCATTGCAGGTTCCCCACTGGCCTGTGTGGATTTGGGACCAGATTCTAGCATGTAGTTTATCTTCATTCTCACTATGAATGGTCAACTCTGAGCATAAGCTATGGCATGTCTTCAGCTGACCCACTTTTTATTCAAATCAAATTTTCTGAAAGTGGAAAAATGACAAAATTTTTCTAAGTAGTTTAAAGGATCTGAATGCATTTGACATTCTTAAGAATTTAGCACAGCTAACAGCAATTCTGAGAGTGCTCTGCTTTTATCTTGTATCCTCATGAGTTGTTTGGGCCAGTAAGAGTCCCCCCTTCCAGCTTTTAAGCAATCTGATTATGCCCAACATGGGCTACCTTACCATCATGTAACTTACCCCACCAACACTTGGTTCATTGGGAACTACAAAGTCTGTAGTGTTAGATCCCCAGCTGTCATAATTCAGCATCTTCAGGTGTTATTTGTTGCAAAAGACAGCCTTATGCCAACTGTTAAGGTAGTATCTATGAGAAATCAATTAATGTTGTTGCCAAGTGGCCCAGTAAGATCATTATTGCCATTGCTATTAGCAGGTCACAAGCCCTATGCTAGTTCTGCAACTTGAGCAACAATATTTTTATGGTTATAAATGCTTCAAATAGGTATATGGGTCAGAGGCTGATCTACTTTTGATTCATTGACCTCTCAGGAGGAAGCACTGAAAAACACTTTAACTTTCAATGTGGCACTGGAAAATATCTTCTGTGTAGAGGCAGATTTATCGAAGTGAGGGAAGGCAATGGTTGTCAGGAGATAAATTCATTGGTACTGAAGATCTTGACTAGACCTTGAACTGTGTGGCTCTGGTGAGGCTCTGGGGTGTCTCAGCTGAGCAGGGGAGCTGACTGTGGAAAACAGGAGACCAGCCAAATAATGAAAAGCAGTAACCGACCATTAATTTTTAACAATGTAGTTCCATAAATATGCTTTTTGTCATAGGAGACTGTGCCTAAGGTGGCTGTCTAGAAAATGGAGTAATTTAAAGAAAAATGTTGTCTCATAATCAAGGAGAGCTGTCAAAACCACTTGGCAAACCAACACACAAAGTACTTAATGCCAGAAATATTTATGCGTTATTCCTAAGGGAAAAAAAATAATGCTGAGTGTATTTGAGAGTCTAGCACAAGTTGCCACACAAGGCAGAAGGGATGGGATGTAAAGAGCTCATAAACTGGGCTCTGAAATTGTGTTTTGATTAAGAAACACCGAATAAATGTGCCTCTCATTTTCGGTCGATCTGATCCATTCTAAAGCAGAGATCTTTGTAAGTATTTTATGAGTATCTTGGTCTTATTTCTAGTGTGGCTAATCATCTCCATTGCCCTCGAACTCCACCACCACAAGGACTATACTTGCTGGGCTTCACTGTCACTCGTTTCCTAGAAGGCTGTCTGATGAATGGAGGCAAAGAAGCAACTACAGATCAGGATTTCCTTGATTGCCTTACCTCCAACTTCCTATATGCTGAATCAAAATTTCTTGCTGATTCCTACCCTTTTATGTACGATTTTTCTGTCACTTTTTACCTTCTTCTTCCTTCTGGCTTTGCCCTCTAGCTTAAAAAATATCCAAAACTGAACCCAGGGTGACTAGTCTGACAGGCTCAAGATAACAACTGAGTAACTGGATGGGCTGCAAGTCTCCTGAAAGGAGCATCAGGGCAAGCCAGCCAAGAGTTTCTTAGCAATAGGGGTGTGATGTCAGGGTTTAGACCCAGCTTGTGGTGATGCCAGCTGCTTCCAGCATACTTCAGACACAGAGCGGCAAGCTGAGAAAGGGCACTTCAGTTTTCTCTTTTGCCATTTATCTCCCTCCCTCCTTTTGTTTTGTTTGAAGAAAGAGCAAATGGAGCAACGGAGGTGAGAGCTATGGCCTTATCCGCGTTGTCTCCCTTGCCCAAGGAGGGAGACTTTCAGCCAACAATTCTCCTTCTGAGGTGTTTTTCCTCCTTTAAAAGACAGAGAGGAGGAGAGGGGAAGTAAACGAACTCCTTGTCTTTTTCTCACCTACTACTCATTCAATGTTTGCTTACTTGAGTAGTTTGTCAGGAAAACCGGGTTACCCGTCAGCCGCATTGAAGCGTAAGTTACTCCGAACACCGTGGCAGTGGAAGCCGCCATGGTTCCTCCCCAGGGAGGCAGGACACGGCCAGGCCGTGGGGGTGAGGCCAGGGGGTATGGGGAGGGCCGGCCCACAGGCCGGGGTGGCCAGCGGGCTCGCCAGCCCATGGGCAGGCTCCGGCCGCCCGGCAGCCTGGCCCCGGCCGGGGGGCCCAGGCCCGGGCAGTGGGGCAGAGCCTCGCGGGGCCCTGGGCCTGCAGTTGCCATGTCAGACCCAAGAGATGGCAATCGCAGCCCGGCCTTCTCCTCCACGGAGCACCTGCGCGAGAGCCTTTGCCTTCCGAAATCCCGCAGACCCGGCAAAGCCGGCACTTTCGCTGAACAAGCTGCTGCCTTTCAGGTTTTGGGCCCTTTTCTGAGCCTGATATAGTGCTCTGCTCCATGTCAGGAACCTGAAATAGAAGAAAGCAGCTGGAACTCTGGCTAAAGCCACGACCTCTTCTCAGTGACGTTACCTGAAGTCGCACTGAAGTACTCAGGCTATCATAGGTTTTTTAGACTGATGGAGGATTCGCCCATCTTGTTCTGTTTTCTTTTCCATATTTGTTCCAGAGGTATGAAAAAACTAAATAGTCTCAGCAAACGGAAAGGGGGGGTGTGGGTGGGAACAGTGCTGTTAGTGAAGCTGAAGAGTTCGCTCATTGCCATGGAAACGTTCACATCCTAGCAACAGCTTATTGATAGCGAGATGACATGGAAAGACAAGAGCCGATGCCTTTGACTCATGGGAAAACAAGCTATCCTGGCTTTCTACTTCTCTACCTCCTCTTCTTTTCCAAAAGCGCATAGTGGTTTACCATAAAAATCCCTGAGCAACATTCTTTTTCTTAAGTGTTTGTGCTTTTGTGTTGAAACATTAGTTGCTAAGAAAAGTTGATACAGTTGAAGTACTATCATCATTAGCTACCTGGCCAGAAAAATTATTAAAATGCAGCAAAGGAACCCAAAGGCATTAAACTTTTTTTTTTTTCCTTTAGACATTTAGCAAGATGTTTTTGGATTAACTGAAAACATCCAGAAAGTCAATGCACCATTTTATGTCCATCTCCGCACTTCCCAGAGTGTTTGCTGCAGCTGACAACACTAAGGTGTCGCTCAGTGGGACACAGGGTAGAATCGGTTGTGGTACGGTCTGCGTTCCTCGTGATGCCCAGGGAGTGCGTGTGCTGGGAAGTACTGAAAAGCTTTCTCTATTTATGTGCCCTTGGGTTAGGGTGGGTAGAGCAGCACTCAGGTGTGTTTGCTGAGAAAGTGCATTTCCTTCATTTTCCTGACATCCAGTGGTACAAGAAGCTTCTCCTGGGTGAAGGTAGGGTAACACAGCAGTCACTGTGCATGAAAGGAGATACCTTTGAGAGCAAGGATTAGACTGTTAGTACTAATATTATTACTACTAAGTACAATAGCGTTGTGGAGTCCTAGTCATAAAGCAGGATTTAAATGTGACTTGTTCCACACAGACACAGAAGGTCTTTTTCCCTAGGAGCTAAGAGCTTATGATCAGTTTGTTTGCCAATATGATTATTCATTGGTAGGAAGAAAACCCAACAATTCCTTTGTTGATTTTTGTGTATAGTTGTTGGAAATGTTTCTGTCAAGTAGGTATTCCAATAACCATTTTGGAAAACCAGGAAACGTATGATGTTGTTTTGTACATAGCATCACTACAGTGTAAACATTTGTTTAAGAGCTTTGCTGAACTGGATCCATATAAGGGACTCCCTGAACATTACATTTATTGTGAGAAGAACATTGAATCATATTTCCACAGCTAATAGAAACCACTTTTCAGAAATGGGACCCTTTATCTGTACATGAATTAAAAATGGAGCTAATGAAATATCCCAAGAGAAATCAGTGATGTTTACAGAGTTTATAAAACCTACTTATTTACCAACATTTTGGTAACAAAAATAATTTACATTTTCTGAATTTTTTGTTCCATTAGCAGTATTTTTCCCTTTGGAGACAAGGATTGCTTGGCTGATCAGCAAGCCAGGTTGATGTTCTGATACTACCATTGCGTTAGGTTTACAATAAATGAGGTAACTAGTGCTGCGGGGCTGCTGGAGGAACAGTTAGAAATATCTGAAGAAGAAGAATATAATAAGAACACCACCAAAATAACTGGAGATTTTCAGGCCTGCTGCTCAGGTGCAAGATTTCTATAGGGAGAGAGAAGCATCATCTAGAAAACGTTTATGAAAATTGAGGCAGGACTTAGATGGACTTTAGGATCCCATACTGTGATCACTATTTTCACTCTAATGCCAACAGCACTTTAGCTAACTTGGTACCTTCTGTTCTGACCTGGGGATCACTTCAGTGCCAGCACTGCTGTGTTGATGCATTTCCAGAGCAGGATCTATGTGAGTTACAAGGCGGAGTATTCTGGCCAACATCTTACTTGCTTCTCAATAGTAAGCAATAAATCAGAAGTAATCCTGAGAGCAGGAACAGGACTTGCCAGGCTCTTTCCAATTGGCACAGAGTTTGTATGGTCCTTCTGGGGCCTGAGCTATGATTTCAGCTCCAGGTTTGAGAAGAGTGGAAGGCATAGATGTGGGGATTGTCCTAAAGGACTATAGTGGAGCCTCCTCCATTTCTTTGGTGCTTGCAAGGCAAAGCAACATGCACTGTGAATATTGGACCAGGGTATGCCATGACTTTCACTTACTCATCTGTGTATTTGAAATTCTTTTTCCCATTCCCCATTCCTGGATGAATTCCTCTTAGACTTAGGGGTAAGGGAGGCAATGGTAAAACAAACTCTTCTGTCAAGGTTGGGGCGGGGGGGTGTCAATCTGGGTGACAAGTATGTCATCAGGTAGTTTTCCCTCCACTGTACCTTTTGGAGTCTTTACAAATTCGAAAAGATATGTGTTTTGGAAAGGAGCAGGCAGGCAGGAAGCAGCTGCAAATTTTGCTGCTCTCTCTTTCTCAAAGAATCAGGAAACAGTTCTGCATGTCGAAGCTCATAATTTCTCCCTACTTACTGAAGAAAAATATACAAAAGTTACAATTCAGGCTTTTCAAGAAATCTGATCAACAGTATTACCTTTCTTCCAGGAGCTGGGGGAATATTAACTTTTCATACAGAAATATTTTTTTATTTCTAGTAATTCACATTAATTCAGGGCCTGTGGTACACGTCTAATGCTTCTGCTATCCTGATTTCTCTTGATCGACTTCTTGACTGATGCACTGACTGATTTGGGGAAATGCCCTTTTCCTTTCTTTCAGTTGAAGGTATGTTACCTGTTAATAGCAATTTGATTAGTCAACATTAGCACCTGGGGATGCCTTTTTTTTATCATATCAAGCAAATATGTCTACAGGTGGAGACATAATTACAAGCATTACTGAAACACATTTTTACAATTCTTTAATTATATTTTGACAGAAAAGAAATGTCAAGGGAGTAGCACTTGCTTTTTAGCTCTGAAACATTTATATCTGTTGTAAGTATTTGTCTCTGCTTTGTCACACTATCCTTTCAAATCTTACTTTTGCTGCCTTGTAGTTAGTGTCTTGCCATTGTTTCATGATTTAATGTTAAGATTTTATACAAAGATTTCATGAAGAGCAGCTGCAGATTGTCTTCTCTGAAGCTATAGACTATCTTCACTCAGTTGCAAAAGTATGAAATCCAGTGGAGCTTTGATGATTTATACCAACTGCAAATCTGGTCAGTCTCTCTAAGATTTCACTCCTGGCACATGCTCCTCTCTATCAAAAGCCAGTGGAGTCTCTATCCTGTGTGACAGAAGTCAGAGGCATTAGTAAGTGTTACACATGACTTCAGGATTAGTGTAAGTATTTTGATTCTGTTTTTCTGCTGTTTCCTGTGATATGCATCAAACAACTGGAAGAAAAGATAAAAACTGGGAATGCTAAAAATTATTTCTGTCTTTCTGCTATATAAGAGGTAACATTTCTGTCTATTATTTGGGTTATTTCCTTATGCAAGAGCCAAGGACCAATCTCATCTGCAAGCATTTGTACACATCTGAAATACAACGTAAAATTTAGTCTGGATTTGTACCAATTTGTTAATAAAGTTGGAGTTTGTCCCACCATCAGTAATCATTTCCATGTTCAAAAACATATTTCTAAGAGGTAAGCTCACTCTTAAAAAACATCTAAAGCCAATTAAAAGAACACAGCTGTAAGGGGTTATGTGGCAAACTGTCACTGGACTTATGACAATAAACAACAGCTAAGTAGCTGTCACTGTATCCCAATTGCAAGGATTTACTAACAGGTCTCTTAAGTAACGTATGGCATTTTTTATCTAAGCTGTATTGTGAAGCTGATGAGAAGGACACCATGTACCATACTGTTTTCTTGAGGTGTTACATTACTTGTAATTGAGAAATACCCTAAGGGAATGATATACCATCCGTAAGTGATGCTGATGATTTGGGTGTCACATTTCCCATAAAGTTATTACTGAGCCAGAGTTCTGATATGATGTTAGGAGGCACTGTACTGCTTTGAAGAATTGTCATACAAGGCATAGATGAGGCACAAACTTCAGGATCCGGCTGTTCATTGTTGTCCTGGTTTCAGCTGGGATAGAGTTAATTGTCTTCCTAGTAGCTGGTAGGGTGCTATGTTTTGAGTTCAGTATGTGAAGAATGTTGATAACACTGATGTTTTCAGTTGTTGCTAAGTAGTGTTTAGTCTAAAGTCAAGGATTTTTCAGCTTCTCATGCCCAGCCAGCGTGAAAGCTGGAGAGGCACAAGAAGTTGGGAGGGGACACAGCCAGGGCAGCTGACCCAAACTGGCCAACGGGGTATTCCATACCATGGGACGTCCCATCTAGTATAGGAACTGGAGGGAGTGCGGGCAGGGGATTGCCACTTGGGGACTTGCTGGGTGTCAGCTGGCGTGGTGAGCAATTGCCCTGCGCATCATTTGTACATTCCAATCCTTTTATTATTGCTGTTGTCATTTTATTAGTGTTATCATTATCATTATTAGTTTCTTCTTTTCTGTTCTATTAAACCGTTCTTATCTCAACCCAGGAGTGTTACTTCTTTTCCCGATTCTCTCCCCCATCCCACTGGGTGGGGGCGGGGAGTGAGTGAGCGGCTGCGTGGTGCTTAGTTGCTGGCTGGGGTTAAACCACGACAATTGTCCTTGAAGGTGCTGCTGTACCTTTTAGGAGCAAACAGGCATTCTGCTGAGATTTCTGCATACATAACCATGCCTTTTTTACCTAACATAGGCCTGCAATTCAGGTTGACTACTGAATTGCTGCTAATTCTTTTCTAGCTTCTCGTCTTTCTAGCATACAATTTGGAACCACATTTTAGAAAGGTCTTGCAGCTACCATCCCCAGCCCTACAGGGACTTAAGATCATGAAATCTGCAATATAGAAAAGATGTACAAAACCCCAGTTGAATGAAGACGTCACACACTCTGTCAACACTTTCTGCCCTCCCTCAAGTTGAGCTCTTTTGCACTTGTTTTCTTAGGCTCTTTTTCCTTTAGCCTTTTCCTTGAGAGAATAACAGTTAATAAAAGGTTACTTTAATAATGTTCCCTTTTTCTTTGCAGCATGCCTTCAAAAAAAAAATGGCCATTTTCTTAACTGTGCTAACTGGAAAATATTTAGTAATGTTTTGCATGATTGTGTTTAGTCTAGGGCCCGCCACTGAAATCAGCACTAGTTTGATTAGAACAGCCAAGATTGCATACTACTTCATGGCGCATTGGACCGTTTCTCTGAACATGAACTTTTGAACATTGCATCTCATGCATGAAAATTTCAGACCAGGTTCTTGGCAATGGCAGAGAGAATCTTACTGAATTGAGAGGAAAGTAGGAGTAAAAAGGAGGATGGAGAGAAAGTGAAGAGAATTTTATCTGCTGCTGTTTTTTTCTTACTGTTTGTTTTATTCAAGGAGCCAAACTGACAATTAGTGACATCCTTGAAGCAGTCCAAGGCTTTCTTCAGCCCCATAGTTCTTGCTTTCGCTCTTTCCCCTGGTATTACCACCTCAGCCAAGCAGGGTTCAATGCTGTCCAAAAGTTGTTTACCCCAACTGCACTCTTCCCCACCAACTCCCAGGGAAGGTGCACTAGATCTGTAAGCAACTTCAGAGGAGTTGTGAGAGGGAAGGAAGAGGCAACAGGAAGGTTCAATTGCATGGGGAAACCTTTTGCCTAGAAAGAAGATACAAAAAAAAGTGGGGCATGTGAAGGAATGGTTACACAGGAGTCCTTGTGTGAGAAAAAAGGACAGCGTTAAAGAGGAATGGGGAGATCTTGCATATGGCAATGTGGAAAATGGAAACATGGGACCATAGAGATGAAGATGAGCTGATATGGAGGAGGGTTAAGAGAGGAACCCCTTAGATGAGTTAGAAGCAGAGGGAGGGGGGTGGATGGCATGCAGGGAGCTGGGGGGAATAGAATGGAGGAAGGCAATGAGCCCCTGCTCATGTAACACTTGCTCAACTTTCAGAAGCTGTGAAGAATGTGATCTAGGGCTGGGGCACAAGTGACATCTGACTATTGTGGTTCCAGGATGGCATGAAAGCTAGCTGATTATAATCAAGTTTCCAAGTAAGTATTTTTGAACACAGTTTTAAATCCACTTACCTCAAGTATTCAAGGATGCGTGTCTAAATTTGCTTTTTACAACCACATTATGCTGTTGAAAGTCAGTTGCTTTTTACCTTAATGGGAAGAGCACATGCAAGGAATGGGAAAACACAAGAAGTCAATTAGCATAAAAATCTGAGCAAATGCTTGGTGAATATACATTTTTATGCTTGGTGAATAGACATTTTTATGCTTGGTGAATAGACATTTTTTCTGCTTGTGGTTCTTGAGTAAAGCCTTTTCCATTGTTGTCAGGGACTACTAAAAAAATAGAAAGAAAACTCAGATTTATTTTTCATGTCTTTGGGACATCTGAGAAAATGCAGTCGATTGGTTCATTGGTGTTTCATGCCTAGGTGCTTAGCATGCCAATGATATATTTAAATTTAAATAGATAAGATATAGATTTTCTGATGTAGCATTGTCTATGATTTAGATTATCATAATACTTTTATTCTAAATTGCCGTTTAGGCCTTTGTAGATCTGAAGTCTGAAATTTCTCTTATGAGTCAACCCTCTTTTTGATAAACCATTTAAACCAAAGAGGTGATTATCGGTTTGTAGTGGGAAGAAAAACATTCAAATGCTGTAGAATGTGAGACCACAGAATGAAGATGGAAAGGACAACTTGTGTTAAGTTTGCTTCAGTGTGAATTTCTGAGTAATTTTGGGTCAGGCACCAGAATTTAATGTGCAACTGAAATATACTCTTGCACTTTACACAGACTTGTAAGTGGGAGGTCACTGTCCCTGTCCTATGTGCATGCAAATGCAGCTGAAGATCTTTTCCTGTCATTTGAGACCATGGGAAGAAAAACAGATGTGAATAAAACCACTTAGAGAGATTAAGGCTTGATCTAACCCACACAGCCTCAAAATTGTACTTTTTTCATATATGTATATATGTAAATATGTTTATGAGTGGGGGAAGAGTGTACGCCTGTTACAGCTTATGTAACTCAGGTGAATAATTTTTCAACTCCAGTCATTCCATATTTCCTGTATATTGTTCAACCTCCAACACCGAAAGACGACTCATGCAACCAAATAAATTAAACTTGATTTTTCCCAAGATTCGAAAGCAAAAGTGATGTGCAAATTAGATTTCACATATTACCTTTATCCTTCAAGTATATTTACACTTTAGTTTATGAAGGAAAGATGCTTGCTTCAATATAGTGTAAGAAGGTTGGGGAGGGCATTTTTCTTGGTTGAGATGCATAAGATCAAATTAAATATTTTCCTCTGTAATAATGAGTCTTTGGATCTGTGGTTTAGGTTTGGTTCATTATGGTAAGGAATCAAGCAGGAAATATGGGTTCAAATCCCAATAGGGATTTCTTCCTCACAGCTTCTTCATGCCTAGTCATCATTCTGCAGCTATTAAATACTGAGATTAATCTAAAGGCAGAAAACATTACCATCCTGCAAAAGGAAGTACAGAGTTTTAATGCTTTTTAGATAAAGGAGAAACAAACCCACAAATTGAAAAGCATAATGCATAATACAGAAATTTGTAGAAATTTTATAGAATTTTATAGAAAGATCTAAATCCGATTTCACATGTTCTTCACTTCTGGGGGCCCCTTATGTTCCAGATGAGCAAGGGTCTTTTTGTCTAAAAACTCTCCATGACAACTTAATCTCTCCTGAGTCTTGTGAAGTTCATACTGGGGATTTCTGTTCATTTGAATTTGAGCTTGTACTTTATGCAGCTGGCCAGAGATGGTGCTGAGTGCTCAGGTACTGCAGAGTGAGATGCAGTGGGAATTTGAACAGAAGAGATTTGGGGCATTAACCATAGCTACACTCAGCTGCCACGAGCTATGACTTCAGGTGAATTTAAAATTAGAGAAAAGCACCCTACTTGTAATACTTAGCCAAATAGCAACAAATAAAATGATTTTATAAAATGAGAAAAGGGTTGGGACACTGTAACACTAGCAAGAAGATTTACTTGTTTGGTATATTTGCTGATATTTTATTGTTCAGTGAAATAAAGGTAATCTTCTGGACATGAATTCATCTAGCCTTCATCAGATAGGTAGTGGAAATGGAAATAAGCTCAATTTACTAGTAGTGCCTGTGGGTTGCAGCTCATTTCTTACTGTCTTTTCTTAATTGCTCTCTCATTTCATATCTTTTTTTTTTATTCCAGTATGAAAGTGTGCAATAGTGTGGCACTTAAAGCATATGAGAAGTTGCACCATAGGTGGAGGTCAAGCTGTGCAAGCCTTTCCTTTGTTACAAATTCTTATCCAAAACCAAGCCTATTGTAGTCAGTGCCAGGGTTCACTGGGGTAAGGACCTCTGAAGCTTTCTAAGATGAAGCTGGAGAGTTAGCCTGCTGCATGATGTATACTGGTCTTTTCCAGCTCCAGCTTACCTGTGGTTTTTATGCTCTGATAATCTCTTTTCTGATTCATGTAAGTATCACCAGAACATCAATACAACAAACAAACAAAACCAGTTGAAAATTCCCTTTCACAACCTTATTTTTTCCCAGTTTTCATTCTGTGTTTGCTGCTGCTAGCAGCTGGATGAAGCCCTTATGATGCTGGGCCTATGATATTGATCTTATTCATTAGTAACATGGGCATGCTCCCTGGATGCAGCTGGAGGGTGTTCCAATAGATGAGAAGGGCTTGTCCCCACTGAGCTCTTCATCAGTGCCTCTGGGTGGATCCAGGATGTCTTTCCTGCAGGGGCAGGTATATAAATGTGGAGCAACCTTAGGTCCAGATCCCCAGCCTGTCCAGACAAGGAATTTGTCTGAGTGGGCCAAGTTGTCTTCTAGCCTGTGTCAAAGCCAGCTTGCCACGGAAACTAATGCTCAGGGAGAATGATGTGTATTTGAGTTTAGTCCTGACAGAGCCTTGGCTTGCTGCTCAGTCCCATGGTGTAGACATTACCTAAGCACAATTTATGAGGCTGTTGCAACCCCCTTCCTTTCCACATCCTCATGGGTTTTTTGTGCCTGTCATGCCCTTACTAAAGTATAAATTCCTTTTGACCTTGTTTACCAGACCACCAGAGTAACATTTTTTTTTTTTTGCATTAAAAATGTTAATTATGCTCCTAGATTTATATCTAGAAGATTGGAACCATGCTTTCTTCCTCAGTTTACCTCCTTTTCCTGTAGAGAGAAGGGTCTCCCTAAGGGCAGAGCTTTCCAGGTTTGTGGTGTTTCCTTCTCATTCAGTAAAACATCAAACTTCATCTCTTCCCCTCTCCTGCCATCCTGTGGCTTGGGCTGCTGGCCTTCTGCAAGGATGCTCCTGGATCAAGTGTTCAGGAGCATCCAATACTTTGACTCTTGGACCATGAGGGCAGTTTTTGCTAACCAAAAGATCTGGACTGCCACTGAGTCACAGAGTCAACCAGGACTGTCAGAAGACTGTGGGAATTGTTGCAGTCAGAAATCAACACAATTTTTGCTCTCTGTCACCTCCAGGATATTTTCAGTTGAGGAATTTGGGCAGTTTTTGGTATTTATGGAAGCCATTACACAATGGGATGGGTATCTGTAAGTAGGATTTCTTAGGAGGTCACTGGCTGTATAGGTAGTGGCCATATCGGTGGCAACTGTGTTGACCTCAGCTATCACAGCTGATACAGTAATGAACAGGGGCTTCCCTCCCATGCTAACAAAGCTTTTGGGGGATTGTTACAAGAGAGACGCTCATTGAGTTTTCCTACTGGACACTATTCTCTACACTGTGGGAGTTGGTGCAGGGGATATTCCAAACCTGATAAGTTTGTAGTGTTTGGGAATAGGAGAGACAGAAGCATTGATTCCAGAAATCTTAAGTGGTACAATATGCTTTTTATGAACTCAATGAGGAGATAGTACTGTCATTAATACATGATCCTGAGTTTACTGCAGGAGCAAGCGAAAAGAAAAGATGGAAATTGGGGAAAAAACCACTCAGATTACCTATTTGTTCTTAACTGCTGCTGAAGAATTGCCCAGTATTCAAAACCAGGTTAGTAAGAATAAACAATATAAAAGTGGAAAGCAAAAAAGTTAATAACTTTTTAGTCTTTCAACAGCAGTATTTGCTTTACTTAAAGCAGGCTTTGTCAGTGAGAATCTTTGAAAATAATTTTCCTAATCAAAAGGGCAGGCTTCATGTGATGGAACTGTAAGTAGTTTCTACATTTTCTACCCATGAATATTTTGAATGGGGGAAAACCTATTCCACCATCATCTTGCTTTTGGAAAAATGTCAATTTTCAAGCTTTGTGGACCAATAAAAAGGAGCACTCCTTCCACCAACCCCTTGCCCATGCACATTACTTGTTGAAAATGCAGAAGTTGAAGAAAAATAAGGCCTATCCTAACTCAAAAACTCCCATGAGGGGGACCTTAAATTCTGAAATACTGGATCTACTCACACAGGGAACACAGATCTTTATGTATTTCAGTCCTGAATCATTTACTTCCCCTTGCAAAATGAATCATAATTGGGCAGATGAGTGGAGCAACATGATAGTAAAGTGCCTGATCTGATCACACTCTTTGTTGTGTGTTTTGTCCTGCACACCATGTACACACAAATAAAAAGTTTGTAGGGGCTAATTATGACCTAAAGGGTCATGTTTTGTGGGCACAACATGGAAGGCTCTTTGATGCTAATGAATAATCCAAATAATTTCCTACTTTGCTAAATATATCTCAAGACCTTTTAAATTCAAGTTTCCATTCATTGACAGGCATAGTTCTGGGCACCAGATAAATAATGCATGAATCAGTCATGTTATTTAGACATGTGTGAGATAGATTAGGATATAGAGGGAAAATAACTACAAATTAATATATTCATTGCTCCACTTCATTCAAATAATAGCTAGAAAGACCTTCCAGCTGTCTTAGAGTATGAATTACAAGCCTGCTCTGAGGGCTTCTGGAGTAGGTGTCCCTATAATTCACTGTTTTCGATGTCTTAGAGATGTTGGAATACACTACAGACGGTGTAATAGTGGCCTGTCTCACCTGTCTCTCTGACGCTTTGTAAAAATTTCATTACTGTACTGATATTTTTGTGCTGAGGTGGTGAGTGGACCTGCTGTTTGTTGATAACAATGTCAATGTTGATTGTGTCTCTGGCCTTCTGTCAGCACAGACCATTTTCCTCTATGATCTCTGACACTTGGGACACTTTCCTGTATAGCTGTCATCAGCCTTATTAACTTGCCTGCTTTTTTTTTCATCTGAAAATATAACCTTTTCCCTTGACTAAATTTGAGAATAGGAAGGAAAGCATGTGGATTAGATTCCTAGTTTGAATCTTGGGCTCAGCTCCTGCCACTGCCCTCCTCCACGCCCAAGGTGTATTTTAGGTGTGCATTTTCTTATACCCACCTCTAGCCTTCTGCAGTGCAAAGTAAATTAAATCAGTTTATCAAAAGGCACCAGCTCGGGCTCTTGGTTGGCCATAGCCTTTCTTTCTCACAACATGGTCCGAGGAGTGCTGGCAGAACCGTGACATGCTCATACCTGTGAAAGCCCATGGAATATCTACAGGAGTCCTCCTGTTCACAAGGATTTTTTCCGAAAGGCAGTGAAAAACGTGGGAAAATAAAATCATATTGTCACACTGACTGCAGATGGGACACAGATGTGCAAGATAGATACTCAGTTTTGTATTACTGGGAAAAGTGTTCAGGACTGAGGTGCACAGGGAAAATTGTTTAGGAGGGGGTTTTGTGGCTTTTTCTTTATTTAACAGTCAAAGCCAGTACAGTTTTAACTCACGCTACCAGAGGTGATTAAGGCCTATGCGCCATAAGGGAACAGCAAATTTCTGGGAAGAAGTTTAAAGAAGCAAGCTGGGGTGCCAATGCATAACGTTATTGATTGCGATGAGTAACCGCCCTTGTTCATGCTTGTAGCTTCTGCTAACCAGCTGCTTCCAAGAGGAGAGCTAACTCGTGTTTACCACCATGCCAGAGTACGCACATGAGCAGTTAAGTTGTAGTAGTCATGCTGTAATTTCAGACCTTTGTTTACCGCAGGACAATATGTCTGTGTGTGCCTGAAGGCACCTGTAATAGATCTGAATTCAATCATTTCCAGAAAAAACAGATGCATTCAGTTTTACATGCATAGAAATGAAGTAGTATAGTTATTTTTTAAACAAAAAGTGGTTTAGACATTATTTAAACTGAGGCTTCTGCTTTAAATTTTATTTGGTTAAACCTCTTTTTCCTGCATTTAGGTAGCTGTCTGTAATAAAAATATTATTGAACTCCTTCATTATTATGCAATCTCAGGACCTGAAGTTAAAGCAACATTGGCCTCTACAAGTTTTGCTATTGTGCCTCCAAAACAAAAGAGTAATAATTCCTCATGTGGCTTGAAGGATATTTGTCTCAATGAGATTTGTTTTCACAGGTTTTACATATGCAGTCATTTTGAACAAAACCATTTGGAAAACAGTGTTTCAATCTGGAGGAGAAATAATAACATTTCATGGAAAAGAGCATGATGTTTTAAAAACTGTATTAGCCACACAGAAGCTGGAAGAAAAAAACATGTTTTGCATTTACATTTAAAAAAAAATTGTTCATGAGTAGAATTATAAATACAATTAGTTATAAAGTAAGAAAGGAATTAGAAAAAACATTTTATCTTCTGCCAGTTCCCAGGAAACTCACTGAAATCTCTCTTATGTTATGTTGTGAAGTCAAAAGTTTAAAACAAGAAACACAAGGAAAAGCTGAGTCATTACTGATGAATTAGGTAATAACAGTGTGTTTCTCTATTTTCCATTAGAACTAGTGACTTTATCACTCTGCCTTCGCAGCACCCTCTTGTACTCCAAAAATGCAAGCCACATTTTGTGCGAGATTGTCCAATTGATTAAAATTATCATGCTAAATGTGGAATGTTTGTTTTTAACTAGCATTTATATTTGAAGGTTTCTGCTTCTGGTTCAGTTCTGAAATAGCTCTGGTGTTTTCAGCTTCTCTTTTTTTTTTCAAAAATAACAGCTAGTCTAAGACAGTATGTTATCACTTTTCAGAAACTTTGTCACACTTTAGATATTTAATTTTGGGGGGAAAATTAGATTTTTCTTTCTTTGATACTCTGTATAATAGGCCAAATTCTTTCCTGCTTGAATGTTTAAAACCAGTCTAAACCCTTTGCTTTTCAGTCTTGGAGAAATACATTCATTTATTAGCATACCAGTGTATGCTACTCTTAATGCCCAGCTTTTTGAGACAAGAATCTTGAGAAAGAAAGCCTGGATTTGTGATGTGTCCAATACGATTTTTGGAATAAGGAGGGCAAGATGAGTGAGGATACACATTGTCTATGCTCTGCGGTAAACTTTAAGCCTCATATGTTAGCTCTGCAGTTATAACCAGTTGACTTTTATTTCTCAAGAGCTATTTCTTATCTAGATTATGGTGTTTCTTTTCTTAGCTGGCTGGAGGTCCCCTAACCTCACCTGAGCTTGACACCACTGGCACCCCATGCAAGTGATGGTGGCATCCCTGGAGGATGCAATGTCTTGCCATATAAAACCTCCTGGGAGGAAGGAACTTCTCTCACTGCAGCCCTGCCAATGAGTGCATGTGAATATGTGGGGCACAAATACACCCCATGGACCCCATCGCTTGGGGCTTATCCACACATCACACTTACTGTGTGAATCAAGCTGCATGGGTTGCTGTCTATCTGGGTGAAGACGTAGCTGGGGAAGGTGCATGATCACTAGCTGTAGTTACTATGGAAACACACTCATATTTCACTTATTTGTCCAACCCTCAGTCCCATTTTCAAAAATACAGCTAGTTACATGTTAAGGGAGTAAATGAAAGTAAAAGTTTGGCTAACAGGGATTATTTCCATATGGTATAGGAGGACAGCAAGTAGCAGCATGCCAAACACCTCACAGGTTCAAGTCCAGAGGCTCTGTCTGAGCTGGGAGTAGGCTGTGATGAAATTCAAGAAATTTTTTTCAGAAGAAAGAATAATATACTAAAATCCAGCAAAACACACTTTTTCAGTTTCACAGAAATCTCTTACCCATCACAGAATATTCAGTGCTGGTTTTTGTTGTTGCTAAATTCTACAAAATCTGTGTCCTCTTTCTTAAAAAAAAAATAATTCTTGCTATTCTGATAATATTTCATTATAAATTATATATTGTCTCATAACTTTTTGGTACATTTTTTGCTGCATGAACAATAACTTCAGGCATATTTCTTCTTTATCACTTTTGCAGTCTCCTTTATTTCTCTAAAATTTCACTTTTTTTCACTCTACTGAAACTAACCTAATTGTGTGTGCACTAAGAATCTCTGCTATGTTCTCAGTAAAGCAATTTCAGCAATGTAACTTGCCTAAAGACTATTTTTCTGACATATATATTGTGGGAGGTTTTAATGTATTGCTCTACCTTCATTTAAAAAAGAAAAAGTGAAACAAATGAAAAAAGAGATGGTAATTCTAAGGTCTGATCATGCACTGTGTACTGAAATGATTGGTAATTTAGGTGAACAAAGAAGGCAAAATCCAAGGGCAACATCCTCAATTATATTTAAGTTAAACTTCTTAATTTTACCTTTTGAGAGCTGCTTTAAGGAGCACTCTCATAACCAGACCTATCAGTTGTGAAGACCAAAGCAGGAGGACCTGGAAGAGACAGAGCAAGCAGCACCTAGATATGGAGGTGCCCAAATACCCCGTGGAGGCAGTGAATTAGTCAAAACTTGTTGTAAGGCATTTTGGTGCCAAGGGAAGGGTGCTGCCAGAAGAGGCAGTGGGGACTGCTCACAGCCAGTCCGGAGCCTGATCCTTTACAGCAATGTTCAGCGTAGCCACCAAAACCTAATTCTGAAACCTATGGAAGAACAAATGTTTTATATTCGCTGTATCAGGTAATTTTGGGTGTTTTTCACTACTATGAGAGATAGATGAATTTCCTTTTTCCATTATGGCTACTTGCAAATATTATGCCTGTGTAAGTCTGACATGGATTCACATGGTGTCCTCCTGGGCCTAAAAAGGCCTGAGAAATGGAGAGACTATAGAGAGAGGAATGAGGTCTTGTCAAGCTGATATAAGAAAGAGTTCCTGGTAACATTGCAAACAGGTGAACAAAAATCAGAGAGAAATGGAGAGAGAAAATAAAGAAAGTGAGAGGATACGGGAGAACAATAGCAGCTGGCTGTAGTTGATTCACTGTATGGATGCTACAGTATCACAGTGTAGGCTGACCTTTCAGGGATCAGCTGTATCTGTGTCTACTTCACGGCTTCTCCAAGTGGTGGATGTTAAGGTGTCCCTTATGGTGGAGTTTGTTCAGGAGGCAGGGAGCTCTGGCAAAAGTTAAAAAACTAGTGCTGAAGGCTGAACAGGGTAGACAGTGATTTAGTGAAACACTGATCACTGTAGGGCCATGGTCTGGAAGATGGGAAAGGAGGAAGCTCAGAGCTCTCTTAAAGCTCTTGGATAAATGTTATGAAACCTCTTATGTCCTGGAAGGGGGGAAGAATGTGAGGTTCTTAAACTACCATGGATTTTTTGTTAGACTTTTGACTTGTCCACGTAGGCGGTGTGGATTTCTTCAGCACGATAAAAGGAGAAATCCTAATGATGCAATGGACTAACCTGTCCAAGTGAGTCTGTGCTTAAGGCTGATGGAGGAGAAGTGGAATTGCCAGGCATCAGGTGTAAAGAGCACCCTGATGCAGTTTGCATGTATAAGCCCAGTTTCTAGGAGTCTTTCTGCAGCTACAGGGGTCTCTGCAGGCAGAAGGAAATTGCATATACAAGTTAGTCACAGTTTACGTTACTGGGAAGATGAATGCACTCTCATATTTTGTGAAATGTTTTCTCTTCGAGTCTTCAGCCTCAGTAGAATCAGGAATGTTTGTTATATGAATTTAATTAATATGAAAATCTGAATATATCACTTGGGTTAGGAAATAATTATTAGGAGTAATTCTACATCATCACTTATGCATGAGTGCCCCAAAAGGAGCAGAGGGGCTCTGAATCATAAGTGGCTATAATTGCTCTATCTACTGTCACGCGAACTTCCAACAAGCACTCAGGTTTTGGCACTATAAGTTCTCTTGTCTCAAACCCTTAAAAATGAACATACCTAGGAGAAGCTCTGCTTATAATAATAAAATTTAGCAAAAATTCCTAGTGGTGATGAAATATCCTATTGGGGAAGAACACACTAAGATTCAGACTAACACTATTTTTGAGTTTTTCTGCAGTTCTGTCCCTGAAATGACTACAGATAAGTCCTTGACTCTCAGCAAATCAATGGTTTTCTTTAAAGAAAATAAGCAAGGCTCGAACATATGTCAAGAGAGCCTATTGTATGAGTGAAATGTTCTTTCCAAAGCATGGCAATCCTGGTTTTATTAAGCTTTCAAGTTTTATGATTTCAAACTTTTCCTCTGTGGTGTTATGTGACTCTGAGGTAGAAAGCCTGCTCCAAATTATAAGCTGATTTTGCAGAATATAATAAATGTATGTTGCACATCTGCTGGTGGAAGGTTTCTGCAAACACCAATGGAACATTGCAGCATGTATTGCTCAGCAGAAGGGAGTGGTGAGCTTCCATCTCTGCTGCCCAGTTACTGGGGTAGAACAGCAAGGTTGTTCAAAAGTATGCAACAGCACTGTGTGAATCTCTATTCATGCCAAGTGGATTTGCTTGTTAGAGAGGAGATTTGTGCTCTCACTATGGCTATTAAAAGGAAGGCCATAACCACTTGTGGTTACAGAAGCCCTGGGAATTTTTTACAGGAAAGAAGGGAGTGCTGCTTCCAGTGTTCACTCCAAATTTCAGAGTTCTCATTTGCATGGCTAAAGTCTTGTGCTTTCACTTGCACAATATAGCCATTGGATACTATCAGTAAGTTGTATGGGTGGATGGGTTGTGCTCGAGGTATTTCTCTGATTAATGAAGAGAGCTTGGCACACTTTGGAGTCTGATTAATTGGCTGTTTAGTTTATGAACTTCACTGGAAGCTGTGCTCACAGGACAGCCATAGAACATAGTGTGTAAATCACTTATGGATCTGTTGGGCCAAGAGGCAGTATGTAAATGTAGGATCATCACAGCTGTTCTCTATATGTAAAGCTTGATTAAACCACTAACGCACACAAAGATAAAACCACAGAACTAAAATAATGCCTCTCAAGCTAAGCTTCTTAACTAAGTTAACACTTATTGTGATAGACCTGAAAGGCCAAAACATTTTCAGAAGTCTAGTTAGGTAAGTTATTCCCCCAATACAATACCTTCTCTGCAGTCTATTGAAAAAAATGATTCAGTCAAAATTATTTTCTAAACTTTTGTCAGTAGGTCACTCCCAAAGAATCTCTTTTGATTGCTTGACATTCATCATCTAAGCTGTGCTGATTAAGTAAGTTATTATGTTGTTAATTAGGGTTATAAAGTATATTTTCATTACTTGGCTTGTTCAAAGACAAACCTAACATGTTAACAACTCAGAGCTTGCTTTCATTTAATACTCTGTAATATTTCCTTCATAGTCACTAATTGGGAAGTTGGTGATTTTACTAACAGATGTTTATCTGGAAGGTTAACGGAGAATCAGTTTAAGCCATATAGACACAGGCAAACTCAACAACAGTTCATTTGTCTGGTTTACAGACACAGGCAAACACTAGCCCCCGTATTCCATTCTTTATTATATGTCTTTATCTGCAATATCGCTCTGTAATGTAGCATACTGAAATCACTTTTAAAACTTCCCTTTTAGTAATTTTTAAACATGAAAACAGATGAAAGACCTTTCAGAGCAAAAAAGAATGAAAGGAATATGACTAATCAGAGTGATTGAAATGACCCCTGATTAAACAGCAGTACAGAACAGGCATTTTAATTGTTAATTGTAAACGGAAATGATGACTGTCGAATTATATATATTACACATGTAGGGACAAAAGGGATGCAGAAAGATTTAAGGAGAACTGACAAAAAGTGTTGCTACGAACTTTTCTAGATTAAGTTATGTTGTAAGAGATACAATATTGCATCCCAGTGTAATCATAATTCGAGGCCCTCTCTAACCCCTCAGAAACTCCCTATCTTAGCCTCCCACCTTCATCTAGAGGGTTCCCTTAATAAAAACATGTCATAATCTGCTTTTAGAGACTCAGACATAGCAGATCCTGCCTCTGAAAAATACTTAAGCCTTGGAAGTACTAGCATCTTAATATGAGCAATCAGTGCAGTCTGTAATAAAAATGTTAATGTGATCCTAGGATGTCTAAATAGGTGAGCAGTGAGGTGATTTTTATGTCAACATAGAGCAATGCTGAGACTGGAATACTGACTACAACCCTACTGTTGTCACTATAAAAAGACTTGGAAAATTTGGAGTGAAGGCAAAAATAAAAGCAGTGTAGTTAAGAGCCAGCGAAAATGCCTCTCACAGCAGAGAGGTCTCAGTCTGCTAAGGGCAGTGATTTGTGATTCCTTCCTTAGGGTGCATAAATATTTTCACTAAAAGAAAATATGAGGACCTAAAAGGCTACTTACTATGGCCTACAAAGGCACATGATGAACTCATGGCTGGAGCCTGCAACCTGAGCAACTCAGGAGTAGAAATGAGAAATCCATTTTTGACTGTGACAATGTTCAGCAGCTAAAGCAAATGACCAAAGGGAACGCTAAAGGCATGTTGGTACAGTGTGGTTTCTCAGAAAGCTACTAGATAGCTGGAGAACAACTTTGAGCACAGTAATTAAGATAAGGAAAAGGAAAATGACTGTAGAGAAATTTAGGATGCATGCTTCCTAGACCATATTGACTTTGAAATATAGTCTTCTCCGACTCTAAGCTGCTTATAGAAATGTCATCCTTTGATGCAAACCAATTAATTGGTCATTATAATTTGGTCACTCTAGTTTCTTAATCAACCAAATATTAGTGACTATCATGTATTTTATTACGAGCTATGTGGAACCCATACAGCGGTTTCTCAGTGTGGAGCAGTAATCTGAACTTTACTGAACTCATGAGGAAAAAAATGTTATGATTTAAGTAGTAACTTTTGCCATGCTTCCTTCATATGGGAGTGAATTTATTAATAACAGAAGCTTATCTGACAATGATAAAAGAACATTAACTAGCTGGAAAACTGCTGGAGGTCAGAGCTTTAGTTAGATCCATATGGCAGTTAACAGTAAATCACTTATTACTTTCCCCTCTGGTAGTTTTACACAAAGCAATAACTTGGACCAAATTAAAAGTCGTTCAGGTGTCCACAAGTGGAGAAGATGCAGCCACTCCTGTTCATCATTGTTGTACTAAGAAGCTGTAGTTTGGCTGCTGTGCAGTGCTGCAAGCAAGTAAACCCTGCAAGCAGCCCAAGTGTCTCCCATAAGGGCTGCATAAAGTGAAGAAACTACCCTGCAAGCTCCTGGGGCTAGGGTGGTTGTACAGGGAAAGTGCTCACACATTCCCATGGACACAGGTAGGAGAAAGCGCCTCCCAACACCACTGGCTGTCCTCTGCATTGCCACTGATTTCACTGACAGCAGGTTTTATTCCAAGCACACTCTGAAATTTTAGTCAGTGCTGAAGATCAAGTGTGGTCCATCATGGGTTCAGTTTCCTAAGAAGTGTAATTAACTGTCCAGCAGGAAGGCTGTAAAATGCCTCACAGAGCACACAGTCCTAAGAACATAGGGTTAGGTGTCACGCCAAGCCATTTCAATCCATTGTTTCCCTGTTTCTGAGAGTTTTGCCCAGACCTGTGGCAATAATGCTAGAAGCTGGAGCAATTGATGAGGATATTTTTAGTGTTTCATGCACTCACTAGATTCTGAACCGGAGAACTGGTTTGGTTTGGTTGGTTTTTTTTTTTTTGCTCTAGAAGAGGAAAAAAAAGAACCAGAAATACTGATTACTAGACAGATTAGAGACCCCTAGATAACATTCATTAACAAATGATGGCTTTATACAAAACCAACCTGTTTGGGGAAAGCAAATCTTACAAAGTAGAATAGCAACTGGTCTTCTCTCAGCAAGATGACAAGGAATAAAACTCTGCCAGTGCTTTTCTTAGTTTGCAGTAAAGAGTTTGGTTCCTTGATGTCAACAACTTATGAAATGGAAGGAAGCCACTTAATCACTAGCAATGCGTCTATTTATTATGCAGCGTGTAGAAAACATCTGTGAATATTCTCATCATTGGTTTTGAAAATACCCGTTATAAAGCAAGTTGCGCAATTACCTCTTGAGGTGATAAAGTGCTCAAGAAATCATATTATTCCTAAAGACTGCATCTGAAGAGTCTTCATTTTTCCAGAAGGTTTTCTCCCATCTCACAAAATTACTTTATTGGAAGATCAGTTAGCATTTATGAACTGTGTCCCATCATGATACTTTCAAGACTCATCTATTTGAAGTCTAATGGCCACCATTATGCAACCTTAATGAAAGTACACGGGTCACTGCAGTAGTGGACACTGAGTGCAATACAATGCAGGTATCATCATACAATATTATTATGTAAATAAGTACTGTATAGTGCCTTTCAAATGCACTTCAAAGGAAGTTGGAGGAAATCTTAAAAGCTGAAAGACTTGAGAAGAAAGTACAATAATATCAGGCAGGAGTTTGAAATGTGATACTCTCAAACATATGCATATGTTGGCATCTCGCAAAGGCACTATTGGGTTGTCTAGGTGATGTTCTAAAGAAAAAGACCAGGGAGGTAAGAGTTCCATATCTCAAATAAGTGTCATTATTTTTAAGAGACTACTGACTGATTCTAAGAGGATGTTCAGACAAAACTTACTGAAGAATTTCAGTGTGAAAGCTCTCCACAAAATAATTCTGTACAAACTGCAAAGGACAGAATGCCTCTAAGCACTATTTTATAGGGCATTTTGTCCCCCAAGTGGAATTTAGCTGAAGGTAGTGTCACATTTCAAATTGTATCCACAAGAATCTAATTAATACCAGATAGTGTTTTGACAGCATATATTTAATCTTGAATATTCAGCAACTATTTTTACCCAGACCCACTGAAGAGCTGAAGTGAAAAACTGCAATTATGTTTCAGTAACATATAACTGCTCTCACCCAGCTACTTTCTTCAGTCAGTGCATGACAGCTAAACTAATCATGTTCTGGCTGCTTGCTGTTGACATTTTGCAGTGTTTGAGGGGAAAGTGTTGAAATTCTAAAGCTCAGAAGGGTCAAGGTGAACCTCAGCACGTGTTCATGTCATTATAAGTTCCAAGAAATCACTTCCAGAAGGAAAACAGAATTGGATATGTGTTTTACTGGTTTTCTGTAAGGTAGTAGATAACCCCTTGTACTATTTCTGCTTCAGCGACTGCCTGTTGGGGAATCATAGAATCACAGAATGGTTTGAGTCAGAAGGGACCTTTAAAGATCATCTAGTTCCAACTCCTTGCCATGGGCAGGAACATCTTTCACCAGATCAGGTTGCTCAAAGCCCCATCCAACCTGACCTTGAACACTCCAGGGATGGGGCATCCACAACTTCTCTAGGCAACCTGTTCCAGTGTCTCACCACCCTCATTATAAAAAATATTTTCCTTGTATCTAATCTAAATCCACCCTCCTTTAGTTTAAAACTATTACCCCTTGTCCTATCACTACAGGCCCTGGTAAAAAGTTTCTCTCCATCTTTCTTATAAGCTCCTTTTATGTATTGAAAGACCGCAATAAGGTCTTTCCTCATTTCAGTTTTCTTAGGGCCCTTTAAGGATGCTTGCTGGGGCCATCTCTATGGTGATACTTACTGTAAGGTGGAGAACACTGCCTCTGCTACACTGTCTTAAGGCAGATCAGAGTGCCCCAAGTGCTCAGCACGCTGGACTGCAGGTACCCAGAAGCCTTTACTAGTCTGCAGGTGGTCACTGAGCACCTCCTTATGATTCCCAGCACATCCTAGGATGGCTCCTGCACCCTGCTCTGTGCCCCAGCCGGTATTTGGTTGAATGGGGCATGCTACGCAGTACGATGGTAGAACTACAAGAATCAGGCAACTGCTTATTTCCAGTGACCAGCACAAACCTCCTACTTCTCAAGACACATTATTTATAGGCATCAGCAGTTTGAACTGACACCATGAGCTGCAGATTTTAAGTACTGAACAGTCTTTGCCTCTCTCTTTGCGATATTTAAGTCTGTACTGGCAGCTGCAATAGAGTGCAAGAAGTAGCTGCCCTGTGATTCAGCTGCCCTGATGCGTGAAGCTCGCTTCACTGTTCCAAAGTTGAAGGACCAAGTAACATTGCTGTGTATTTTCTGTCCATCTTCCAACTTAGGAGTTACCTGGGGCATGGATTCATTTTTTGAAAGGCAACCAAGAGGGTAGCAACCCTTCAGGCAACTAGTGTCCAATGTAACAAAACACCCCCCTCCACCCTTCCACCTCCACCAAAAACCTCCAGAACTTTAAGACTGTTCTCACAGCTGCCAAAGCAGCAATGCCTTGTCTGAGAATTTATGACCATATGAAAAAGACCATCTAGAGAAAGAGGTTCTTCACTTTTCTGCCTCTTAGGCTAGCTTCTGGGTACAACATGACACACTTTCTTTGACTTTAAGCACTTCCAAATTTATTTTAACAAGCTGTTTTACCAGTGACAATGTTGCCTTCTGCTCAGATTTGCTATGAGCAATAAAATGCACAGCAACATCTGAAAACAGAGCAAGATTTGTAACTTCTGCCAGTAAAGCAATTCCACAGGCTTCACTACAGCTCATAAGTCTTTTTTGTTGACATTTTTTCTGTCACTGGATGTGTGCATCAGATGCAATTCAATGACTGTAGCATCTCCAACATGGCTGAGAGCTGGAAGCATTCACCTTTATATCCATTATTTTTTCTTTCTCTGAAATGATTTCAACATCATTAGTTGATCATGGCATAAACCCATTCCTATTGCATGAGGCTTTACCAAGACAGAATTTCAGTTTTTCAAGTTTCAAAATCTGAGAGATGAAATTAATGTTTAGAAAGCATTTTTTAACTCATTTAAACTGTTCTGGGGGAAAAGAAAGAGTGCAAAGACAATCTGTGTATTTCTAGATACATCCTAGAAATGTCTCGTGTCCGTCTGTTTTCATGCTCCCTTTTCCAAATACATGCTTTAAACTTTCTAAAACACAGTGACTTGGAGTCACTTGGCCAGTGAATGCTTAGCAAGTTCTCTTATATCTTTAATCATGCTTCTGGTCAGTAAACTCTCCCATATAGGAAGGAGGACTCTAAACTCTTGGCATCTGTTTCTGCCTTGTGGCCTGGAGTTGGTGGGCTTGCAAATAGCTGCAAAGATTTGTATGGTTGAGAATATGATGGACTGTTTTCTCTCTCTACCTCCAACCCATAGGAAAACACAAATTAGTTGAAACCCCAGCCTTTTCAGAGCAGAAATTCTGTTTCAGTGCATTTCTTATTTTAGAAATGCATGGAAAGCTTTTAAATGATGGAAATGTTTCTGCTGAGATGGTAACAAATTCGGAATCTCAATTTCAATCTTTCTGAAATAACATATTTTCTCTTTTCACAGTTAAAATATTCATGTTTAAAGTGAAACACTGAAATTAAAAAAATGATCTGAATGCACCCATTTTGTTCTTTCTGATCTTTGATTAAAACAAGACATTTTTTCCTCAATTGTATCTTTTATCTCTGTAGTGGAAATGGTATGATTTCTGCAGCTATTTTGAATGGCATTGGGCATTGTGAAAATCCAATTTCTTTGTATGGGATAATCACAGATACCACAGAAGTTGCACTTTAAAGTGCCAGAGAATTAAAATATGGAGAAAGATAAAGCATTTTGCTGTGTTTGTTTGCTATATTCTGAAGTGTAGTGAATGTGTTCATGAGTTGAAAGTCCCATGAAAAGATAATGGACATCGTTTCTAATCCAGTGTTGTGGAAACCCTACTCTGAATACCTATTATTTTAGGCTACATGTCCCTTGAAAAGGTGCTGAAAGATGCTGGGAATTACACGTTTTCTTCCTTCATGTAGAATACTCCTGATCCTAATTTTTGCTGGCCTCTTTTCATGCTCAGAAAAGGAGGTAATAACAAAAGCAGTGTTTTTTCCCCCCTTTCAGTGTAATGTCTGCTTTAGGCCTCGTTTCTACAAGCATTTCTTTGTGCAGGCTCCTTATCTCATCAGGAATCCTGCAGAAATAGTGCAATTCCTGGTAACTCAGTTGGATTCTCAGGAATAGCAGTTTGATGTAGCTCCTGTATCCCACACTGGATTTATGGCCATCCAGAGTAGCAATGTGCAGCTTTAAAGCAGTAAATTAAATGAACCTGGGACTGTTCTCAGTGTGAAGGCAAATGGCACTGAATGGCCTGTGTCCATGTCTCTAAACTCCGTTATCTCCCAAACTGGGTCATCACATCAAAATTTCCTTTGGGAAGTTGGCCTCGGCCAGTGTTTATACTCCCAGCAGGTCTAAGAAAGCTCTGGGTAAGTATTATTTAGCTAAAGCTGAAAATTAGCTATAGCTAGAGACATGTTAGGGACTAACAACTTAACAGCAGAGATGGCGGAGATCCATTGCCCTGGAGTGTTCTCTGGCACTAGCTAAGGTGCTGCTGTAGGTGTGGGCACGAGGATCTTCCCCAAAGCACACGTGGCCAAGTGCCTTCCTCTCCTTAGATGTATTTGTGATTACATTGCTGCATGTGGTGCTAGCTGGCAATAGCTTTGCTTTTGGATGGAAACTAATTAAAAATGCTTTTCAAATCTTCTCTACACATTTCTCCACAGCTCCGCTTGAAACTTTCATGCATACAGAGTGCTGATTTATCTGGAGGGAGAAGGGAGAGGTGATTAGTGTGTACTTTGATAAGTGTGGAGCCAGATGCCTTCTGGACACAGCCTGATTTGTGTGTGTATGTTGTGCCTCATTCATGAGGTAGCCTGACGTGATGCTTCCTCTTTATGCCTCTAGTTTAGGCCAGTGTCCACCTTTGCCTATACTTCTTTTACTGTCTTAGCTGAGATTTTGTGGCAGTTCTCTCATGATACCTACTTTTATTTAAGACTGATTGTTCTTGTTTTATGGGCATTTCTTTCACTGGCCCCAGATGAATAACTTGGCTGGGTTTTACTCTTTCTGTCATTCTGTTATTCATGGCACAGTTATTCTTGCTGCAGGCTGCAGTTATGTGATTAAAGGCTAATCATGGTGAACTGAAAGACCCAGCAAGGACTGGAGGAACAATGATGGGCAGAGGAACCCTAATAACCTAACCAGTGGAAATGGACAACTCAGCTGCTCCCTAAGACCGTCCAAGGTATGGGGGAAGGATTGTTCCCAGAGTGAAACCCATCAAGATGAGTCCATGGGGGAGGACCAAAGCTGGGGAAAGGGATGGATGAAGGTGGATTGGGGAGGAACAAAAGTGGAAAAAAAGAAGGAAAAGGGGAAGAAGGGGCCAACTGAGTGTAAAGGTCAGCAGCTTGTCTGACAGAGCCCTGTGCTTGATCAGCACAGTCTGTCCTCTGTTCTACTTAAATCTGATTTCTGACTGCCTTCTACTTAGAGTGTGTTTGTGTGAACGCTAGCAAGCCTTAACCCTCACTAGCTGGTAAAGATGAAAGGTCTGTGCGCCAGCAGCTGGAGTGAGCCACGAACCTCAGGGGCTCGTGGGTGCTGGTGCCAGCAACTGGAACAGGGCAGGGGCACTGGGGGCTGCTCCTGGAGAGACTGAGAGGGCCAACAGCAGCAGTGACCCAAATATCACGTGTGCCGTATTGCACTGGCAGAGTCCAATCCAGCAAGAGAGGAGGAACAGGACTGGGCGACCTGTGCCGTTCATGTTTGTCTGAGGGCTGTGTGCATGCAGGTGGGTGCTGGGAGAGGCAGCACTTTCTCTCTGTGTCAACCTGTGTGGCTGGCTGGCTGTGTAGCGTGAGCACACACATGCAGCCATCAGGAATGGGTGCTCAGCCTCTCTTCTGCCTGCACCCGGGGATAGGGAACTGCAGCGGCCTCACATCCATGGGGCTGGGACAGGAGGAGACTCCCTGGCTCCCACTGCCTATCAGGTTCAGCTACCACTAACACAGACAACGTCTTCCTCTCGCCAAAACCCGTGAGCACCATTGACTTTGATGGATTCCTTGCCACCCTAGTAAATTACCTTCTGTCTGTCTTCACTCCTAACTCATTTTTACCTGCTGCTCTCTGTTTGGGGCACTCAGTGATCTGTGACCTTCTTACTGCCCTGCTGAGGTCTCTAATCCTGTCTTTCAAATGATTATCTAAACTGCTTAATTTTCTGTCTGCTTTCTCTTCTTTACCTTTCCTCTTCTCTTTTTGAAGAAAACTGCTGATGTTAATCATAGAAATAAATAAATACATTTATTAAGGAAAAGAAAGAAGAAGCAAGCCTGCTGAGGCTCCTGGGCTATACCCTGTATCTAAAACATTTTCCTGGAACAATCTTATTATAATTATCTGTGATTTTTTTTTTTTATTTGTTACAAATTCTCATTCAAATTCTTTAGTATCTCCTAGGTACTGTTGTACTTTTGAACTGAACACTGCAATGTGCAGAAAAAATGCACTAAGTCTTATTTGTAGACTATTACTTAACTTTTGAACAGCTGGGCTCCTTCCCAGCTGTTCAAAAGCCAAATTCTGGCTCCCCAGGAGCAGAAATGTGTACACGTCATTGTAAATCAATTTAAATAGATTGCCTTTGATAGAATAGCAATGCCTGAAATGGAACGTTAACATCTAACAAGAATATCTATTGCCTTTAAGAAAAAGGTGAATCCTGGGTACACCACAGCCTTGGTGAATGGGTTTATTCACAGAAATAGCATGGTGTAAAAATGAAAAATACAGGACTCATGACTAAGTAAAAAAAAAAAAAAAAAAAAAAGAAGGTCTGGATATGTTCAGGAGAAACGTGCCTGTGATAAGAACTTTTTTCACGCTTGACCATTTAACTCCATATATTCACAGGAAAATGTAAGATTTTTGTTCAGTGAATTCACTGAAGGATGTGGGGGTCACATGAATTAAGTAAAGCATGTCAGACTTCTGTGTAAAGTTCTCAATCAGATATCAAAAAACTTTATTTTCTGCCTGGGAGCTAAATTGCAGCATTTTGCTCCAGTGATTAGTTCCAGTGACTAGACACAAAGTTAGTTTCACCAAGCTTGGACTATAAGGTCCTGAAGAGAAGTGACAGAAGGGCTTGAAACCCTGCTGGATTTGTGGGAGAATAAATAATTGTAAGACTCTGGGGTTGCACACCAGGAATTTAATTGAATGCATCAATTTATCTCAGAAAGGATAATGGGAGTCCGTAAGAAGATAATGCCTTTCAGATACACCTGTCATAATTTCTAGAACAGTAAGATTGCCCCTGGCCATGATTTGCTTTTTATGGAAAAAGGCATATGTATGCTTTCTGCTGACTCTTTAAAGTGGTTTCAACATATCTGCCTTTATATCTTAGAAAATTCTAAGTGAGTGAAGCTATCAAAGTCAGAATCAAAAGCAATTAGCTGAGATACTGCATTTCAGCGTGCTTATAAATCATTTCCATATGCTTTGCAGGATGTTGATATTGTGACCCTTTTTTTTTTTTACCTCTTCTGCTTAGACTAACACATAAATTTTGTTTATTATTTGGGAGTTGTTATTAACTTATTTTTATGTTCCCCGAAAGACTTGTTCCTTATATGATCATATTAAATAATTTGATTGGAAAAATAAACAGGACAAAAAAGAGACAGAAGAGGAAGGTTAAACATGGGAAGGAAAAGTAAAGGAGGGATTGGAAGGGGCACAAACTTAGAAGGGGAGAAGGAAAACAGAGACTGAAGAAAAGAAAGAGGTGAAGGAAAAGAAGATTAGATTCCTCAGTAAGAGAGAAAGAAAAAGTGGTCCAAGCAGAGTCAGTGGAATGAAATCAGAGAGTTCAGGAAAAGCACATGGGAAAAGTCTGAAAAGAAATGTAAAGGGACAGAAAATTACCAAACATCTTATTTAAAACAACTTTCATATGAAAGCTGTAAATGTGAGGTTTTGCACAAATTCAGCTGAGTGACTTCTAAAGTCAAAAAGGCTAGTCCGATAATCTTGGTAATCTCTTTAGTATAAATGATTGTTTTTCCTGAATGAGTTCCTGGTTTAGAAATATCTTAACTTAAAATGTTTATAGTAGAATCTCCAACAAAAGTCTCGGCAAATTTTTTTCAGAGGTTTATTACACTTACTTTTGCATCTCTTTCAGTCTAAACTGATCTAACTTCAACTTTAGCTCAAAGGCCTATTAAGCAGATTGAAGAGCCCTCTGTCAGATTTCTATCCTTATGAGGTATTTAGGCTTAGATGAAATAATTTTGATGATAAGAAAAATGGTTGAAGTTTTCTGAGTCTTGTTATGAGGCATGTTTTAAAACCTATTTCATGACTCCCTTCTTCCCCTGGCTTTCATTCCTCCTTTTTGTTAATACCCTTCTTCAAAGGTACGCAGTAGTCTGGTAGCACACAGAGATGACAGTCTCTTGGGGTTTCTACTCAGCATCTCCTGGCTTACGCACCTAAAGACAGCACTAACATTTTGGCCAAGGATTTAGGTGCAGCCCAAATGCTGCTGGAGGCAGCACTGTGTCTAGGTTTGGGTTACATCGCTGTGGCAATGGCTGCAAGCATAGCTATTGCCTGAGCAAGTCAAGGGAGAGGCAGTTCATGCTCATTTACGTGTGCACCTGTATATCATGCTGTCTTCCCAAATCCTTCACCTGGACATCCATTCTGAGGTAGCAATGCTTGTCCTAGAAGTATGGCATCTTGACTTTATCCGTGAATAGATGTCTTTTCACTTGGGTGTTCCTTTTTGTTGGTGTCAGACTGACAAGTAATCTACAGCACTGTATGGTATTGACACTATTCTCTTTGTCAACAAACTTTTCATCTCAGAATCAATTAGTCAAAGTAGTTTGACCATAACGTGTTTTTTTTTTCATAATCTGTTGCAAATCTTTAACTGTTACTTTCCTTTGATGTATTTAGCTGGTCCGGTTTCAGCCATTCCATTTATTTTGGTCAGAATTGACTGGTATCAGTCTGAAAGACATACAATTACCCAGTCAGCCTAGCTAGCCTCTAAAATGGATGCCTGAAATGTTGCATATCTCCAGCACTCTGGATTCTCCAGAAGTGTCAGAGACCTACTGAAGGTCCCTGTTCCTGGCTCAGAAAGCTCACTGGCTGTCATGTCAAAGCTCCTCACGTGGGCTGTCATGCCCAGTCTTAGTCATCATTGCTTTTGTATCCTACTGAGTTACTATTAAATTCCTGTCTTTGTCTTCTAGTATTTTTGTCAAAGGCAGAACAGAAATATGGAATATTTCTGTCATTCTTTCATTTAACTGGCAGTTCTATAATTTCTATTTGCTGTGGCCATTAACATTGACAGAATTTATTTTCTTGCTCTTAAACATAAATGTCTTTTATTCTCTTTAGCCCCGTTTGCCTTAGATTTTGTCTTTTCTACTTTTTTTTGTGTGAATTCACTACAGCTACGAGTCTTGCATATTTCTAATTTTAATTCCCAGTTAAGTAGGTTAAGCAAACTGTTATCCTGTAAAGTCTGCATATGTTCACATCCTGATAGCCACCACTATCCGCTTTCTTCATTCTGATGTATATCCTTCACTTAAGTATGTTTTTGCTGCAAAGAAGTGGGTTTTTTTTGTAGCAAGATTATTTATGTAACTGCCTTGTCATTCATTCCCTTTATTGAAGAACCTGAGCCAATCTTTCAGCTGCATTTCATAGGAGAGTAAGAAGGGAAATTACTCAGGTTTGTGAGCTGAACAGCAAAAACCCCAATATCCATGAAAACAAAACTGTGGATTAAGCATCCTTTTGCACACTAAAAGCATGGGGCAACTTTCAGGACAGAAGAAGGAATAAGGAACTTTTGCATGGAAACTTCTCTGACAGAGGTCCCCATGTCCTGGGAGGTGCACAAGGGTATGTCATTATTTCTTGGGCTCACATGACAGCGGTCTTAGGCTTGTGTAGCCCCCAGGTGAATATAGGAGCTATCCTTGTCCACCCTCCCTTGAAAACACTGCGGTGTCAGACTCGGTGAAATGGGTGTTTTGAGGCTCACATGGGAAGGGGGGGGGCAAGTGGGTAAGCTGCACTCTGCTCATTGCTACCAACTTGCTCCACACCTGCAGGAGGGAAAAGTTGCTGTGTGGGTTGGTTTTGGCTACAAGAGTTGAAGGCAAGTCATTTGGAGCACAAAGCGTCTGCTCATTCCCAGTCAACAGAATAGGAAAACTGGTCTTAATGGCATAAGCAAGGCAAACCCAAGACTATTCTTAACTTCTGCTGTGAGGTACACAGGATGAAATGCTTGAGAAGCTTAGAGTTTTTCTTCTTTTTCTTTCCAACATCAGCATCAGTGTCTGTTAATGTTCTAATCTATCATTTTACAGGGAAAATTTATTGATGCTTCTATTAATTTTCTATTTATTTTATTAGTGGTTTTGACCAAAACTCCCACAAAACTAACCCACAAATAGAGGTAGATTGTAAATGTAAGGCTCCTGCTACCTGATATTGCTTATCTACAGAGTAATATTCCCACTAGTGAATCTCACTGGCAATTATGGAATGTAATTGTATGTGGAGATGAAGGAATCAAGTACCTAATACATAGTGAGGGAATGAAAAGTGCTATGCCTTGCAATCAAGCACTACCAGAGCTTAAGCTGTGTAAACCATTCTTATATAACATTATCATAAAAAAGCAATTAGCATAATTTCTCATTCTTTTTAAAATGGAAAGACCTGTATGACATTTACAGTGTGCCCAGTCAAACAGCTCTACTATAATGACTCAGGAAGTGAAATAGGGGTCTTTTTATTACTTTATGTTAAACATGTGAATTTCAATTTGGAATGGAAATTTGCTGTAATCCACATATGATATGCATACATTTAGTGTTGTAGCAAATAAGTAGGTAGATTTGGCACACCTTTCAGGATGCTACAGAAAGTGATTTCCAGCAGATTTAATATAAAAACAAATTAATTTGATCTCATTCATTCTTGTTGCCGGAGTGCAGAAAAATCTTATTTTTCCCTCTGAAACATGAAATAAGAGTGGATGAGATAACAATTGCGCTGACAGTGAGAAAGAAAGTGCTTTTCGGATGAGTAGAGCATTACTGTTAGCAATAGAGCATCATATCTCAAAGCAATGGGTAGTTTCCAAAATACAATGTACTATTTGTGAGGGTCAGGAGTAGCATAACCCATCTGGGAGAGGGGACAGAAGGAAAAGTAATTTGGAAAACAGTGGCATACAGCAAATGATCCCTGTTATAACTCTCTGGATTTCACTGGGTTAATTTTAACAATGACTAGTCCTAAAATCCTAAGACCACTGAAGGTCCGCTCTGCAGGAAACATGAGATAGGCTTCATCTCTTTCCTCAAATTCCAGAAGGTCTGTTCAGTGACAGACTGAGATGGACTGACCAGGCCTTCATGTCTGTGTAGCAGTTTTCACCTGCATAAAGCAGAATCTAACTTCTCCCAGAACCAAAACCACTGCTCCTGGTTAACTATTGTTTTTTGACACATTTGTCTGCAAAGTGAGATCAATAGGGTGTAATAAGCAAGCTTCATCCCTGAATGGATGTGCAGCAAGCAACTTCCAAATGTATACCTCACCAAGTACTCACGGACATTAAAAGGCTGACAGAATAGATAGGATGCCACTCTAGGTCATCCAGCTTTGATAAATAAGCAGAACACCCTTAAACAATGATAGCTGTTGGCTAGGGCAAAACAGTTAGTCAAGGTCTGACTGCCAGAAACACAGCAATCTATCACTTGATGAGAAGGCCTTTATCACCTGATGAAGCTGATTAAGCAATCATCTGACAAGGTTATAAAAGGGCCTCCTCCTCCTTTAGTAAACACATGGTCTGGAGCAGCAGGAGAACAGCAGAGCTGATGGAGAGGCTGCAGGTAGCCTTCATCTGGTGAAGTGTCTCCAGTGTGAGTGGAAGAGAGACAGGCAGAATGGTCAGAGGTGTGTTTAGCTTCTGTTTCACTGTTTACTCTTTACTGTCTCTCCTAAGGAAAGAATAGCTTTTGGGAAATTCTATGCAAAATCTATTTGTGTGATGTGCTTTACCTCCTGTGTATCTCTGAGGAGATGACCTGTGAATCCACAGTCCCTAGAGACTCATGCCATGGATTCCCAAGTATCGATGCTGGAGCTTAGACACCCCATGGGGCTTTTGAGATCAGGCAGGAAGAGCACCCCACCTGTGCAAGCTCAAACACTTCCATGTGGTTATAAGGTCTGACTCCAAAAAAAAAAAAAAAAGGCAAGCTCTATTCTGTGAGAAGGTCCCTAGCCTTTGAAAACTTTGCATTTTTTCATATGCAATTCTGGCTCCTCCTTGCCTATAGTCTAGCTCCCACCAAGGTCTTCTGTCTCATTAGATAAGGAGGATCCAAAAGGATCTCTGGCTTGGGATTTAGACTCATTTGACTTTATTGGGAGGATGCATTTGCTTTTTAATTGGAAAGAGTGCTTGGTTTTGGCTTCCCTTCTGATGGTCAGCTGACTATAAATATAGGGCCTCTTTCAGCTGGAAACCAGGAAGGGTTTCCCTGAAATGAAGGCAGTTGCAGCAGCTTAAATCCCTTTGTGGAAACTGAATTGTTTCAGCCCAGATTCCACTTCATATTAATAGCACTGAGAGCAAAATTAAAGTTTAGTTTAGATCACTAAGAGAGAAGCGCTCGTAACTATCCCTGAATAACACACTGTGCTAAAACCATACCAGTAGCTCGGCAGCCTTGAGAGAGCAAAGCCAAAAATACTGCAGCAGCTGTCCTGTTGATCAGCTTGTGCTTATTGAAAACTGTGCAGATCTGACATTTAATAGAAAAATAACCATTTCCCAGTTCATTCACAATTACATGGGGGAGTGGGGTAAACTTTGCAATGTGTGCTTGTAAATAAACATCCTTACCCCTGGAGTGAAGCATTCCTAATAAGTAATTAATTGAAGATAAGGTTCTACATCTTGAAAATATTATGTTTTTGCGGGAGCTGACCATTATCCATATCCTGGGTTGCTTCTATGTTTGCCTCATTTGCTTAAGCAGTCACTGTTTTGAATCCAGATCGCATTATGTGTTCTGGGATCAGTACCTTTTCTAACCTTATTATGTAATGGAAATTACCTTCTTGACTGCCACACAAGGAAAAATAAGTTGTGCTTTTGAGTAGAGGCACTGAGCAAAAGTTGCAGGATCTCAGGACTGAAATATAGCCTTGTTATTACAAATAGACTTTTCATTAACTTTGCTTTCCTTTGCACAGGGGTATTTGTCAGTCACCAGGCATCTTGTGCTTTCTGCTTACTGTTCACAACTTTGCTTCTTGTATGTGACTGCTTGTTTGCAAATCTATTTCAAAACCATCCTTTATCTCCCAAACACAACTGTTTTCTGTTACCTATTATGCTGTAGTGTGTATTGCTCTGTCTGTATTTCTCTTGAAGAACCATGTTGTCCATGGTTGAAATGGGAGGGCAGGATTGCCAAGTACAGTGTTCCTTTTCACTTATCTGAACAGAATTCCCTCTTAAACATTTCTCTCTGCCCTATAAGTATCAGTTTGTACAAGAAAAGTACAGGCTGTGTGGTGATAAAGACATGAACGTATGCCCAGTGACCTCCAAGATCTGACCAGGATTATAATTTCCCACAGGTGCTAAAGGAACAGCCCTTTCCCTATTAGTAATGACTGTGTGCTCAGACTTGTGTGCTTCTCCCAATTTTCTTCTTTTTTTTCAAAGTCCATGTTAAAATCAGGGAAGTGGATGATCTAAGATCTTGAGAATCCTGCTGCTTTTTTTCAGGCAACTATCCCTTAACCCAAAATATGTTTGTGCATGAGGCTGTAAATCTGTATCTGACAGCAGAACCCACAGCTCATTAGTACAAGTGAGGGGCAGATCTCATTGAAGTCAGTAGGGCTGTGGTATTTGGCATCTCAGTTTTTATGCACAAATGACTGTAAGCAACCTAGTGTTATATCCAAGTATTCTGACCTTTCTTAATCTTTTTTATTTCAAAAGATTAAGTCTGTTCCCAGCTCAGCTGAAGTTCAAAACCATTGAGCTATTCCTTTTATAACTGTCAAGGACCTGAAGGATAACTTTAACGTTTAGTTCTGGTAACTCAGGGACAATGATCAGCTGTTTCAAAGACTGTGTGTGCACGCGTTTGTGCGTGTGTGCGCGCGCGTGTGCAGAAAATCTTTCTATTCTGTCAATTGCAACACCATCTGCTTATCTGGAAAATAAAAAAAACCAGCCCTCAAATGTGTTAAGAAATGATGAAAATACTTTGGGTAAAAAAGGATAAATGATGGATTCAGAGTACAGTCACATCAGAGTTTACTCTGAAGGGGTATCCTAGTGTCTGAAGTCTTAGTCAAAGCTGATATTACAATTTATGTCCAATGCCAGTTCAATATATGCACTGCAATGATATATGAAATAAAAATATATGTGCAACATTATATGACAGATATTCCCCTTTGCTCTTAAGAAGGTAAGCTATAGACATAGAGAACCCATTCATAATAGGTTCTGGGATGTATACATATTTCTTAGCTTTTAACCTGGAAGACTGTCTTTGTTTTCTTGTAAAGGGTTTTGAAGACTGAAGCGCATATGTATTGCAATGGAAGACAGAATGAGCCAATATGATTAAGTGATAGCAAAGGTTGCTGTGTAATCAGAAGGCCTGTTCTCCTTATTTATATGAAATATTTATTTTGTGGAAAGCCAATTTGTTGACCTACCTCTTTCAGTCTTTCCAGACTAAATTGTGTTACCAGGTATTTACCTCTGCTCATCAAAGGCATTATTCAAAACTAACTTTATTTTCTCTCTGCAAAACTCCTTCTGTCTTACCCTGAGTTACCCCCTCACCCTGTTGTTGACTTGGAGATATTTCTTGCTTTGCATTTTTCATTTATCCCTAAAATCCATTTCCTATTGTTTGTTGTTACGGCTGGCTCTCTTTTGTGCTGTTTCTTCAGCATTTCTGCCTTACTTCCACTTGCTTCACATTTTTTATTCTTACCTGATTATTTCAGTGGCCAGTTCTCAGATCAAACAATCAAAACCTCTTTTACTATCTACCTAGATATTTCTTTTTTCTATTTGTTTGTAATTTCTTGAATATCTTTACTCTAAATGAATGCACTTGTGACTCCCTGCTTCCTGGTTTACCCCAAATGTATTTCTTTGTTGTATCCTTCAGTCTTAGTTCAGCTAAGGCTTTCCACAACAGTGTATGTAGAGCCCATATGGTGAAATATGGTATGTGAAGTGTGGCAGTCCAGAGGAACCAGGAGACATTAAACTTAGGGTTTGTCTGAAACTGTTTGTTTCAGCTGCATGTGATGGATTCAGGGCTAGAGAAAGGTAGCGCTCGTACTTTACAGCCCATGTCCTGAGTCCTTTCTCTGCCTTTGCACAGCAAGTGTGTGCACTGGCATATTCTTCAGGCTTGTTGCAGAGGTACAGAACAGCTGTGTGTTCATGGACAGTATGTCTGCTTGCTTTGAGTGTGCATGGAAGGGTTCCCTTGCATGTGTGTTTGATGATTGTGGCCTCTTCATATGTTTCCATCTGCATGGGATCCAGAGTCTGTGTAAGCCCCCAAGGGCAGCCTTCCTTTAAAGAAAGAAATGGTGATGCCTATACCCATTTCCTGCAGAGTGCCGTAAAAGTTGACACATCTCCCAGGAGGCAGAAGACCAAGATTAAATATCTTTCTCTGAAAAAGTCAGACCAAGATAAAATATCTTTCTCTGAAAAAGTCAAAACCCATTTCTCTTGCAGAGCAGCCTATTTGCTGGCATGGATGAGGACAGAATCTGTTTTTCCTTTGAAACCTCTTCTGGAAACACAACATTGTCGGGAACAGAGGAAACAAGGTAAAGGAAGACTGCATCACACACCTCTCTGGGAGAAGGTATTTCTGGGTGTTAGTCCCTGCTCTTAATAAAATTTCTATCTTTCTATCCATTGACTGAGAAGAGAACTTCCCTTTCCCTGTCTTTTGAGGATTAAAAGCCTTGGCTTTTGTTTATGCTTTGCTTTTTACTGTTATGGCTAACTACATAGGAGTTTGCAATCAGTCTCCATTGTATTAGCTACAGCACTCAAAGTGAGAAATTGCAATTACTTGAATCCAGTCAATGAGTGCTTTTGGCACAGGGGTTGCCATAGCCTAGCAAGCAGACTAAGCAGGAGACCTGCAGGATTCAGCTCTTCCACAGCAAAGGCAGAAGACAGTTTTGAGCAATGATGGTTAGCCTGAGGCTTGCATGTACTTCATGGGATATGCTTGGTTACAGTCCCCTGTGTGCAGACTGCAGATCTGTGAGACCATGGTGCAGTTTTCTCCTGGCCCGCTTTCTGTGGAAATGTGGGTACAGAAGGGAGAATTATTATGTAGTGGGATTTGGCCCAAGCACAGGATGAGAGTGCACCCAGGGCGTGTATCCAGGCCCTGAAGCTGGGAGGCACCCAATGGTCACAGCTAGGAATGGAGGAGAGCAAAGGGCTACAGCTGTGACATGCTGCATTCAGTTTAAAAATGTCAATTTTTAATAGTATGTAAATCCCAACACATTTTGGTAGTCAGCTTATCTAATGATAGTTGTTTGAAGAGATGACTTGTTCTGGTCTGCTCTGACTAACAGGTCCTGTCTCTATTCTCACGTAGGAGTTCAAAGCTGTTTGTGCCTGTGATGTTATGCTCCCTGCCTGCTCTGCATTTCCCTTTTATAGACCGTGCTGTAAATAAGCATGCAGTTGGGCAGTCAGTGGAAGCCCTCTTTTCTGGGGCTTTCAATATGCTTGTGTTGCAGGCAGTCGAGCAGCTGAGGTTTGATAGTGTTGGCAGAGATTTTTCTCTCCCATTACAGCAGGACAGTGGCAAGTTCAAAAGCTGAGCCTGAGGCTCTGTTGAATAAAAGGCCTCGTTAGTCCCACAGCTGATCACTTTTCTTTTCTATATGACTGTCTGGTGAATTGTCACTTTCTGTCAGCTTTGAGTGTGGATGTTGGAAACACAAAGCCTTACAAATATTTCCAGATCCAAGTCAGCAGCAGTAAACCTTCCATAAACCTGTTTACCCAGTTAAAAGGAGCTGTGCATGCTTCCAAGCTACTGGGAAGCCATGTGCCCTTTTTCACTGTGGATGTGCAAAATGCTGCTCTGATCCTTAGATACAGTTTTAGCCTCTCTTCCCATGAATTACTAGTACATGCCTAAGCTTGTCTGCTCACTGTAAAGCTTGTGCTTGGTGACTTACTGTCATCCCTCTCTTTTCCTGTGAGAAGTGGAAACTTAAACAATGGTAGCTTAGTCCTTGTGCTCTGTTACCGTCAGCAGCCCAGAGTATTTGCTGTCATTCACACCACCTCACTTTGCACTTTATTTGTCAGGATACACACACAAAGTGCACACTGAACACAATTTTGGGAGAAGGAAAGATGGTAAACAAAAGAAATCGAACTGAGTTGCAAAGGCTGTTTTTATTGTGTCACTAGCAAAAGTTTATGTGAACAAGGTGAAAGGAAGCACATAACAGTTCTGTTTCCAAGATCCGTTCATACTGACAATTTTTTTTGAGCCTTAGAGAAAGAGCAATCTAGTCTGTGCTTGAGTTGCAGCTGTAATCACAACTATAAATAACTGTTTAAAAATCAATTCCAGAAAAATCTCACATATTTGGGAAGGAAGGAAAATGCTCTTTTGCACTTCTACCTTGCATGGGAGCAAAACTGAAATACAAACAAGCAAGCAATATATGACAGTTCATCATGTTGATCTGAAAATGTCCAAGTTCATGGGAATGCTGTCACCCAAAAGAAAATATGCTTCCACAAACAAGATAAATCAAAGAAATACAGAACTGATGATAAATAAACAGAGCATTCTCACCAAGGTCTCCAAGTGTCCGAGGGAGATGGATGCTCGTAATGTGCAATTCTGCACTAAGAATGAAAATATCAAGGGCATAAAGCAAGCAGGTGGTGTGCAGTACCAAAGAGAAGGAATGAAATGTATTTATAATTTGGCTTCTGAGCCAAGTCAGAAAAGAGCTTTTGGCAATGGTGCATACCAATACTGATGAGAGAACTTCAGAGGATATCTTAAAGATCATAGCTCTTCTCAGAGAGGAAGAAGGGGTGGCATTTTGAGGCATGTAATCTAGATTCACTGAGAAACCCACCCCTTTAATGTTTCTTCCTCTTAATAGTATTTATTAAAAAATAACATTGGCACTGTGAACTTCTGGTGCCTCTTAACTATTTATAAAGGAGAAAAACCATAAGACAAGGTGTGCGTGATATTGATTCTGTAAATAAGACACTTTGACAGGTGTAAGGACTGACATAAACTTACACTTCTATCTGGAGTGTTGTCTTTTAAGTGAAATGATGAAGTGGGACCCTCATGCAGTTGTAAATAAGATGAGGTTCCTATCTGACAGGCACTACAATGTGTATGGATTAATTTCCTATAAATACTTCTCATAGCTGTTTCATCTTGGTTGTTTATAAATTAATCAGATTGTGAATAAAGGCTCTAGGCTTCAGGTACTGTATGTTCCCTTCTAAAGAGATTTCAGTAAGAGGTCTGGATCTCAAAAAAAAGGAAATTGAATACCAGCTGAACTTTCCTCTCATAGTTGCAATCCAAGGGGAACTGCTTTTCTCCTGTATTTACTGGTCAACTTAACCTTCAGTTCAAGTTGGCACTATACACAGGGCCTATGGAAGATGTCTTCTCTTTTTCAGTATTAGATATCTATCTTCTTGGTTGCCAGCAATGAAGACAAAGCCAGACTCTTGCAGGTTTAGTGTTTGAAGGACAAGAGGCAGTGGATACAACCTGGGATGTAGGATTTTTTTTCCTTTCTTTTCCATGGGAGTGGGAGGCTATCCTTGGGTCTATTCAAAATGTGACTGTAGAAGATCTTGCGTGACTTGCTTTTACTAGACCAACTATGAGCTATGATTGGATTAAAAACTATGATTGGATTAAATAAGTAAAAGAGGTTTCCTTATAACCTGCATAGCTCTGTAATTCCTAATAAATAGTTAAAATATAAGAAAGTTACAATCACTTACCTGAATCAAGTGGTGGAACTGCTTGTTTGGATATTCTTTAACATCTGAAAATGTCCTCTTTATTAATGTATTAGAGCTTTCTTTTGGAAATAGCAAGTCATTAATTGCATTATAGTGTAACTTTCCAGTGTAATAGAAGAGTCAGTGACAGTTCCCTGTGACAAGGAACAGTAATTAAAACATTTGTTTTTCTAGTTAAAGAATCTGAGAGTCACTGTAATGACTCTGACAAAATGTCTAGCTCTGCATTTGTCATGCTGAAAGTGGTAAATAACAAGAATGAGAACAGGACAAGTGCTTGCTGGAGGTTGGGAGGATATCATCGATTGATTCAGAAGCATTGTCTTAGAAGTTTTTTTCTTACAAGTGTTCAGTCACATTCTGAACTCATGTAAAACTTTAGCATTCACAGTTTCCTAGGGTGAGAAGCTCACAGCTTATTGCGTGTTATGTGAAAAATTGGCTCCTTTTGCCTGGTTTGGACAGGCTTTCTGAAATTTCACTTAATGGCATCTACTTTTGATGCTGGAAGAGACAGGGCACTATTTACCTTTCCCATAGCATGTGTGATTTTGCGGATGTCTGTTTTAGCTTCCTTACCAGTAGTCTTTGTTCCAGGCTAAGGTGTTCTAAGCTATTCTTTATATAAATATATATATATGTGTGTGTGTGATGTCTTGGGAAAGATGGTGAGCACAGCTGTGGGGTGGTATTGATGTCTACTCAGCAAAGGAAAGGCTGATGTGACTAGACTTAATTCCTAGAAGTCAGCAATTGCCAATACTTGTACATTTGTATTTATTTTCTGAAGCCTGGCAGGAGGTATTCCTGAGCCCGTGAGCCTCCTAAACTTACCTCGTTGAGAGAGTTCCTCTGTATTAGCACAATCTACCATCTCTGAGGAACCATTGAATCCTGTGTGTGCTGGTTTCACAGTGGTGGTCTTTGCTTTACAGCACCAGAACAGGCTTTCCTGTAAACAAAACAAATGCCTGTTTATCATGAATTTAAGGCATCAGAGTGAGAATTTAATCTATAGACTTAAAAAAAAAAAGTGAACATAAAATGAAGCTTTACTCTATACTTACAAATAAGATACCTTTCTAGCATTTCTATGTCTCTGTCAAAATCTTTTTCTTCTTTCCTTCTTCTTTGATCTGCTTTTCCTCCTCTTTTTCTCCTCCTTTGGTACCCGTTTTCCCCTCTCTCCTCTTCCTGTGATGTGCCTTAACTTGCATATCCCTCAACTCATGCAATGAGTAGTGATCACATCTGGGCTAGATCTTAAATCTCTTACCCCCACCAGTACTGTCTCTTGTTACAAAAGAGGCATTTTTTTCTAAACATGGTTCTTTTGTAGCAGCCATACTTAGGAACTGGCACTCGAGTTTAGATTTTTCTCTTTCTATCCCTGCATGAGAAATGTGAGCAGATAAAACATAACGAGTTTTGCAAACAAAGGGCATGCCAAATTTATTGATCCATTACAGCTTATACTGCAGTAAGCTAAAATGTGAAGCACTGTGACTCTTGAAATGAACAGGAGCTTTCTGAAAGTTTTCCTACTTATCACAAAATGTAATTAATTCAGTAACAGTAGAGTACATAGAAAATGTGTGCCTTTCTTTGTAGATTATTTTTTTTCTTTAGGATTGGATGCATGATTAACAAGCATGTCCTTTAGCAGATAATGGTGAAATCTGGACTTTTTTTTTTGTAATTGTCCAAAAAACTGTGATGGCCTTTAGGAGCAAAGGAAATAAAATTTCTTTTGGTCACTCAAGCTCAACCAGGAAGTGCCATGGGACAGGATGGATGAGGGGAGCAGTAATGAGATACATAGCTGTTTATTTCTAGGTCACTTATTTGAATCAGATCCAGGTCAATACTGCCTGAAATTTCTTGCAAATTGATAGCTGTTTAGTTAAACATGAAATGAGTTGGCATTGCTCCTACTACATTATAATTTCTTTATCTTCCTTAATTTTTGAAGCTGAAATGACAGACATTGGACAAATAAAAGCGACTGCTGGTATAAGTTTTGTTGCAACTGGATGGGTGCCAATGTTTTATCACAGAAGTCATTCTCTCAGCAAGCACTATCTGCAAGATTGGCCCTGCAGCCAGGTCCTAACATCCCTGCAGAGATGGGAATTTTTTAATTGCCTGGGTAAACAACTCCTAACCACAGGGTGAGACACCAGTTGACAGGAAATTCCTTCTTGGATAGTGGGTAGATAAGATCCCTAGCAGCTGCAAGTGTGTTCTCAGGGTAGGTGCCATCTGGACCACCATTTCATATGAATCTTCTTAGGGGCACAAACCCTGTGAGTTCAAACTCTGCACCCTGTTTTCAAAGCACAAACCCTAGTTATTCTCAGAGCCCATACTCCAACCAGTGTTTTCAAGACTTCAAGGTATCCAGCTGTTCTGTCTGCTAAGAGTCTGGGCAGGGTATCCTTCAAACCCTGTATGCATTCATCAAAGGTTACCAAGCTGGCGATGTTTTGAATGAAATTTTTTCACTGGAAAATTTCTGACCAGCTGTTCTCCCAGCAACCTCTGTTTCTAATGCTGCTTGTATGAAGCTCTAATCTCTCTGAAACTGAAGATCCCAGACGATGGATGAATACAAAATAGTGGAACTAATATGGTGCATGCTAATCTTCTTGGCTCAAACACTTTAGTTTTTGATGTATCGCATCCTCTAGCCATCGTCTGATAACTGTCTATTTTTGCTAGCTATTTCAATTGTGAGCTCTTTCAGGCATAGATGTCTGTCTCATTTTTCATGCTCAGAATTTTTTTAAAACTCTATAAAATAATAATTGCCCTTGTTACTCCCTGCCATGGAAGTCTTGAGACTAAAAGGAGAGAAGGTCTTGATCTAGCTTTGTGCTCCAACTCTGGCAGCACTCTGTGCCTTTTATCCAGGCACATCTCATTTACTCAGCCCTTATGCAGATTAGATTACAATAGAGGTAAGAGAATATTTATAGCAAATAATTAATGTCCAATGTGGAATTTACTTGTTCCTGATCTGATATAGGAGAACGTTTTCTTTAAGGCCTTATTCAGGTGCAATTTAGATTTGTTGAGGTCCCCAGAGTTACAGTTTACTTTCCGCTGGGATAAGAGTCAGGTCAATTTGCTGATGTCTTTGTGATGGAGTTCTTTCAGTGTACCAAAAATAAATAAATGACAGAAGGGATTATCAATTTTGGAATGTTCTGCTCAGGTAGTGTAAACAAAATAGTGGTGGTCTCCTCTAAAGTATATCTAAAATAAAGATCCAGAATTGGACATCTTTTACAGCAGTCCAACCATGTTGATTTTATTATGTTTGCACATAATTTGCCAAATGTTTGTCCTTTTACAGGGCAGGCTATGCAAGCAAGCTCAGGCACTAGCTTTTGCTCTTGTTTCTCAGTTCACAGGTAATATGTAGTACTGAATTGCAACTGATTCCCCAGAGGCAATTTAGGATGACTTAAATGTTGTTAGTACAGGGTTAACAGGGAGAGTGACTATTAAAGGTGATTTTGCGTGTGCGCTGAGAAAAATAAGTTTTGTTCAACACTTTGTTTTACTTTCTCCAAGATCAGAAAAACTCTGAACTATTTTTTTTTAGTACAAACACAGCAGAAGTCTGTAGCCTGTAGAAGACGATTGTAATACATTACAAATCTCGGCATTAAAAAAAGCGGTTTATAATTTGAAGAATGTATAGGAACTTCGGAAGCTGTGTACACCAAGTCCTGTGGGTCAGGGTCCCAACTGCTAGAGGAATGTGCCTATACCAGGGACCATCACTAGGCACATAGGCTGGTGTAATACAGTTTATTTTCCCCAAGATAGAGTTCCAGGTCCCTGGAGCCAAACATAGTTGAACTTTTAAGAAAGTGATGGCCAGTGCTAGATGCTCATGATGTGACAGAGGGTATTACAACGTTACTGCAATATAGCATGCAGAGCAATTTACAATACCCTTCAAGTCCCTTCATTTCATAAAGAAATGCATCAGGCCATAAAGTGTGGGGGATGTTGGAGGAGTATATGTATCATCATGTGGGCTCAACACAGCTGTTAAAGGTCTGATCCAAAATTGTTTTTTCCTCACTCAGAACTTCCTGAATAGGAATTTTCATGCTTCAAAATCAGTAACCTGGCACTGACTGAGAGCAGAAACACTGCAGTGTCCTGTCTTGTGTGTCGGGTTTGCTATTGAGGAGAAACCACTATTCTGGGCAGAGGCAGCCTGGTTTGTCTTCATTGGCAGAGAGAAGATGTACTTTCTTGGTGCTGCCAGTCTATTTGATCAACTTTGTACAAATGAAGGGAGAAAGGAAGGTGCTGATCTAGTTCTGGTGAAAAGCTCCTGACATTTTTCAAGGTCTTGGTGTCTTTTTCAGGACAAAAGCTAGCTTAGAAACACGTGTGCTGGCCAGTGACCTGTTTCGGCACAGCTCGGTCTCAGTCATGGTCTGGCCTGTACTCACACAGTGAGGACCCTGTGGGCTAAGCTATATATAAAGATGTTGAAGCTGATCAAAGACCAAAAACTCAGATGTCACTTCTGCTCTGGAGTGACTTCCATCATTTTGTTAAAAGGCAGATCATTAAGAATCAAATTGCTGGAAAAAAAAAAGTGAAAAGTCAGAAGAGAGCAAAACAAGTGTTGTTCACCTTTTATTTTTCTTGAAGTTATAAACTGTGCAAATTTTTCTGAATTTATGTGTGTCAAGCCAATATCAGAATACTGTCCTGTGGAGTGCCAGACTAATTCAAACGTAGGACAGAGACTTAACTTGTTCTCTTCCACCCTCTGTAGGTAATGCAGTATAGTGATTTGAATTTGATGTAAAACCTGCATGTATGTTCAAATGTTTATTGGAAACTCTAAATTGTGACCTTATTGATAAACACTCTGGTTTATAGTCCTATTGAAGTGGAGGACTTCGCAGTGTAGCTGTGACCAGAGTGCTACTGAGTAATTCCAGTAAAATACAAGTCAAGTCAGAAAAATAGATGCATTAAACAAAAAACATCCTATCTTCATCCTCATTTTCTCATTAGCAACTGCCCATAATTTACTGTAATATCTTCTGTTATCTTCCAGAAGAAATGTTCATATTTTCTAAAGAATAAAGAAGGGGAATTAATGTTTTGCAGAAGTATGTTGTTGAAGTCAAAGATAAATGCTTCAAATTATTAGGCCTCAACTCTTAACTTAATGAATAAACCATAAAAACAAGATGAGAAAGAATGACTCAATCTGCTGAAAATTGGGTCCTTGAGAACAAAAGATGCCATAGTGCAATAGGCACTGCTCTTCTTCGAATGAGTCGTTGCATTTATCAAACTAGCAATAACATTCCAGAGCATAAGGAAGATGTAATTCTCATCATATTAGTAATGGGTGTAGTGTAAGTCATGAATACTTTCCTGCAAAAGAAATGCAGTAATTTTTTTGAGTCCTCGAAAATTTATTAACTTCATGCAGCTACTGTGTGTCTTTTCTGTTGCTGCTGCTCTGCTATCCTGAGGCATTCGCATTCACAAGAAAGACAGTGGGGAAACTTCAAACAGCCAATCCATTATCATTTTCAGGAGAAGCTATTCCCCATTTCACAGCCAAGTCCTGGAGGAAATAGCAGGGAGCTGATGAATATAGAGGCCTGCTGGTGGGATACACAGATGCTCAGGATGGTGAGTGAACACCAAGGAGGAGGAAGGGGGTGAGAGGGGAAAAAAGTCTTGTTACTGGGAATAAAAGAGAAAAGGGAGTTACTGTGAGGGAAGCAGAGCAAATTTGATTGCATCTTTTTAATACAGTGAAACTTCATATCTTTTCCTTATGAAAAGAAAGAACAAAACCTCATTCTAGTAATGATTCACAGTGCATTAAAAAGAACATCTGATTATGCATCTCCAAGACAGTGAGCAGCTGTGCTCTTGGAATTACTTAAAAAGCTGAAAGGTATATCCAAATGGTCCTCTGTAGGCGAGTAATGGTGCTATTTGTATTAAACACAATGTTCTGTTGATATATGCTATTTAATTTTATGTTGAAAGTTTTGTACAGTCATGATGAAGAGCCTAGGCATTTGTCTAGAGAAGGAAGAAAGGACGCTGTAGCAGATGAAAAGGCAATTGTAACAATGTGCACATTACAGTTCTAAGAATAATTGATTATTCTGTTGCTGACAAAGTGGAAGTAGAAATCTTAAAATACTTCCCATTGCAGTAAAAAAAAAAAAAATTAATAAAATCTTCTTGCCAGAATAGCAATCCCAAAAGATTTTGTTCTGATTGAATTTTTCATCTTCTTGGTTTAGATGAAAATATTCAGTCCATTACTAGCAACAGTGGAGGATGTCCCAGTGGAGACGGTACACCTTGGAGAAGACAGTAAGGCTGAGAGATCACATCGAAAGACAGGTGGGGTAGTCAGTGGTGATTTAAGAAAGTGAGGGAGCTTTGAAGAATCAGTGGGGAGACGGGGGCTAAGGGTATGAGAAGAGTCACTAAGCTGTTTTCAGGGGAATTTCAAGGAGCTGGGTGCAGGTTTTCTTCTCATTGCTGCTTTTGCTTGACAGACTATTACCCTTCCTTGGTACCTGTCTGACCTTATCCCCTATGAGAAGCCCACCAAACCTTTTTTCAGCATCTGCTGCCCAGGGAGCAAAGTGGGGAAAGAGCCAAGGCTGCAGTGGGGCCAAGGGGTGCCCCGGGGCCCAGACACCCTTTCTGGGGAAGAACAGCCTGTGGGAAGGTTCCTGCAGACCTCCAGCCCTTCCTGGGGCAGCGGACCCTGCAAGGACTGCTCCTGCGGAGTGTATGGCTCTGTCCGGGGCTCCACCGGCCCCGCCAGCCTGCTGCCTGCCCGGGGGCCGCCCAGTGCTTTCTGTGGAGCTGCCCCAGTGCCCAGCCAGCAGCTGGCTCCAGCTCTGTTGAATTTTCACTTTTTTTCCTTAAATCTGGGAAATCACTGTCCAAACACTACATTGACCAAAATGCCCATTTGCAATTTGGCTGTTGAACTTGCTGTTTTGCAGTGGTTATTCTGCCTCTGCTGTGTTCTCAGTGTAAGGACAGATCAGCTTGGTTTCTAGAGATAACATGCTGACTACTATTTCAGCTAGTGAAACATTCTGTATGTATTTCAACCTGTTTAATGCATCATCTGCATTCATTTAAAGAGCATCAACATTTCTTTATTTAGTCTTGTAAAGCTAGAAAGTATTTTAAACTTTCTGGTTTGCTATTTTCCCCCTCTCAAAGAGGAGCAGGAAAGAAACTCCTAAAGAATTTTACCTTTATATTGACTTTTGTTCCTCTTTCCCATTTGCTGCTTACCATTAGTTTAAGAAAATTAATATAATTTTGCTTTTATGGAATTTTTTGCTCTGGTTCTCCAGTATTTACAGAACTGAGTAAGTAACTTTCCAGTTACTTTTCTTTTGAACAGGAGGGATTATCCATCTTTTATAACCATAGAAAATGAGAGCCTGTGAGATTAAATATCCCTGGAGAAGTATATGGCAGGTGAAAAGAACACTTAAGTTTCCTGTTTTTCACTGTTGTGTTTTATGTACCAGCACTCCAGCTTGCTTAAATCGTTTTTGTGTTTGTTTTTTTCCTCCTTATTTCCTGACGTGTTAATGCTTTACATTGTCTATGCTATTGAAAATGCAAACACTGTCTTAGGGGTCAAAGTGAAGAGGAAGGGCATAGCTCCACTGACTTTTGAGCTGGGATTTCACTCCCAGAGATTGTTAGACTTAAGAGTCTTACTGTCTTCTGTGCCAGATGCAATGCTTGCTGCAGTTACTTTTGAGCAACAGGTAAGCTAAAAAAGCTCTCTGCTGTGGAGCTGGGAAGACAGGGATGTAAATAAACTTGGGGAGCATTGGTTAAGGTCTGTGATAATGGACATAATATATTACGTGACTAGGAGGTTGGTAATGTTATTTGTTTATATGTTGTAACAAACTCAGTGTTACAGTTTCAAAACAAACAGTACCTGCCCCAAAGAATGGCCAGCATAAGGGCAGAGGGAGGTTCCTCTAGTTAAATACAACTCATCCTTGAAGGAAATAAAGACAACCAGGTGGATTTTGAGGAGAAACTTGAATTACCATTTAGGAAATGAGTTTACCAAATACAGTTTGGCAGATACTAGTGAATAAAGTAGCTGTGCAGAAAGTGTGAATTCTGCCCTGAAGAGTGAGATTTTCATTGGATCATAGAGAATCCAAAAAGTGCTTCTATAACCTGTAAATGAGATTGCAGAACTGAATCCAAATTAAAAACTTTTCATTGCATAAACCAATTGGTGTATTGGATAATCCTTGGTTTTCATGTGTACCACAAAATGCATGGTAAGCACGGTCATGATACTATCTTAAAAAGGGTTTGCACAAAAGTTAATGTTACTAGCATCAGTAGTTTGCTGTTCTTACTTACCCACCTGTCCTGGTTTCCGCTAGGATAGAGTGAACTTTCTTTCTAGTAGCTGGTATAGTGCTGCGTTTTGGATTCAGTATGAGAAGAATGTTGATAACACACTGATGTTTTCAGTTGTTGCTAAGTCATGTTTAGACCAAGTCAAGGATTTTTCAGCTTCTCATGCCCAGCCAGCAAGAAGGCTGGAGGGGCACAAGAAGTTGCGAGGGGACACAGCCAGGACAGCTGACACAAAGTGGCCAAAGGGGTATTCCATACCATGTGGTGTCATGTCCAGTATATAAACTGGGGGGAATTGGCCTGGGGGGGATTGCTACTCAGGAACTAACTGGGCATTGGTTGGCAAGTGGTGAACAATGGCATTGTGCATCACTTGTGTTGTCTATTCCAATCCTTTTATTATTATTGTTGTCATTATTATTGTTATTATAATTATTTTTTCTTCCTTTTTGTCCTATTAAGCTGTTCTTATCTCAACATACAAGTTTTACTTTTTTTTTGCCTGATTCTCTCCCCCATCCCACTGGGTGTGGGGGGAAGTGAGTGAGCAGCTGTGTGGTGCTTAGTTGCTGGCTGGGGTTAAACCATGACACCAGCTGAATACGAGAGTAAAAGCAAAGTTCCTTAAATCCATACAACTCCATTTTTAAGATTTTATATAAAAAAATCAAATTAACTGGTTATTGAATTAAATGGAATGCTTTGTATTCCTTATATTCTTCCTCTGTAAAAGTCTGTGAACTTTAATTAGCTTATGAATTTTTTTCTTTGATTAAAAGTTATCAGGGTGAGAATTTAATTTTGTGAGTGTCATTTCCATTACTCATGAATAATTACTATAGGAATACTTAAGGTCAGAATAATTATGTTTTTAAGAGATGATTTATTGCTTTGATTATATTTTCTTATGCCTAATAAAGAATTTTGTAAGTTGAATTTTAAAACATTTTAATTTATGTAGCTGAATTTATTGACTAAATTTAAAGTGGCATTTTGTTGGCTACTAATTAAAAAATACCTGGAAGTACTCTTCCACGGCTTAGCTATTTATGACTTCTTTTCTTCATTGCAAAAAAAAGATCATGAACAGAGAGAAATAATTTTCTTGATGTCAGATATGAAGCTTATATTATCCCCAGTAGTTTCATTTTCATGGTAATTTTCAGTAATTCACAGTTTTGAGTCTCTTTGGGGAAAGGCTAATTCATAAGTATTCAGATTTGGATGAGTTAAGCAGAGCCAAAATTCTCAAATACTGAGTATTTACTCTCAAAAAAGCCATCTTCTTTCAGATGCCTCAGAATGAAAGCACCCAAAATCACCAAGAAAGAATAAAAACTTTCCTTTTTCAAAGTTATGAAGATAGGAATGCATTTACCTAGCAATGCATAAACTTTCAAAGTTTGAGAATTTTTTAACCTGAACAAATAGGAATTTGGTTGGTAGCTGAGACCAAGATCAGTTCCAGTAGTTGGACAGGTGAATGTTGGGAATACTGTAGATGGGAGGCCCCACCCTACTAATTCACAGGAACCTCAAGTTTTCTGTGTCTGTTCTTAAGTCAGGATTTTTTTTTTTAGTGGAAATAGCTTTTAGAGGGTTGTAGACCCTAGGTGTATTAATTCTACCATCTCTTCCTTTAGGAGAAAATTAACACAATTGTACACTTGGAAAAAAATCAAGGAATAACTTTCAGGTGTGTATGAAGGACTTTTCATGTTACTTCAATTTACTTGCATAAGCTTCGTATATTGTAGCATGATTTGTGTTCCATTTTTGTGCTGTAAGGGTGAGAATGATATGCAAGTATTATGTTTAGCAAACAGTAATTTGTGCATGTGAATGTTGGGGTTAACACATGAACCTAGTGGCTGTGCATGAAAACTGGTGTGCAGCTCGCACTGCCATCGTTGCAGTGGGTAATTTCTGGTTTAGTATGTACTTACATATAGCACAAATTGTGAGGATGTGAAGTTGAATGCATCCAGAGGAGGGCAACAAAGCTGGTGAAAGGGCTGGAAGGAATGTCCTATGAGGAGCGGCTGGGCACTCTGGGTTTGTCTCATCTGGAGAAAAGGAGGCTGAGGGGAGACCTCATTGCTCTCTGCAGCTTCCTGAGGAGGGGAGGGAAGTGCTGAGCTCTTCTCCCTGGGATCCAGTGATAGGACACGTGGGAATGGTTCAAAGCTGCACCAGGGGACGTTTAGACTCGACATTAGGAAGCATTTCTTTACCGAGAGGGTGGTCAAACACTGGAACAGGCTTCCTAGAGAGGCGGTCAATGCCCCAAGCCTGTCAGTGTTTAAGAGGCATTTGGACAATGCCCTTTTAATAACATGCTTTAACTTGGTCAGCCCTGAATTGCTCAGGCAGTTGGACTAGATGGTTGTTTTAGGTCCCTTCCAACTGAAGTAGTCTATTCTGTTCTACTAAAGGTAAGCAGAAAGGTGTAATAGCTGGAATTCAGCTAAATGATCCTACCTTTTTTTTAGGCTTTAATACAGCAAGGGCTTTGCTTTTACATCCATATGTGTTGTTCGATCAAATTTTAAAGAATGGAATCTTAAGACCTGTGTACAAAATTTTATGTACAGAAGCGCATATGTCCATACTACATAGTATGTCATATCTACCTCACAAATTACATAAAAGAATACAAAAATGATATTTTTGGCTGCTCATGCTCTGATTTGCACTGAAAATCACAATTACTATTCTGTACAGATAGGCTTTTTACCTTTCTCAGGTGACATGCTTCTCTAACTTCCATCTTTTTCTTCTTTGGTGTTACATTTTTCCTTTTCTTCTCTGCAAAGAAGCTTCCAGGGGCAAAAGAAAATATGTCATCATTTCTTCTTACACTGTTAGAGTTTATTGATCCTTCCTGAAAGCCATCACAGGTAGCAGTGCTGGATGTGTTGTCTCCTGTTGCTTTCTTACTACACCCTTATCTTGAAGCTATCCTAATAGAATTGTACCAGGTACTTCTGTAGTGATTATTTTACCATATAACAAGCAAATAATTACAGGTTTTCTTGCAGAATTTACTGTATAAGGAAGTTACTACTACAGCATGGCCGGGGCTAGATGAATCAATATAATAAGCTTCGTACACTACTCTTTTCAGAAATCTTTCTTGGTTTGGCTGTCAACAGTTTTTAATCCAAGAATATTTCATAAACGGTAGATTATGTGGACTGTCTTCACCCTTACTAAAGGAATATGGCATAAAGCAGGCCTGGATTACAAGCCTGAATTCAGTATCACCCTGAAAAAGGTTAAAAGGAAGCAATTTTGCAAATAAATGCTTGGTGATTGCTGGTATGTGAGTTCACACATCAAAGCTTTCAGTAACACTTCAACATTGCCGCCACTCTTGGGTGTAATTGCATCTTTGGCATTTTCCATTTTATCCTCTCAGGGGCATGCACCCAAGAGAAACACTGCTGACTCAATTTTAATGCCAGCACAGTGTTTCTCGCTGTAAGGAGCACTGGCTGGCCATTGCAGCAGAGGTGTAGGGGAAGCGAGGGAGAGGAGCTCAAGTTCAGCTGTGTTTGGAGCTTGCTTTGCTTTGCTGCTGACCAAGGAGGCCGACTGCCTCTGTGTCTTCAGACCTGCCCTTTGTAAGGGGCCAAAATGCGAAGACCTCAGAGCGCACTGGTGCGTATGCCCAGCATGCTGCAGTGCTGCAGGAAAGCTTCAGTCTGTCCCAAAACCGCAGCGGTGCAGCCGGTGAGGCCAGGAGCCCTGCCTCTTGGCAGGACCGGCTGGCTAACGGCCGACGGGATGCACCAGCTCTCCTGCTTATTCCAGAGCTACCTTGGCTCACGCTGCATGGGGTGTTTCTGCACTTCATTAAATCTTCATATGGTAGGTTACGGCTGGAGACAGTTTGAAATTGAGAGTAGCACTGGGCTGACTGAGTGCAAAGTTTATATTGCACTACTTGACTGAGTTCAGATAGATTGTATATGTAATTAAATTTCCAGGTTGTATTTTATTTGTTTTTTGCAAGTCAGCTAAGCTAAAAAAAAATGGAAGGAAAGTGTAATCACCACAAACAAGGGCGTGTTTGCATATTTTTGTTCCTGAACAAAAATAAATGAAGCATCTACTGCTAATGAAAGCTAAACAACCTCTTACAGCAAATAAAATTAATACATTGGAAAAAGTTGTGCAATTCTGAAAATTTACACTGTGGTAGCAGAAAAATGCCAACAAACTAGAAATGGCCAAATCCACTAACAGCTGTTCAAGCATACCATCAGGCACAATTTGCTTTCCTAAAGTGTTTAAGTAAATTGTTTTAGATGCCTATGAGACATGGTAGTTGTACATGGATCCAACCTGTGGGACATGGAAAACCTTTAACTGAAAGGTAATCCATCACATAAACTGGAATAATATTTATAGTGATATTATTTACATTTGATGCTTTTCTAGCCAGTTGCCTTGCAAAGGCAGTCTGATAGTGCGAGCTAATCACTTTTTGAAATAGTTTTCAAAATGTTTTTTAGATCCATTTCTTTAGCTGTAAGTTTTGATTTTTGGGAAAGGGACAAAGAATCATAGAATTTACCCAAGTGAATCCTACTGGTATGGAACATGATGTGAAGGACTAGAATCTTAATCTTCAAACATATAACTGGAGAAGTTATGTATGGAGACAAGAAGGAAAATTCAAAATTCGGAGTGAGGTTGCAAAACTGATGACTTCCAAAGGACAGATAGATCCGTGAACAGCCTACTGTTTTCCAAACCTGTTTATCACAAACCTAATGTGAAGGGGAGATTTCTCAGAAAAAAAACCCTGGCACACAACTTTCCTGTTTGTTCATTTTTTTGGTTTTGCTGTTTATGTTGAAATCATGAAGCTGGTTAAGACTGGGCGTAATGGTCGGATCTCGGTGCAGTGAGGCTGGAGAGAATACTGACTGAACAGAAAAGCATAGTGGAAGACACTTTGCCTGAATAATGCGTGGGCTGAATTCTCATGAAAATTAATAGGAATTTTTAATCCAAACCTCTGAACTGTCATTTTAAAAATATCTCAATATGTGCTTCTACAGACCTTTTGTAGCCAATAAAAGCCAACCTTTACTACCTGATGGTGGGCCTGAGGTTGGTTATACCTGGTGAATAGAGGGCTCCGGGGAGACCTTACAGCAGCCTTCCAGTACCTAAAGGGGGCCTACAAAAGGGCTGGAGAGGGACTTTTTACAAGGGTGTGTAGTGATAAGACAAGGGGTGATGGCTTTAAACTGAAAGAGGGTAGATTTAGATTAGGTGTAAGGAAAGAGTCCTTCACTGTGAGGGTGGTGAGGTGGTGGAACAGGCTGCCCAGAGAGGCTGTGGATGCCCCCTCCCTGGAAGTGTTCAAGGCCAGGCTGGATGGGGCTTTGAGCAACCTGGTCTAGTGGAAGGTGTCACTGCCCATGGCAGGGGGATTGGAACTAGGTGATCTTTAAGGTCCCTTCCAACCAAAACCAGTCTATGATTCTATGCCTACCCTGCAGGTCAATCACAGTATTTTAAAAGTGAAGCACAGGTCTCGGAAGAATACACTGATCTGCATTCAACACAGCAGGGTACATTTTTAGCAAGCTAACTGTCCCTGTTCAGGCATATGACAAAAACACTGAGCCACTTTTGCCATGTGGTGCCATTCAGCAGGAGTTAAAATATAGCTTTTGAGAAAGTCTTTAAACAACTGTTGACAATTTGTTATTTTGCAGCACTATGATTATGTGAAGTTAGATAAACCCTAATTCTCGAAGATACGCACCCTCAGCTGGGTAACAGTTTCTGAAGTGTCTGTGTCCCAGCAGCTTTTAACAGGGCTCTTGCTCTTAAATCATCCATGTGTTTTTGAAAATATGACCATATGGTGCCTAAATATAACTGTAGGAGTTTAAATTTAGCTGCCTGTTTTTTAAATGTTTGCCTTCACTCTTTTAAGCCTTTGCTGAGACTGTTTTCCTCTTTTAGCTTGAAAGTGTAGACCCCTAGGACGAGCAGGTTCATCCCCCAGACACCCTCCCAGATTCACAGCGATAAATGTGCGTTTATTTGTACTTGGTAGTTTCTGTCAAATAAGTTGAGATCATGGCATACTTTTTCAAAGTCTGTTTAAATGCTTTGTTGTGAATTAATCGGCATCTAGTCTCCAAGCTCTTACATATATGTATATCCTTAGTGGCTATTCAAGTAATTTAAAAAGCCAGGGACTATGTTGCTGGTAGCCTGCTATGCAGAAACAGCATAGGGTTGGAGGATGGGAAGGACCTCTGGGTCAGTAGCTCCAGGCACCTGCCAACACCTCCTAACGCCCCCCTAGAAAATTTTTAAGTTATATCTTAGAGGCTGGATAGGTTTTCTTGTCCTTATTACTTCTATTGGGAAGCTGTTACAAAAAGCTGTGTTTGACAAGTTATCCTTTTAATTGCTGTTATAAAATTATTTATGGCAAGTTGTTCAGTTGCCAATGTAGTAAATACACATTTGCAGTTGTATTGATAGCTATTTCAAACCACTTTTCCTTGTCTTGTTTGTACCTGGACATATTTACAGAGTAACGAAATGTCTTTGTTTTACTAGACTGAATAAGGTTCTCCTCCAGTTATCCTATAGCTCATTTGTGGGCCTATTCTTGGGATGCATAAGCTATGGTTTATGGCTTATACTTATGGCTGTAGAGGGCTTAGAACCCAAACTGTCTGGCCAGCTGTGATGCTGCCTAACTGTTAGGCTATCATGGGAAGATGAGAAGCAGCCACTGCTTTTCTAAAGAGAGAAAGGGACCAGTTGTTTGAACAAAAAAACATATTGGTGTATAAAAGGATGGTTTTGAATACTGATTTCTCATAGACATCTGGGCATAGACAGCTAAATGGGCAGGAGATCATGAGGGTGAATTTCAGGCGCATGCATTCTTCCATTCATCATTTTCTATTGACTAATAGAGGCATCCCACAATTTAGCTGGCTGGATCTCAGAATCGCATACAGCTCCCTACCTTTTGTTGTACAGAGTTCAAGCATGTAATGCAGCCTTGTGAATTTGGTTTATAGAGTTGAGTATCCACTTTTGTCATTGTATGAATATTGAAATGCATGAATTCCTGTTTGGATATCACCTTTGGGGGGGGAGGAGGGGCATGCTAGGTTATTTAATCCATCTTTGGTGTAGACTAGTCCCACACAGTTCTTATTCTCTTTTCATTTGTATCTGAAGAACCTTTTGATATTTTTTTTTCCTCTTCTCTTATTGCTTTTCTATTTCTCATCTACTTGGCATAATTGGTGATCAACAGTGTTTATTATGTTTAAAGATTTCTATTACTCTTCTATTTCCCAGAACGTTTCCTCAGGGGACAATCCCTTTAGTCCAGTCTGTAGCCTTGCTTACAGACTGAAAGTGGAAAATGATAAATTAATTTGAACAGAGGTAAGGAGGTTAGCTTTTGAATTTTATTATTTGATCATATGCCCCTGCACAAATTGTTTTGTTTCATGAGAAAATTCTCTCTCTCTCTCAACTGGTGATACTGATATTTGGGAAATAGGGGGAGTCATGAGACTAATGACTATCCAAAAACTAGCTGAGAATTTGCAAGTGCAAAGGACTATACAAAATTACCAAATGTTATTTCTGTAGGATAATTACGGCTAAAATTTAGTTTGCTTGCAACAGAATTTGTTCGTATACTTGTTGGCATTTTTTCTTAGTGTTCTGTGCCTTGCTTATGATGAAATATTTGAGATTTGTGTGGTTAATCCTGTTTAGAAAAACCCAGACTAATTTCTACCATGGTAGAAAGCACTGCAGCAGTCTCCTGGAAGGCTGCCCCTCCTAATTATGCAGTGCTTATAATTCTGTGATTGAACAAATATCAGTTACAACATAAAGCAGTTTATTCTAGAACTTTTGAAGTTTCTCTTTCTTCTATAATGCCTGTTTTAGTACTTTGGATTGAAATGACATTAAGAAAAAAAGGCTTATGTGGAAAACACATACTAGAGCACATGAAAAGGCTTGAAACAGTCTATCATGACAGAGTTACAGGCTTTATGCATTCATGGGTCAAAACAGAATTACCCTGGATTTACACCATGGTAGTTCAGTGCAGGATCCAACTCATGACTGCTTTGAGACCAAGTACAAATTTATGTACCATTCACAAGGCATTGCATTAGAGGAGAGGTTGATTGAATGGCAATGAGACAATCGTATGGAAAGATGAGAAAACTTGATTGCTGTTTGTTGCTGGTTGTAACGTTTAGTTGTCTATCAGTTGTTCAAAGTAATAAAAATAACAAACCATTATCATAAAAATGGACCTCATTGGGTCAGTACTGCCAATGGAAATGAATGATCTTTGTACCAACAAACTTCAGCAAACCCTGAAATGGACCGTGACAGGAGAATTGATCTGTAAGTGGAAAAAATTTAATTTGCTTCCACTAAGACCACAGATTTCCTATTTGGTGTGTGGAATTTCAGTAGCTGCTGTTCAACAACACTTTGCAATGGTAAAGTGGTTCCTTTCCTACAGCGATCTGAAAAGTCATCGTGCGTGACCCATGTTCGAGCTGAGAGGCCTCACTCGAACCCAGAGAAGACTTGGTGAATCAAACCTGAACGAGAGTCTCTTGGTCCAGCCCTACCCCTGCAGACAGCATAATTCACAGGCATGTTTCTGCAGGAAAATGAGATGGCTTTTACTGGTTTGTCTGGTTCTTTTCACTGAGATAACCAGAAAAGTCCCTGGATGAGACTGTTTATGGCACATGAACGTAATGATGCTGTTTGCAGACTGGTGCCAGCGTCCCTACATGGCACTGCGTTGTGCTGTGGTGGATGTATTAGCTCAGTCCATTTCTTGCTCTGTGTTCTCCATTGGTGCTGATCTTTGTGACACGGTTTGGGTACTCTTTATGTTCGTTCCTTTTATTTTTCTGCCATCTGCAAACAGCAGTAAAAGGAAGAAGAAAACAAAAATGGCATTATAATTTAGGCCTCTGACTGAAATACAGGGATTATGTTTGTATTTACTTGTGAAGACAGGCATGTTAAATGTGAAACATTTGTTTCTGGCTGCTCCCATGTTTTGATGAAATCCTCTCGACCACTGGACTTTGCAAAGAATTGAACGCTGACACCTTCACTGGCTTTGGTTCAGAAAGTGCTTGCCTCGAGTGTCAGGAAATCAGATCTAGAGACCAGTTCAAACATTGAATGAAAAAATGTTTTGTAAAGTTCATTTATTCTGGAAATGAGTCCACTGGAAATAAATTATGAGTGAAAAATCAGTGCAAATATAATTAATAGACTATTATCTTACTACTATAAAACAGTGACATATTTAAAAAAAATATAAAACTAAATTATACAACTATAGATTTGACAAATCCATTGTTGAATCGTGTTGTATGGTTGGGAAAGCCAAGTATGTCCTTGGAGAGTGGGCGTTAAAAAGAGACTTTGGAGCAGACAATGGAGCATTGGATAAGCAACGCACCTCGAATGACAGTAGCAGTCCAGACTGCTCCTGTCCCCTGGGAGGGAGTGGTCAGTGGTCATTTGGAGAGACAGATCTCAGAAAAAGCAGCCAAAAATCTTGAGGTAAAAAATTCTGGATTTCAACTATGTGCTATGAAAAAAAAACCCCTCCTTTTGAATTACTTAAGGTTACTGCCTGTTAATTTTATTGGATGTCCTTTCTGCCCTGTGGCATGAAAAACAGTGAATAACCGTGGTTTCTTTATGCTTCATCCCCATGTAATTAATGTTTTTATAGCCTTCTGTCATGCCCCTCACCAGTTTTCTCCCTTCTGTAATCTGTAGAAGCTGCTTGAATCTCTACTCATCTTAGCAGTATCTCTGGGGTTTTTGAGATGCAGAAAACAATATGTCATAATTTATACAATGGCAAAATGCAGTTTTCCCATTTCTTCCCTAATCAATTCTAGCATTTTGTTTGCCTAGTGGCACTTTGCACAACACTGACACTTTCAGAGGACAGCCTACATCCTGCAGGATCTCTTTCTGTGTGTAACAGCTAATTTGGAGCTCACCACTGTTTAGATTTACAGAACATAGGTTTTCTATAGTTGTGTTTCTTTCAGTTATTGATGATGAATTTATTCTGTCATTGCAATGCTCATATCAGAAGATCCTTTGATGAATCTTCGCAGTCAGCTTTCATTTTCACTACTCTGGATAGGTTTGGTATCATTGATAAGCTTTGCTACCTCACTATTCACTTCTAAATCATCTTTGTGTTGAAAGGTACCAATGCTGACACAGAGCTCTTGTGGGACGTGGCCATTGGCTTTCCTCCAGTGTGGAAACTGCCTGCTTACGTGCCTACTTTTGGACCCCTTTCAGCAGAGGTGCAACCCTGCAGCAGTGCCTGCATGGAGTCAGCCCGCTGCTGGCAGAAACCAGCACGGCAGATGTGGCTTGAGGACGCAGGCAAAGATGTAAGTGGTTAATACTTAAAAAAAAAAATACACTATTATTATATTAGACAATTGGTCATGGTTATTTTGTGGGAAAAACATTAAGGAAATGGTAGCGTGGGCATGGGAAAGGAGCATGGGGAAATGTAGCAGTGGTACGGGGAAACCTGTTACCATCTGTGGAAGATTTCAGCAGAGGTCGGTCTAGCTGAGCCCCTGAGCTTCCTTCCAGCCTGAATTATCCTATGACCTTGGAAATGTAGCAGTGATCTCTGTTGTCCAGCTTTGCCACTTAATCCAGATGCTTCTTCCCTATGAGATACTGGATGCATTGTTTCATGCCAGTAGCAGAAAGCCCCATGGTGTAGAGGAGAGGAAAACAGTATCTTCAGAATTAAAATCCTGGAGATCACCTTTTACTTGGCTAAGAAATTCTAAATGTCTCCATGTTGTGGTATTGCTGCAAGCTCTCTGCTTGCTTCCTGAGTCCAAGATCAATTTCTAATCTTTAACTCTTAGCGTTAATGGTCACTTTGTTTTATGTGTTAGTTAGGTGATCTGACCTTTTCAAACTGGTGGGCCCTTTAATCAAAATTGTATTCATCTCCCCATGTTCAGCATTTCCACTTTATTAATCTTTGCTGCCTCTGGAGCCTGGTATGCTCTTTAATGTGTTTGAGAGCACAAAATACTTGACATGGGTTCAGTAGTGCTCTGGTGGAAATCAGCCATTTTAAAAATCACCTCTTAGCATAACTTAATTTCATGCTCCTTTAACTCCCTACTGTCAAACCTGCTTAATACCTGTACTTTAATTTTGCTCACATTTTCCTCCTAAATACATTTCTGCCAAATGTACTCTTGCCATTAAATCGATATTGCTTCTGAGAAGCAGTAAGAAAGATTTGCTTCCTGAAAGGGGTTATTATTTCCACATAGTTTGGATACATTAACATATATAGCCAATTAATATAAATTTCAAAGAACGAGGGAATATAAATTTCACTGAAATTTGCATGGACTTTTTTTTATTTTTATTTTTTTTTATTGTTTTACCCTGGCCACTGGGTGTTTTGGACCTGATGCTTATGGGAACTTTGGAATAGTTAGATTTGTCCAGATAAAGGCTTATCTAGCTCCATATGTTGTCTTAGTGGCCCACAGCATGTTTTCAGGGAGGAGGAAAAGACTAGGGCAAACATTTCACTAGGTTTCCCAAACATAAACTTTCAGTTTCAAGAGACCTGCAGTTTAAAGGTTTGTTTTCTTTTCTGTTTTGTTTTGAGTTTTTTGGGGGGGAGTGGTGGTTTGGTTTTTTTGTGGGTTTTTTGTTGTTGTTGTTGGGTTTTTTTTGCTAGAGCTGGTATATATACCTTTATTTGTCCCTACATTTTTCTGTATTCTGTGATACCCTCATCACTTTTAAGCCATACACTTTTTGGCATCTGTGCAACCTATGGCAATGTGTTACAGAATTTACCATCCCATGGTGTAAAAACGCTTTCATTTTGATGGTTTTCAACTGCTTCTTGATCATTGAAGTGGTCTCTAATTCCTGTCCTTGGATGTTGAACAGTCATTTTCTATTTACTTTCTCCAATCTGTGATTTCATGAGCTCTTGCCACAGATTTCTTTCCCTCCTGTTTTCAGTGACTTAGGATTGCTGTGAGTTCATTGTCTTTAATGGGAAAAAGTAATAATTTACATTGGAAGGATGCAGAGGATTGGCACACTTCAGGTGTAACTTGTACCTTTCCGATACCATAACAGCCAGGTCAGTTCAAACAATGAGTTACATTCTGCTATTTACAGGCTTGCGTCTGTGGTGGGCTATGAGAAATAGCACAGTGGGCATTGCTTTTGTAATCTGTGTGTCGATGAATATCATTTCATTTAGCAAGTTAATAGTGACATTAGATAAACAATTCCAAGAAACAATGGTTAGTCATTTCCGAGATGTCTGCTGGAATTTGTTTTGAAACTTTACAGAAATTTTTAAATATGTCGAGTGTTTGCACAAGAGTTGTCTATGTGAATGCGTTTTGGTAGAAAAATATTACGTAAATAGCACTATGACTGTGTACATGCACTTTTGAATTTAATGGATTGAATGTGTGCTTTAGTAGGTACAGGGTCACCCTGCAGAAAATGCGCTTTTGAACTTTTAGTTCATAAGATATGGCTAAAATTGGCCTGATTACAAGTGATAAGGATTTACTTGAGTAAAATGGGCTTCATTCACTGCTTTAATTAGCAAAAAGTGTTTTGTTGTGAGTGTGGCAATTTTGATATCAGCTTTCATTTGTGATAACAGCACCAAAGTTGGGGTAACACAAAACAGCCAACTTGCATCCATCCAGACCAATACACCACAGATTATCTGCAGTACAACACCTCCTACTGAAAAGCGGAATGGAAATGTGCTAATTTATTGCTGGCTTCATACAGCAATCTTGTAGCTGAGTAAAACAATTGCAATTTAAGGGTACACCAAGGTAGAAAAATCTTTATAGCCTCACCTTTCCAACAGCTGTGCCTCAGGCCAGGCATATGTCCCCCCAGGAAAGAAAGTGCTGGCAAGCTTCTGCAGTGCCACTGTGTTTCTCATTTGTTAACTTTCCCTTGAAGATTCAAAGTCCTGCAGTCTTTTTGAGCTTTTTCTTTCATACAGATTTTTCAGTCTTCCAATACACTCCAACTTATGTAACCAATCCTAATTAACCAGCACAACCTGAATTTCAAATACCAAATTGTGACTATCTGTCCTAAAAGTATTTGTGAAATACCTTGCTGCAGAAGGGTAAACCCAGTTGTGAAATGCTGTTGGCTGCAGCAATGCTGGATGCAGTTTTTCAACCAAGTTTTAAAATCAGAGAAGAGCCCTGCACTATCACAAGAAACAAAAAAAACCTGGAAGAAAATGTTGTATGCCCAGGTAGTGCCTATGAACCGATGAGAGGCAACATTAATATATGGCTTGCTGTGAGTTATTAATTTAGTTTTACTACCAAAAAAAAAAATCAGAGATAGTCTATAAAATTCCACACTGGCAAGGAGAAGGGACAGCAAAAGCATAAATCTAATCACCAGCTAAGTATTTGTTCAGTCCCTGTCAAACCAACTGATTTGGCCTGTTTTAATTAGGCACTGAGGGAGTAAGGTTAAATCATTAGCTGTTTTTGGCTCATCACAGAGTTGTCTGAAAATTGGTTTAAAGTCGATGCGCTCTGCAGATAGCGGGAAAGTGTTCCACACATTTTTATGAGATGTTATTACTTGCATTCTGAAATTCAAGATAATATTTCATATTTATTGCAACAAATGTTGCCACAGTGAAGCAGTTATTGAAACTGTAATTGACGATACAGTTCAGAAGTATTTAAAATTGTTTACATTAACAGATGTTCATGCATATGCTGTTTATTTTAATAAAGAGAAAAAGAGTATAACAGTTCTAGTGCTTTTATTATATTAATTTCCTAGGTAGTGAATCTGAAGTGGTTATATATACACACAGACAAATGAGCCATCAGTCCGTGCTTCATTCATTCACAGGTACAACCACTGGAATTTCTTTCCAAGACTGCCTGTTTCTCTCTGGCTTTAAACAGAGTCTGTGGTGAGTGACTTGGGTGTCGAATATGTCCCAGTAGGTATCCTCAGCATGCGATCCCTAGCATCTGTTCAGTGTATGCCATTAGTGTCTCTCCTCTGTGGAGACTATTATCTTTGAAAGTTAAAGCTGCCCAACTCCTGTGGTTGTTTTCCCAGTAAGTTCAACTAACTCTTTGTTCTGCACCCCAGAGGGAACTGTGATTTCCCCTCCAGGATGTTTTTCATTCTGCCTGTCCAAACTAACAATTTCTCAACCCTTCACATTTAATTTGGATTTTTTTTTTAAGAGATCTGTACATGGTCAGTGAGCTATCTGATCTCAGGGCTATCCCATCAGTTATGGGTTTCATTATTAGCAAATAATGTTTTGTCTAGCTCTTTCTGGATATAACTGTAGAGGGATTTTAAATCTAACAGTTGAGGCATGGCTCTATAATGATAGATAGGAATGATAGATTTGTTCCTTAGGAACAAATACCTAAATTCTTGAATTACATCAAATCCAGAGTGTTTTGATTTTAATTTTTTTTTATTTTTTATTTATATTGGGAGTCCTACTTTGCTGTCTTTCACAGTTGGTTCAAATACTTGTTGCTCTTGCAGCATAAATTAATTTGATTAATTTGCTTTGCATATATATGTCCCGGCTAGTAGTTCTCATAATCTATTGGATGTATCTTCTGAATCCTTGACAAAAGCTGCAGTAGTGCTAGTAGTTTAGTGCTGCCTGAAAATTTCTGGTTTTCTTCTAGTAAGCTAAGGTACGTGTTGAACATGGAACTTCTGGAGTTTTGCTGGGTGAGCTCCCTAGAACATCAGTCTTTTCCAAATACTTGCAGCTTCTGCTGCAGAGCACTGTGACTTTTGTCTTTTTCTTCCTCTTTTTTTTCCTGATTAGATCTAACAACACTTTGCAGTTGGCCATTTTAGTAGCTCATTCAGTGAAAATCTATTGATTCCACTGGAACTTTAAAGATGTAGGCAAGCATGTAGAAAAATTGATTGTAGTGGTGTTAATCTTTCTTTAAAGGGGATTAATCACACTCTGAATGCCTGGTCATACTGCCCTCTCAGCCTGTCATCCACAGGTTTTTAATATCTAGAAAGCGACATGTCTTTTTGTGACTTGTAAAGATTAAGGTCTCTAAGGATTGTAATAAGTGGGAATATCTTAACTATATCAACTATTATAAGGACTGGCATTTCAAAGCCACTTCTGTATAACATGTAACTTAATGTTACCAGAAACTGTAAGTATTGGTATCCCTTGATTTTTTTTCTTTTTTTCTGTCCAGTCAGCTATCTCCATAATGACCTGCATTATGGGTGCTGACATTACCTGAGCTGATGCGCCATCCTTCTTGGCTCCCTGCACGCAGGCCACAGAAGTGGCTGACAGGTTCAGGACGTCCCTACCAAGTCAGTGCAGTGACCAACCTCCCCAAAAGGCCAGCCACCAGTTTCTCATGAACTAACATCAAAAGATCCTGTCAGAATGGTTTGGTTGCTGTGTTTCTCATCATTTATCACATCTCCCTGCACCTTCTTCACACTCTTCCCCATTTCACACCAGAATGATTTTCATGCTAATTGAGGCCTGGGTACTCCTGCCATTCATGGGTACCAACTTCTTTTAGGTGGGGAGAAAAAAAAAAAAAAAAGAAAAAAAAAAAAGAGAGAGTTGGAATGCTTTTTTCTGAGATGATTGAGACCATCCCAGTCAAGAGTGAAATGACCTTGGTTTACAGCTGCTTACTTCATTTTTCTAGCCTAAACCTTGTCTCTGTTGTGCTTCTCAGGGCCTCCCCTTCCTGCTTTTCAGCAAGCCCTACAGTCTGGTCTCTTTGAATTGCCTGCATGTTACCTTCTAAGTTTTTTACTCTATGATTTGACTTACAAATAAGTCTTTACTCACTAAGCAGGTGTGTCTGTCCTGCTTCTTACTCCCACTGTACAAACAATTTGGGTTTGGCTGTTTCCAACAAGTTGAGACTGTCCCTTGTGAGCAGAGTTTAAGTGGTAAGTGGTCTGCTAGAGCCAGCAATACTTCTTACAGCTCTTCTCTCACTTTCATACTTCCCACAACTTGACCCCTAAATGCTGTCATACCTGTATATTTACCTATGCTTTTTTGTTGAAGGCTGTCTTTTGTGGTCACCCTTTCTTAGTTTTACCCTCTGTCTTTGGTCCCTAATGTGAGCTATTAGTCAAGAGCTTTCCACTGCAAAGCTTTCCCCAGAGCATCAGGGCAGGGATAACAGAAATGTCCCTTTCTGGGGCCTTTTTTTAAAAAAAAAAAAAAAAGCCTCACCAAAGGCAAAACAGTGTTGCTCTTTCAAGTCAGAAGTCTTTAACCCCTAATGCAGGTAGTTACATTGCTGCCATATCTACTTATACCCAGGCACAGGACTACTAGGGAGACAATAGCTCACTGAGGAGTATACCGATTGGAGTGAGTACAAGTATTAGCTGGCTGCAGCTATTTACAGCACAGCTGGAAATGGGCTTGAAAACACCCAGTGGGAAAGATTTGTTTTTCCATGATGGAGGTAGTGTCTGTAGGTATGGTACCATCTGGATATTACTGTCTGATATTTACAGAATATGTGCTACTGCTGATTAATAAAAATTCAGTCTCCTGCTTTCAGTCAATGAAGAATTACCTAATGATTTATATTAACGGTGTCTCCTTACTTGGAAGCTGAACAAGGCACAGGAAGAAATATTTCAAATTCCAAAATTAGATACCTAAATCTAACACCTAATAGGTGTTTTAGACATTTGAAAGACATCAGCATGTAAATACAGCTACTCAAGTCAATCTCCAACTGATTAAATATTGTTGGCATCTCTAGGTGGCAGTCCTGTGTTCATAATACTACTTTTCTATGAGATACAAATGCCTCCTTCTTCTATATATCTAAGGCAGTAGAGGTGCTAACCAGACAACTGAGGCTGTTTCCCACAACTGCCTCCTTTGCAGAAGGAGCAGACGTAATGAGTGGTGGCGTTAGGTGTCTTGCTTGAAAGAGTGCTGTCCCCAACGTGCTGGTCCGGGTGACCCCGTGGGAGGGATGGCTCTTGCTCATCTTCCCCACAGCACCCTGCCTGTGAACGGCAGTTTTGCTCAAAGCTTGCCTTCTAACACTGTGGTATATTCATTGTCAAAGTGCATGCTCTTGCAGGTGGAGGTTATCTGTATATTAACATCCTCTTTGAGGTAAATGTTCATGGGAGGTGAACATTAAAAACAAACATTTTTTTTATTTTAGTTTTAAAGCTTTTTATATAGCTGTTCTCCTTATTTAGTAATAGTACCTGTATGCTAGCCAGGAACTATGAAACAATCTGCAGTTTTGTTCAAATAAATATCAAGTATTCATCAGCAATCTTTTCTGTGGTCCTGCACGAACTGAGTTGGAATAAGCTAAGCATTTAGTTTTGCACAATTCTATTTATATTCCACTTGTCGTTTTGAATTTTCTACCAAACAAAACCCCCATTTTTGAAACTATGATGCAGGTCTGCATGTTATGCATATGGTCACTTGCACTTGCAGACTACTGAGGTTTTAAATTATAATTCCTTCTTGAGAAGAGGGAAGGAAGATTAAATGAAAATGAAAATGAAGAGAAGATAATACAATATATTTGAGACTCTTTGCTGGTTCACTACCTCCAAAATCCCTTTGAATATTTTGTAGACAAGAACAACTACAGTATATAGGCATTATTTCTTTTTCAGTGGAAATATGCTACATTTGTCTTTTTTTTGTTAGAAAAAGTAAAACAAAAATTCTGGGAATGTAAGTCTTAAAATATGTGGTACATCTTTCATAGATACAAAACATAGGCAGCTCTCATGTTTTCTGCATCTGAAGAAAGGTAGTAAAGTTCACAGCATCCTCTGCAGCCTCAAAGGACAACCGTTCTGTGTGCAATGGAATTCAGATACTGTTGTCAAGATAACTGTAATAGTATTGTTGATGGGAACTTAACGAGAGCCAGGGCCAAAGCAGAGTTTTAGCTCAGAGAGATATTTTGGCAGGAATTTTAATAAAGAAAGTAAAGCAACTAAGTCTCCAGACATATTCTCTGCTTTATCCCTACAACTTGTGATTTATCTCCCCCTCTCCTCACCCTCATAGTAAATCTCCAGAATTTTTCTTTGCTTCTTGCCAGAGTTGAAGGTCATTTTTACTGAATTTGTGTTCATTGTTAGGAGAGCAAAGACTGTCAGAGGTGAATTGTGGGCAAGATCTAGGAAGAAAACCCAAAAGCATCTTGGCACTAGCTTTTATAAACAACTTTTTTTAGCCAAAGCTTATTTGCTTTCTCTTCCCTACTATCTCTCTGTGCCAAGGGAGCAAGAAAGTTTTTATATAAAGATACAATTATGCCATTTCTGTGCTATTCAGGAGTCTCTCTGCATCAGATGAAAAGTCAAGGTGGCTTCACAAAGCCTCTGGGTCTCTTGGGTCTTTGCAGAAGGGAAGATTTCCAAATCTTTAATCTTGCTCCATGTTGGTGGGCCAAACACAGCAGAGTTTAAAGGGATTCGTCAACAGTGATGCAGCCAAAGCAATGGAAAAATGTACTGCAGAAGAGACATAGCGATACAGTTTAGGGGAGTAGCTTCTCTATTTTTAATAAATACTTTTTCATTCCTACTCCCGCTAACATTTATGAGCACACAGGTAAGTAATAACAAAATAAAATCCCAAAGTGTTTTCCCCAGGACTAGCTACTGAGAAGTCCAGTTCTTGCTTGCAGTCACTTTCTGCTCAACGGTATAACTTATTACTTCTTAGGATCCTTCAGCCAGGAAGCAGTCCTTTAAAAGCACTGAGGAAATTTACGATGAGTTAAATATATAGGGTTATTTTTTCACATTACTCAAAATTCTGCATATGATCTGATTTGTAGCATCTGTCATAGACAGCAGAGTTTGAATAGTGCAATCAATGAAACCCCAAAATAAATAGTTGAAATAATCAACCCCAGAAATAACAAAGACCTTAATCTGCAGCATCCGTAGGATTTATTTGCTGACCACAGTTCTTGGACTGGCATAATTTCAGGAAGACAAAAGGCAGCTCTTATGACATTTTCAAAGTGTTTGTTAAATAATAAATCCAAAATACAGCCTGCCAGATTTCTAGACTTGACAATGGTTTAATAATAGTATTGTAGCATGAATGCCAAAACAGAAGTATGCCGAATGTGCCCATCAGCTTACTACTCTGGTAGGGTGGTGCATATTTCTGTTAATGAATATTTAGATTTTCCTGAAAAACAAAGTTGGCATATAAAGCTTCTGAGGTTTCAGTAGCTTGTGAATGGTGAGGAATTCTGTTCTTTACTGTTTTCAGAGGCTCGGGCACAAAATTCTTTCAGAGTTTTCCACGATACCAAATGCATATATGTCCACAGCAGTGGTGATCTACATCAATTTCCTACACTTCTTCAGCTTCCAGCTGACACTCATTATTTCTTCTTCCTTCCCAGTTTGTCAGTTCTCCTTCCTGCCTTGATTATATTCTGGGATGGGAGGACTAGGTCAGCAGTGAAATTAAATAGCTAGTTTGGGAAGTTATATAGTCACTGTGCTTTATTTCTTTTTCTGAGAGCGATTAACTCTTAGTACTCCATGGAGGAAACAACATCCTATTGGCTTCTGCAGGAATGGCAAGGACACAGCCGTTACTGAGCTGTGACTTCCAGCTGGGGGCTGCCCAGCTGGAAAGCAGCTTTGCAGAAAAGGGCCTCGGAGTCCTGGTGGACACCATGTTGAACATGAGCCAGCAATGTACTATTGTGGCAAAGAAGGCTAATGGTATCCTGGGCTGCATTAAGAGAGTTGCCAGCAGGTCGAGGGAGGTGATCCTTCCCCTCTGCTCAGCACTGGTGAGACCACCACACATGGAGTGCTGTGTCCAGTTCTGGGCTCCACAGTATGAGAGACCTGGACATAGTGGAGAGAGTCTGAGGAAGGGACACCAAGGTGATGAAGGGACTGGAGCACCTCTCAGATGAGGAAAGGCTGAGAGAGCTGGGATGGTTTAGCCTAGAGAAAGGAAGGCTCAAGGGGATCTCGTCAATGTATATAAATAACTGAAGGGAGGCGCAAAGAAGCGGGAGTCATGCACTTTTCAGTGGTGCCCAGGGAAGTTGAGGAGTCTCCATCCTTGGACATATTCAAAAGCCATCTGGATACGGTTCTGGGCAACTGGCTGTAGGTGTCTCTGCTTGGACCCAATGACCTCCAGAGGTCCCTTCCAACCTCAACCATTCTGTGATTCTGTGACTTACACAGACATTGCCACAGACCCACCGTGGCCAGCATGGAGCCACCTCCTTGACAGCTTTTTGAAGGATGCTGCACTCACCTACTTGTTTTGCTGAGCAAATCTTGACTACTCCTCCATTTTGAGAGTGCCGTAATGGAGATGGCAGAAGCATTTTTTAACGACGCTATGTTGGTACAGCCTCTTTTCCTGCAGTTTTGCTAGGATTTTTGAAAACCTGTAAAAAATGTCATGTAATTATGCATCAAGGAAGAAAATGTGCTAAAAAAATTGGTCGGTTAGGCAACTTTCACAGGTTATATATAAAGAGCAGCCAGGTGAAAACTTTGCTGGAGCAGCAAATTAGTGTGCTTAGTAATGTAATGAATTTATACTATCAGGACCCAAAATCTACTCTTATACTGGTGCAAATGAAAAGTCGAGTAAGAAAATATTCATGTTCCCCATTCTAAAACAGGAGGTCAGTATCATGCTTGCTTTTATTTTCTGTGTATGTAGACAAGAATGAGATTAAGATATATCTATTTTGCTGATGCAGGTGGTGGTCAGTTCTTAACTCATGGTTGAGCCTGCTTTGCCATTACTGGATATGCTGTAACACCTTGAGATGGCTTTGCCTAATGAAAAACTGTGGGCTGACTAGGTATTCTTCAACATCCCATGTGTAATGAACTCATCAAACATTCCTGTCAAAGATAAGCAGTGTAAGCACAGCTTGGGTCATCTGTGGCTCCTGGGACTTATATCTGCTGATAAGTAATACGGAATTATAAACAAGAAAGCCCTGCAAAATAAAATTAATTTGTTCATTCATGGAGAAATTTATGCTTGTACACCATCTTATTGAAAATTCATAGGCAAATAACAATGTATCTGGGCAGCTTGCAGAGTTCATTAAATATTTTTTGAAGTAGTTATGGTTCTTTAACATGTTCTTTGGATTTCCAGAGTAATTTTTTAAAAACCTGGTTGGTTCCATCTCTGTTACATTTCACAGGACATTTGTACAAGAATAGAAACATACCAAAGCCACTTGTTAACAGCGTAAGAGGTGTTTAATTACTTTGAACTTTTATGTGCAAGACGTTTGTGTTAAAGTGCAAAGTCCTCTGAAATTCTCAAAAGTGTAACGTGTTATTTACTTTTCTCTAACTGCCTGCCATTGCACCCATATTTTTAATCCATGTTATTTCTCTGTGCTGAAGATGCATATCCCAGTAGTTCTTTGTCTTGCTAAAGAAGACCTATGGAGGCTATACTAATAACCTGAACAGAATAAATTACTTGAGAAAATTATCAGGGTTCCTCTCCAGCCTTACAGCTTCTAACACTAGGGTGAAAAATAAAATCCCTACCATAGCGTCATCTGGATGTAGTGGGACAGCATGCGGTCATTCACTAGGTCTGTGTATTAGTCCTGCACATATTCCTTTCTATGGTCTAGTAAATACTTTTCTTAAATGTGATTATTTTGGAGAAAACTCACATAAGAATGTTTTCCCAGTTTTAACAAGTAATTTTCTTGACAGATTTCTGTTTCCCACTTTAGATCCTGAGTCCTTCTTCTTCAAATACTCTAATCCAATAACATATTCATTACCACTATGGTGTTTAGCCTTCTGAAATTAACATGGTTCTTTTTATTACATTCTATTAGGATTTTACTAGATGCCTAACAGAGGCCTGATAAGATGTGTTACAAGGTTGATTCTTTTTTTGATTGCTTTCTAAAAAATGTTTACTTTGTTTACATAGAAAGTTTATGAACCTTATAAAAATAGTTTCTCTCAACAAGAATGACTCATGAAATACATATAATTACCTCTTTTCCAAGTGTTGTCATTAGTTGGAATTAATTCTTTCTCATTTGATAAAATATGGAATTACTTTTTTTTTTGCACACCCTGCAAGGGAAGAATGAGAGATAACCTTCCTTTCAAATCTTACATTGTTTCTCAAATTTCAATACATTCTGAAGCCTTGCATGTGATTCACATAAGTCAAAGTGGTCATAACAATAAGAAGGTATTAATATGAAATTAAACTATAGATTTCAAAAAAGTCTGTTAAATGACTGGCCCAAAACCTCATCACATATAATATTTTTTTTCCACAAAGTTGTCCATTTTCGCCTGTCCTATTTAGAATCATGTACGCTTCTATCAGAATAGAGAATAATAAATCATTACTTGGTGGAACATTTACCTTATAAATGTCAACATCATGCTTCAGGCACCTTTGATTTTTATTTTACTTTCTGGAAAATTAAAGTCTTTACTCAGTCTTGACCTGTGTGCTTTTTCTACATGATAAGTTAGTGGAGTGTGGTTTTCAGCCAGAGTATCCAGAAGATGATAACTTTCAGAACTAGGCAAAGAAAAAATAGATTTGAAGAGAGTGAGGGATGTAAAAGAAGAGCCACAACCTCTTTGTTTTCATTTTCTAACAGAAGTGAAAAGCTAATTCAGAAATGATACTTCCTTTCTTCAACCCTTTGTCTGTTAAGGCTGACCTGAAACACAATCACTGCATTCTACATCTCCATATTTGTCCCCTTCTGTAATCTCAGGCTATAGGTGAGCTTTGAAAAAAGTGTAGGAAAAACCAATGTATATTTTCTGCAAGGTTTCCAGAATTTTTCTGGTTTTATTCAATGACAATTTTGATTCCCATCTATGTCAAAAGGCCTCTGTTCCTTTCTTGGGTTTTAATCCTTGTCTGGAATGAAAACCAGACTGTAAACAATTTTTCTAAATAATGATGTATGGTAAATAATTACAAGAACTTAATTTACACTATTAAATACTTGGATATATAGGTTATTGTAGCATGATACTGAAAAAGAAACATCTTAGTTCGGTATCTTCATCTTAGTAGCTTCATTATTAGAAATTTGGCTTTACAAATAAGTTGAGATCTTTCTGGTTTTGTTTCCAATCCTGCCAGCTCAGACAGGATTCTGAAGGTAAGCAGGACCTGTATGTGCATCAACAAGAAGTTTTCAGCAAGTGCTACTGAACCACTGTCAGGAAAACGACACAGCATTTCACAGTGGAATCTAGTTGATTTCCTTTATGTGCCGTTTGTGCAATGGTACTGCAAAATAGTAAAATGCAGAAAAAATCACGTTATTTTAAATATTAGAATCAGCAGATCAAATACTGACTATATTCTACGAGTATGTCTGCTGAGTCAGAAAGTATCATGTTTTCTATCTGTTTTGTGGTCCAGTTCTGTACCATAAATGCTTGAAGTATGTATTGTAAAATTTCACCTTTCCTTTCTGTGCTTCCATCAGAATTAATCTACTGAAAGAAAGACATAATGAGTTATTGGTGAACTGGAAAGAAGAGTGAACAGGATCTCTTTTGAGCATCCTGCCAGGATTGCCTTCTGCAAACTAATGTATGTTGGCTATCACACAATTATATCTAACAAATAGCTGGTGGATTAGAAGTACATGACAAATAGAAAAACTAAAAAATAAGTCAAATAAAATCAAAGAAAAGAATAGTGTGTAGGTTTAATAAAAGCCTGTGGGAGTAGCTACTTAGGGGGACTGCCAGTACCTTCTGAGGAAGGAAAACATTGGAACGAAGACAGGCCTTCAGATCAAGAAAAATAAAAAATCAGAGACAGGGCCAAATTACTTTTTTTGCAAGTCATTAGAGCTGTCTTCAAGCTAAAAAAATATTTCTGGACTCTGATTCTTCAAGTGATATATAAAGTACAATACTTAGACTAACCCTGCAGCTTCTGTTTTTAGATTGTCATATAAATTTTTGAGTATCAGAAATTAACAATGATGGATATCTTGCCTTCTTAGAATGTGTACATCTTAAAAAAGCAAGAGTTTGTAGTCAAAATGGCTTTGATATTTGAAAACACATTTTACTTAGAGACCTGATCATGCTGTGTTGCTATTAAGGCCATCAGTCTCCTAAGCCCATGAATATATTAGACATTTTTGACATTGAATATTCATTTGTGGATATTGAATCAAGAACATGAGGAATAGTAGATAAAAATATTTTATATAGTTATCAATGTCAGAGCAGCATGATAATTCAGCTTCAGTAGCTGTGTGTTAGAAGTTGACAAACTGAATGTTTTCTCTTCCAGCAACAAAGCATTTGGGCACAGCATGAAAGCAGTGCTCTCCAGACCATCCATTAATATTCTGCATTCTTACACCTCCAAGGGATACTGACAGCTTCAGTTATTTGTCTGGATCAAAATCAGATGAATGAAAGCAACTGCAAAGCTTTTAAACTAAGGTGGTCTATTAAGGAATGCATTTTACTTGCTGTTGCTATGAGAATGTCAGCAAAACTCCATGGCATACTGCAAATAAACTTCTTAATCTTTTTCCAAACCCTGCTATAGTAAAGCCTGCCATAGCATTTACAAAAGAGAAAAAAGTTTATATAGGGTAAATGGTAGATAAAGATATAACAGAAGCATGTAAAATGAGAAATAATTGTTTCTTTCACGCTTTATGCATACAGCCTTCTCTTGTGCTTGAATTTTCTCTGCAGCTCACTTTTCTGCTTCTAATGAGGCTGGGTTTTGCTGTACAAAAAGTGGGTTTATAATTTTTTTTATCATTGTTAATGCATTTAAAAAAAAAAACAACACTATGTTGTCTCAAGTACATTCCCTTTCTTCCTACCTTCTAGAAGTGTGCCTCTACCTTTGTAATATGAAATACTTCCTTGATCCATATTGGAAAAGCTAATTTTTTAGGATAGCTATGATGGCACTTCTCTTTCAGAGAATTCCTGACTATTTTTAGTCATTCCAGCTGTTAAGCTTGATAGGAAATCCACAAAATAAAAGCCTCAAAAAATAACAGAATCTTCCTGGAGGTAGAATCTACCTAGAGGTATCAGACAAGTGGTGCATTTGATAAAGAAACACAAAATTATTATTTATTTCCTTACTGCTGGAAGTGAATAGGGATTTCATTTGCTCATACAAGGTGTAGTATGGATAGTATTATTATATTAATGCAACTGTTTGTATGAAAATATCTCTGCAGGTATTAAAAGGCTGTTGTCAACTGCTCTAAAAAAAAGCTTGAGATTCATTCTCCTGGGAGAAAAAAGTTGTCTTACAATGCTAGAGGTGGCAGACAATCAGTTAAAGGCAGTAACCCTGACTAATAGGAGCCTCATAGTCCATTTTTTTCTGACTTGTTTCTTGGGGAGATTTCTAGCTTTCTCCAGGGACAGAAATAGGGCTCTCTTTAAGAGCAAACTGCTGATGCTCAGATCAAGAAGTGGATGTTAAAATGAGACTTGGAGCAGCAAATGATTTCATGGACCAGGTCACTGCCTTTTTAACAAACTGCATCATGCTGATCTACAGATGATTTTATAGACAATAATAGCCAACATTTTAACACTGACTAAGGTAAATTGAGAAATGATTTCAAGCTAAATTAAAATCAAGGTGGCATTTTATTGCATTGCCTTTAAGTTTATAACAGTTTCAATTCAAGGAGAGAAGATTAATTTTTATGTATGTATTATTTAGAGAGCATGACCTTTCAAGCAGAGAATACTTTTATGTGAAAGCAATGATCCAGGAAGTAGGGTTTTCCCATTATTATAATAGTGACTCAGAAAAAGTTAGAAAAGATCACTGATTTCTTTCTTCTAAACATGAAAATTTCAGCCACAGCTGGAAGGAAAATAAAATTTACAATGTTGATACTTCACAGTGCCTGCATGTATAGTGCACAGAAAAGGTCAAGGACTTAAAGATGGAATAAATTCAGACAAAGACCTTAGAAACAGTTCTGGGATGACTCAGCCTTCTGTTTTTGTCAAAAACATTTAGTGATGTTTTCCCTAAACCATCCAGCATTGATTGACTTGTTCCTTGTAACCCCATTCTTGCATGAGTAAATTTGACCATCAGACATGACGATGAGCAAGATTCTGCCTTTGAGCAGTTACATGATGCCAGACTTGTCCCTGCAAGATGCAGCGCTCATGGAGGTCCAGTGGGGTGGTCTCAAAAGAGCTTTTCAGCAGCCGGATTCGACCTGGCTTTCACAGCCTCACACTGGTAAATGCCACTCATCATTTTTGTTATAATTTTTACTAAAAGCAAACAAAGGAACACCCAGGTGGAAAGCCAGTGGCTGTGAAGTGAGGATCAATTAAGAGTTAGTGGGATGTATCCCCACTATTGGCTTAGGGACAGTAAATTCACCATTTGATTAATTTGCTGAAGGGTTCCTTGCACGCTTGTCATTGCTAAGAAGAGGAAAGATACACTATAATTTAAGCAGTATCATTTCTATAATATTTCTGTGACTGGCTGTTTCATATGGAAGTCCCTTGGGCTTGTTATTACTTTAAACACTCATGACTGATATCCTTGTGAGTTTGCCCCTCAAAAAGCTGTCTTCATGTTGTAAGACACAAGAGTAGGATATATCATTGGAAGGGGGAAGGTGGTATCTCAGATTTTTGTCAGAGGCTCTTGTTCAAACCCTGGCTTTTGCACCTCCTTGAGTATCTTTGGGAACTGGTTAGTATTGCAATTCCTGGATGTAAGTGACCCATCTTGCTTTTTGATTCTGAGACTGGGCTTAAAGGTTAAAGCAAAATAGATTTGCTTATCTCCTTGCCTTTGTGGAAGAGCACTACTTCAGTACTGAAATGCGTATGCCAGCTTTTTAAAGGAGGCAACCAGCAGGGAATTAGGGGGGGTAAGATAACTCTTCTGAAATAAATCAATATTCCATAAATATCTGGACTACGAAATGCAGATGTGCTTGGGCTAGAATGGCCAAAGTTACCACAGCAGCTAGCAGTATCATATGTTAACTCTTTATCTTCTTATGCTGTTCTCTGTCTCTCCTACATTCATTTCCTCTCTTCTTAAGTAGTACTACTTCTTGTATTTCATGTAAGATTGCATTGCTGAAAGTGGAAGCTGTCCACTCTGGGCCCCTTCCTCAAGCATATCACCACTTCAGTTCTTCATCTGCAGTCACACATTCTTGTCTCTCAACTGAAGGCAAGATTTTGCCATCTCCTACCCCTTAAAAGCAGCATACAGAAAATGGGCAAAGTGAGACATGCACGGTGATTGCAGAAATTTCTGAAAATAAACACATAGTCTCCATGAAAAGGAGTATCCTATTGGTGAAACTGCTTGTAAGCATTCCTTAAGTCCCCCTCCAAAATGATGACAGCAGTGATTTCTTGCTGCAGGATTTGGTTTGGTTAGTTAAGAGCACTGCTGGGTCATCCTGTGTCTGTACTGTGCATGGACATGCTCCTCTGCACACTTTGTGGGACGCAATGGCGCAAAGTTTCAACTCCGCTTTTCATTTCAGAGTCTGTGAAATTCAGTTGTTCGTGGAGGACTTCCCAGGCTGAAAGACAGAAAGTGAACTCAAAAGACCAGCTGGCCCACCTAGCAGTACTTGCAGTCCTGTGCTTGCTATGAAAGAGTAGACTTAGCGCAGGGTACAAAAAGAAGGCTTGAGTGCGGAAGAAAGGCAACCATTTTTTAAAGTGATATATATTTGTCCTCTTGTAGGAACTTCCTCTCCCTGACGTATCCACAGCTCAGGCCCTTAGGATTTCTCCCCTTCCCAAAAGAAAAAATGCCATAGTGTAGAAAATTCACAATAAATGCAGAAGTTCTCTTAAAAGAAGTAAAATGGCAAGTGACTCACCTGTAGGCACAGTTTTCACGCATCCCCATTCAGTCGGTTTTTCTTTGAATTGGCATAATCAGTCCCAGATCATTCATTTTTAGCAAGATTTTATCCTACAAGCTCTGAATTTCAGAATATTTGCAACCAACAAAAACTTGTTCCTACTTTATTATGGTGGTGGTTCATGAACTCACCTAATGTGGGGATTCAGCAGAGCTGCTCTCTCTCGTAAACCAGTCTGACCCTTTCCAGGGGGAGCCCAGCTGGAAGCCACGTCCCAAAGCACATGAGTGTTTCACATTAGGTTCCAGAGCAGTGCATGGGCTGAAGCCACAAGGCCCTCCAGGGCAATATTCAGAGCTGCATATGTAAAGGAGGTATTTGGCACAGGAGACCAGATTAAATTTAATCCAAAGCAAACCCTCTGAATCACACACCATGGAGATGAGAGGAGCCTCAAGAACAACCATCTGGATCTACTGCTCTGCTCCTGTAACACCAAATCACTTAGTAATGCAGACGTTGCCTATAGCATTAATGACAGTTTTGGGACACAGGATGATTAAATCCTAACTACTGCTGTAGTGTTTTCTACATTAATGCAAGAAAGCCTTGAAGGAGTCTGTTGAGGTACTGATAAATACTGTTGAGAAAACAGAAGTAAAAGCAAGGGAATATCAAAAAGCAGAGAGGAAAGACTGAAATTTGGTCCTGTGACAGAATTATGGCTATTTGTAATGTTATATTTCATTTTAGATTTGGAATGTGTTGTAGTTGTTAATGGAATTAAATATGAAAGTTGGAAACTGAAGTTCTTTCAAAATAAAGACCAAATATTTTATTTTGAAAATGCTGAAATAGGAGCTGAGGTGCTGTTACAAATGCTTTATTGTCTATATATTTTTATATATGTAAAAATAGATGTAATATCTATGTAAGATCTAATATCTAAAATACATATATATTATTAGTGTAGATTTTTTAAATCTATATTTTCCCAGATTTTTAAAATGAATTTACTTAAATGGATATATGCTATCCAGTGGCAGGTAATTTCATCAAAACTCATGATTTCCTCAGCCATCTGGGAATCAGTAGCATGAGGTAAAGCTAAAGGACAAATGTGAATTTCTAGCTGTATCTGGCATTTGGTTGTCACTGGTTATTCATTCATTCAGCATCTGGGTGTTATAAGAATCATGGGAAAAGTCAAAAGTATGGGTAAAAGACTGAAACAGCTTTTTTCCTTTGCACATACTAAATGGAAAAGGAGTAGATGAAACAAGTGAAGAAGGGAGAGGAATCAAAGATGGAGAGAAGATGAGATATTAAAAAAAATTTCAAAGGAAACTGAAAGAAAGGAGAAGAAAATTGACTAAAATGTGTTTGACATGGTCTAAGCAGTAAGGCTGCCAGCATGCATTTGAAACACATGAAAGACGTTAGGACAGCCGTGGTGAGATAGTCATGATGTAGCTGCTTTGAACACATGTATCCCCAGGTACTGATGGATCACTGAGAGGACATCTGAGGGACAGATTTGTTAATAAGGATGTCTGGATGGTCCATGAGGACATTTGTTGCACTATCTGGCAGAGTTGTATAGGCATCTGTGGAGTTCTAAATACCTCAATTGCTTGCTCCAGGATTTGAACCCTGTCATTTCCTACAACAATTGAGCTGGAAAGTGCTGCTACTGGGTAGCATGTTTTCAAATAACTTTAAATTGGAGATGAAGAGGTAGCTGATCAAGAATGAAAGAGGAGATACTGGAAATCTGCAGATTACTGGGGGAAGGGACAAAACAGAGGGAAATCTAGAAAATAAAAGTTCTTGGGAAAAAACGTAAGGGGTCAGCTGGCAGGCCTTGTGGCTCTGTGGAGGAATCAATGACATGTATTTCAGTCCTGAGAGAAGTTCCTCTAATCTAGTCTTGGAGGCATCCAGTGATGGAGCCTTCACAGCCACCCACATGATCTGTTCGGATGCTTCACAAATCTTTATGATAAAATCACAGTCCTCTTCCTGACTGCAATTCATGCTCATTATCTCATGGAGAACAGATTATTCCCTCCTTCTTAGTAATAACCTTTTATGTTTTACAATATTAATATTGTGCCATATTATCCCCCTAAAATTTTCTTCTTTAGGCTAAATGACCTAGGTTGATCCAAACTCACCTCATATGCACCTATTTTCCCATTATTTTCCTCTTTACTGTCATAGTTGTCCTATATTTTTCTAAAGAATCTAGTAACTCAGCTGCAAAATTGCAGCTGAGACTTTCCAGTGCTGTGGAGTGGGAGAATTTTTTCATTTGTCTTGTGTGTACAACTCTCTCTACTTCCTGGAATGAGTTTTACCTTTTTCGCAATGGCATGACATTTTTCACTTCTGTAGAGTTTACAATTCACCTCAATTATCAGATTTTGGGTTTTTTTACTACCTAATCTCCATTAACACACCCTGTATTTTGATAGTTTATTACTCCTGCCCAATATGTAAATGAAATCATCTGCAATAACTTTCTCCTTGCTGCTATTGAATCACAAATTTCTTCCACATATTTTTTTCCTATTTAAATTTTAATTACATTTCCCAGGAAGCTTATTGTACTCTTCAGCTTCATGTAATCTACAAGAGATATATATATATATATGTGCTCTATTTCTTTGTCTTGATTTCAATGAAAGTACTGAACAAAACTGGATCCAGAATAGACTCTGCAGAGCCCCATTCAGCATCCTTTTGCTTGAAAGAGAACCATTGATTAATATTTTCTTTGGTACAATTATTCAGCTGCTTTGTTGCTCACCTTTCATCTAGGCCATATTTCACTAAACTGCTTGTAAGAGTGTCATCTCCAACTGTATTAAAAGTCAAGATACATGACAGTTACTGTTTCTTCTCTATTCACAAGACATGCTACCCTATGATAGAACCAAACTATTTTGAAGACAACGTATTTTTCAGAGATCCCTACTAATTGCCACTGATTTGTTTTCTTCCATGGGCTCTTTTTTTCTCATTTTAAATATGGGTACCATCTTGTCCCGTTCTGTTCTCTGGTACCTCTGTTTCCTCCATGAGTTCACATATACATAACGGCCATAGGAGTCATTTGGACAATTTTTCAACTACTTAGAAAGAAATTAATCAAGCCTGGGCAACTTAATAAAATGTATATTGCTTTCAAAGTCTCCTTGACATGGTCTTTCCCAATTGTACTATGAGATCTTATGCCTTTGACACTGATACTAAATTGTACTGCTCCACTAAATTGTAACTGACCTCTTAAACACAGATAGAAAAATGCCCTTAACACTTTGGTCCACTGTCATCTGTAGTTAGTTTTCCATCCCTGCTGTGCAACGCACTAACTTTTTTTACTGTTAACACACTCTACTTCTCATATTCTTTATTTTCTCTTGCTGGTCATGTTTTAGCTTTTTTTGACTTTCTGTCTATGCAATCTACTCATTTGTACAAGTCTTCTATAATCTAACCTAATTTCCACTTCTGTATACTTCCCTTTCTGTAGCTGAGGTCACGGTTGAGCCATGGAGTCCACACTTTTCTCTGCCCTGGGACAGCTTGTGCCTGCTGTGTCATTTCCTTGAGGAAATGTCAGCTTTCCTCTAAGACTTTTTCCTCTTAGACTTTTCTCCCATGAAAGCTTACATACGAAATTTCTAAATTCACTCTTTAAAATAATTGGTCTTATTTTTCTGTTCTCCTTCAGTCCCTTTCTCTTAGCCAGGCACTTTTTCAGTTCATGGTCACCCTTACTGAAGATACTTTCCTCCCTGACTTTGTCCCCAGCTGGTAAGACTCAAACCCACAAGAACAGCCCTCCTAGTTTCTTTCTCCATTTTTCTATCAAACTATTGTGAGTGCATCCCAACAACTAGGCAGCTGTTCTGGATCTGCTCTTTGCCTTTCTTATATTTTTTTCAATGCCTAGTCCTATGCTTTAGATGATTCCTTGGGGTATTTAGGAAAAAAAATCATCCCAATGATGCTTCCGGGCAAGTGGTCTGTATATACAGCCATCTGAATAGTGTTCTTTCCCCATTTTTCACCTTGCAGCAGGTTTATCTCCTAGCTTTCATCCCTCAAATCAAGTGTTTGCATATTTGATATGTGAGAGAACGCCACCTCCCTTACTTATTCCCTAGCCAGCCCTTCCTTGGACAACCTATTAATATTCCAAAATCTGCTACGTATCCCATCAAGTCTGTGTTATGCCAATTAAATCAGAGTTTTTCTCTGCTTGTTTATTCCCTGTACTCCTTTGCAATGCTACACAGACAGCTAAGATGTTTGGCAAATAAATTAGTGCTCTTGAGTGACATATTGCCCCAATCCAATCCACCAGATGCCATTATTACATAAGATATAATTATACATAGCATGGGGGAATTGCAGCATTGCAGGCAAGAAGATAACTTCATAAGGGAGGAAATGCTGCTACTGCTATATTCAGGCTTTGCTATTGGTGTTAGGCTTTTTATGTACAGAAGTTTCAACAGATTGACTTCTCTCTGTGTTCTTGGAAAGGTAGCCCAAGGTGACAAGTTCATCTGAAGTGACGCGGTGATTTGCTGGAATCCAGAATCTTGGGGTTTTCTCTATCCCTTTTCCTTGATATTAGTGAAGAGCCTTCAGCTTATCACTGAACTGCACACAGATATCCCGTCTCTCTTCCTGAAGTACTTGCCATACTCAAACTATTTGTTCTGGTTCAGTTCAGCACTTGATTCCTCTTCAGTAACATAATTTGGCTTGTGTTCATGTCCTGTTTACTTCAGTAGGAGCCGAGCATGTGGTTAAAGTTAATCAGGTAACCCCGTATCTGCCTGAATAAAGAGGGATTGCAGCCTTGTTTCAATAGTGTGCTATTCTGAGATCTCTCTGGAAATGTTTTAAATTATTCATTATATTTTCCAAACTTCTCTGTGAACTTTCTTTGTGAAGGAAACAGGCCGTTTCATAGCTTGCACACAGTGGCCTTTTTTCACTAAAGCTGCACCAAATTTCTGTCTAACTATTTCCTTGCCAGGCCACAGTGTGATCACCCACAGTGACAAGGAGCTTGTGATACGCAGAACACCCCTTGTGAAGCATGACAGTGCTTCACTCAGTGGTACATATTAATTCTCCCAGACCTTTCTTTCTCTCTGGCAATACACAGCTGAATGGCTACTGCTTTCTATAATCATAACACCAAGCCACCAGCACAATCAACTGCATGTGTACCTTACAATTTTGTGATTTGTATTTTTATGTTTCAGTGCTATTCCTTGGGGTATAGGTAATTGAAGCTGACCTGTTTAGATGGTGACTAAACCACTAAAAATCTGTGTCTATTTGGGAACAACAACAAAAACAAAAGACTCTGCTTGTTCTGAGATTACTTTCCAATGGAAATCAATTTCCATAACAACAGGTGGAAAATGTGGATTAGGAGTATATTTTTAACCTCCAAATTCTTCAAATGCCCTAAATCAAGAATTTTAACTAGAGTTGTAAATCAACATAGGTGATTTTGCAAACTTTAGTCTCCATGTGATGGCAGTTACACAAAATTAACTTTTTTTCAGACTTTCCCCTTGCAGTTTTGCAATGTTACTGGTTAAGATAGTCTAATGTAAGGAAAAGATGCTGCAAAGAGACTGAATATTTTTTTGTGTAAAAAGTCACAAAAGTTTAGCCAGGTTGTGATTGTACAACTTGGGGCACAGTTAGGAACTCAGCATTGCTTCAGTGAAAGTAAAGAAACCAGAGGATATGATCCCCAAAACACAAAGTTATCTCTTTTTTTTTTTTTTTTTTGTTGCTGTGAGACTGACTTACTGTACTACACAATACAGAATTAAAATTCAGTAATATCCATGCATATGGAGGCTTTCTAACTGTAAAAAGATTTATTTTGAAATAAGTAGATATCTGAAAAGTGCAAAATGCACCATTTGTGAATTTTTTGAATGAGCTTTTATTAAGAATTCTCAGTGCTGTCCTTTCAGATAGCCACAGTATGGGCTTATAGCTAAAACTGTATTGCAAATGCATTATGGCATACATTGTTTCTCACTTTGTCCTCAGTGACATGTTACTTAGTCAATGTGAACAGAGTGGTGGCTGGAGAAGTGATAAGGACTTGGTGCTTACCCAAGAGTGGGTGACTTCTCCAGGACTACTGCACAAAGTGAGAGGAGGGAACAAAGAGCTGGTCTGTATTTGGAAGCATATCAGAGAATACTCTCTTTCCATATGTGATGGGAAAAATCTAGTATAATCTACAAAACTTTATTGCATTTGAAGTATCACACACTGAAGAAACTCACATGTTGAAAAACTTTTGCAAGTCAGTCATTCTGTACATCAGTTGTTTAGTTCTGATTTTTTTCCTTCTATTGAACAGCATATTTGTATGCTTGAAAAACAATTTGAGCAACAAAATTTGTTCATAATTAAATGCTTGCATCTTTTTTTGGTATGCCATTTCATTGTTTTCAGTGCGATTCCAGAACTGCAGCTTGAGATGAAATTTGAAGGCGGTGGAGTGAAAGAGACATAAATGAAGATAGGACACTGTTGAGACGACATTGAATCATAAGACTAAACCAAAATGAGAAAAAAATTATTTTCTAGGTTGAATTTGAATCCCTGAAATAGGATTAAATGTTTTTATTTATAAAAGTGAACATCTTCATCTATATATCAATTTGCCAGTTTTATAGACTATAATTTCATCATCCTTGAAACATGATGGCTGAGAAACTAAGGTATGGTCTCAGTTTATTGATTTCACTGCAGTAACTTCCACATCACTTCCCTGAGAAGGTCTGGGCCCCTATTTGATGTATCACATCAAATGGCTGAATACACAATGCATTGCCTCTGTTTTTTAATGGAACTTCCAACACCAAAAAAGATAATGACCAGTGTAAGACTGATAAATAGGTACTGTGTGCGCTGAACAAAAATACCAGTGCTGTTAAGTCTGTCCTCCACACTCTCTGTGGCACGCATGCAATTGCTGTTCAGACTAACAAGAATGACATCCAAACATTTCCAAGTAGACTGCAGAACATATTTTACTTAGCAGTCAGGTGTTTACATCTACCCTCTTCCACGGGATTCAGTGGAAGTCCGTGTTTTCAGCAGCAGTGTCCCAAACAGCAGACTTTGGGTTATCTACCTTTATGTGTTTAAAAACCGTTAAAATTAAACATACATTCTCAAAACAAACAAACAAAAATATCATCTGTTAGCATACGTTGAGAAATTTTCAGTGAATGGACACGTGAATTTTCCCAGCTTGTGCTCTGCTAAAAAAAGCTGCAAGCAGTATTTCCTCTCCCACACAGTATGCAATACTGACAGTTAGCAGCTACAGAGATGCATTCATGTACACAGCACGTTTTCTGCATTGTAGAAGAGGTAAGTATTTCTATGAAGACTTTCAACTTTTTCCTTTGTTGATGTTAAACATGTGAGAAATATGAAAAAAACTACTTGTAATTGCTATTATTTTCATTATAGAGTTTTTTCAGTGCTGTTACATGTAATGCTGCACTGAAGAAAGATAACACAATAACAAACATTCAGGTAGAAAGGTTCTTGGTGCAATACATAATACAAATGCAAAATAAAGAAACATTTTCTGTTTTAATCTTGTTTAAGTGAAGGTGACAAAGAAGTAGAATTAAGGGGAGAAATTATATTTCTGGTAAAACAAAAAAGTCAGCAAATCTTTGAGAATGTTGGTCCAAGATTGCTGTAAAATCTATTTCCTGGCTGCAAATTTGGTATTGTGATGAAAAATCAAAATTTTACTTTGTTTGACACAATATAAAAATATCGGTAAATCTCATGAAAAAAAAATATTTTCCTCCTTTCCTACTAAGGAGGTTTAGCTCAATAAGGAACATAAATATAAAAGTCAATATAATTTATATTCCTTTTTTTCCTATGTTCCTAACTGGGTTCAGTTGGAAAATGCACTTTATTTTTCTGGTGGTTCTGATACATTTTGTTATATACCAACACGTGAAGGAAAGAAGAGCCAAGGAACACTGACAACCCTTTTTAAAAACTCCTCTCAGTCTCAGTCTCCCTAAGGTTGCAAAATGTTTCAGTACAGAGTTTTCCAAATTTGTGACACTTTCCAATCATGTACACACATACAAACACACACAGAGGAAGGATCATGTTTGATAAAATGATAACATCCTCTTCCCTTTCCCAGTGCCTGTTCCCGTACCAGCACAGACTTTAATCCAGATCCTTCCTTTTTCTTCCTCTGCTATATGCATCTCCCATGGTGTCCATGACTGTTTCCTATCAAATTCCTGCTTCAGCACACCTCTCTAGTTTCTCTTCCCCCAGATCAGCCTGCTCTTACAATCCCTTTCTGTTCTATTAGCTCTGATTCCCTTGAATTGTTTTTGTTGTAAAGAATAAAAATTTAATCATAGGTAGGATGTGATCATTTAATTCATAGGAGCAATTTAATTAAGGGTTTTATAATATATCCAAAAATAACTTGGACCCATCTTGTTGGAATGCAGAAATTATGAGTATAAATCATGATTCCCAGTGTTTAAAAGAGCTTTCAAATTGGGTACTTAAAAAATGGAGACAAACTCCCTGGTCATATTTTAAACTCCTAGTGTATTTGCAATTTTTTTCATTATTTCCAGAAAGCTTTCCTTCCCCCTCGTGAAGCTGTCAAAGTCACATAATCCATTTTGACTTCAAAGTGCATGTAAGATGGCACACAACCTTGACCTGTTTCTCTAGGAGCTCAGCAAGTGTGTTAGTTACTTATGTCTGTACAAACCTCTCTTAGCATTGCTTTTACAACCTGATTAAAACTTCCACTTACTTGTCTTAGACCTTTTTATCATCTTGTGATACAGTGGACACTACAAGTCCATCTTTCATCAGTAATTTCCTGAAGTATCAAAATGCTCCCCTTAGTCTTTGCTGAGTAATGTTACTGCCACATCCTCAGTTTACTTCAATTGATGAAAAATGGTTTGAATCTGAGGTGTTTGGGTGAGCACAGAAACAAATTTAAAAGCTATATGTGTGATATACTGAGCCACGAGAAAATGAAATGTTGTTTGGCTGGAAGGTTAAGTGCACACATTTAAGAGTGAGGCAACATCATAGTTGTTAAGGGTTATGTTATGTTTCACCTGATAGCAAAAAGAAAAAAATACAAGCCCTTACTTTCAGTTGTAAACTGACAGCTTTTTGATATATTTGGTAGATCAAGAGAAGCAAGAAATGGCTAACAAAAAATCATTTCCATGTCTGAAATGGCTAATGTGTCATAGAAACCAATATGAAAGAGTTCATCTTCCTCTTTGTACCTTAAGTTCTGCATATTATATGTACTCATGAAGTCATAAAATATTTGTTAGGAAAGAAACTTTGGGGTTTCAACTACCCTTTTTCTCTAGTTGCAAGGCAGCATTAATGTTACCTTTTATTACTGATAGCTATTTGCCTAGCTGCTTTTAAAGATTTGCAGTGCTTATGACTCCACATCACCCATAGTTTATTTACTCAAGTGCTCTATCACTGGCACCATTAGAAAGGTTTCTGTTGTGTTTCTTTCTGCCACTTCAGGCTACTATTTTTTTCTACAGTCACACAGAAAACAGATCATTTTATTCCTATTTGCAGCAGCTTTTTACCTTTACTGGTATTTTATATTCACTCAGGGAGCCTCCTTCTCTTGTTTAGATTTACCTGCTCCTTGGTTCAGTCAGTCTTTCCCCATAGGTCACATTTTTTAAGCTTCTGATCATTCTTATTGCTCTCTTCTGGACAGTCTCCAACTGGTGAATGCTCTTAATGTGCAGAACACAGTTCTCAAGCTGAGACCTTACCAATACCGAACCAAGTGAAAGGGTATTGCTTCATGTAATTGTAAATTACACTTTTGTTTACGCTCTGAAATGATATTTGCCTTTCTTGCTATGTCATTATTGATGTGTTTAACTTCTCAGAAATTACCAAGATCCTTTGCCTTTAAAATGCTTGCTTCCTTATTTATTTTTCATCTTTTATTTGTGTCACTGAATATACCTGCAAAGGTACTTTACTTGCACCTATCAAATAGCGTAGTATTTAGGTTATTTTTTCACTTTCTCATGAGCAAATTATTCTCTAATATACCTCTCATGCTTTCCAGGATCACGTAATGTGTTAAGTCAATAAGCATATTATTTATACTATTCTTTAGGGTGTTGATGAAAATCTTGAAGATACTAGAGTGAACAGACCCCCTGTACAAGCTCACTTGATCTGTCCTTCCATTTTGCTAAAGAATTATGTATGACACTTTTTTCAACATGAAACCTGTTTTGCATCCTTCCTGTAGTTATGGGAGCTAATGCATGTTATGGTAGTTTGATATTGCAATAATAAAGATTGTGTCAAAGCTATTAAAGACAAATTATTCAACATTCCTGTTACTCCTTCCACAAAGGTAGTTTTCCTGTTGGTGAAAAAAATCAGGTTTGTCTGAAATTATTTCTTTTTGACATCTGTCTTGATTTTTAGTCCTCCAGTTTTATTCTAGTTAGTCACAATCATTGTTTCATTATTTATATCTTTCTATGAGTTGAAGTAAATCGACTGATCTTGATTAATTAATTCTTCAACTCCTCTTGCCCTATCCTTTGAATGATGGGCATTGCAAAGTTCCCTTTGTTAGCTGCTTGTTACCTCACCTTTCTTCCATTATTTCTTGAGGGTAACTTTAAACAGGCCTGAGATTTACTCTCTCCTTTGATTTTCCTAATCTTGCACCCAGCCAGTCTGAAATATTTTGCTTCCATCTGAACTCTCCAACTTATGTTTATTTACCTTATGTCTAAAAATTATTTTAAGGACTCCAGTTCGCATGGCACTATTTTTTGGATAGATTTTCTTCTGTGTTGGGTAGCCTTTTCTTTATATAACTATTTCTTGATATTCTAGATACTACCTGTGAGATGTGCTTCAGTTTGTATCTTGGCCTGTTTGATTTCTCTTTGTATGCATACAGTATTTGTCTACAGGTTTTGTGTAATCTACTTTACTTTCCACTTTCTGTATGCTTCCTTGAGGTTGAAATCATGGAAAAAGACATCCAGATCTGATTCTGACCACACATCCCAACTCTTGCCTGCAGTAGGATGGGTTATCTTGCATTCCTGATTTGTTCCTTTGAGGAACTGCCAACTTTCCTTAATCTCTTTTGTCATTAGACTTGCCTAACAACTCCCTGAGTTTATTGACATTTATTTTGCAATAAATGTTCTGTTCCCTTTATTTGTAAAGACTAGAGTTCTGCCATTTTTTGGTCACTTCTCCTAAAATTGCTTTAATTTTAATACTGTAATTCATGGAGAGGCTGCAGTCTGGAAAAGTGTCCCATCTACTCGCTAGAACTTTGAGGAACACACCGTCTGGCTCTGCCTACTCCACAAGTACAGCTAAAATTTCTCTCTCATTGGTATGTTCTCTTTGAAGGATTATTCTGGTTATTTGTAAAAATTCCTATTTAGATAATCTTGTAGCCATGGCAGCACTTATGCCTTTCTCACACATTCTCATTATTCTTATAATTCCTGCATTCTGTAATTGAACAGAGAACTTTTCTTGTTATGTATTTCTTCCCTTATTGACCTCTTTGTCTCCTGTGGAGACTTCATGATCTTTTGTGTTAAAACATGTGAATAATCTCATGAAGTTGCTGCTATGCCAATCAGACATAATTTTCAGAATCTGTTATTCTTTCTAGTCATTCTTATTCACCTTCTTTTTATTTTTAAATGTCTACAAATTTATAAGATCTTTGGCAGATTGACAGACCATCATATTGATTCTCCTATGAAATTTTTACAAATAATCTAAAAACTCACTCCTGCTTTTAATAATCTGTGCTAGATCAACCTCAACAATGATAATATCTCTGTGAAATATGGCATGCTGATAATGAATTCAGGCTTGTTAGCATGGTCAATGTAATGAAAAAAACACTGTGATACTCTGATATGAAGTTCATAGCATAACTTTATGTGATACACTTTTCTGAAAGTGAACTTGACTTAGGGCGAGGTCTCCAAACTTAGTTTACTATCTTCTTGTGGGTCAGGCATGGACTTGAACCATTTAAAATGTAAAATCAGCCTAGAATTTCAAAAAGTCAATGGGCAGGATAATAAGCACCAGACATCTTAACTTTTTAGAACTCTTAAGTGAAACAAAGGTCAGAATTAATTTCCGGGGAAGTAAACGCAGAAGCATCATCTTTAAAAATGTCCTTGAACACAAAATACCTTAGCTCTCTGTGAATCAAAGCTAATTAGGTTTATAACTGTCTGTTTGATTAAGAACAATGTCATTTTTTTCCAGGACTTTCTGTATTTTTTTTTTCTTTCTTTCTAAGCCTACCAGTGTTAATGTTGTACTTATTGTTTCTGGATTTTACTCTCATCTTTGTGACACTGACTAATCATCCAAACACTATCTGCTACTGTGCCAGAGCCTCCTGGGTAATAAGAGTGCCAATGCTTGATAAGGGGCTGCCAGAAAAAGTGCATGTTGGTTCAGGAGAAGCTATGCCAACTGTAGTGCAAAAAGCAATGAATAAAGACAGAAAAATACTATAAAAATTATTTTAACTTTTGGTTATCGAAACTGTGCATGTTCAAGTAAATCAAATGTTTCCAGAGGCAATTCAAGCCTAATCTATTTCCCATCAAATGAGACAGCAATTGAAAGAATGCTATTTTTCTATATATCAAGCACTCTGTTGGGACCTGTAGTGATTAAGTCTTTGCTATATATGGCTATTTTACTATTTATAAAAGATGACTTGGTAATAGAAGCCCATTTCTGAGTGAAAGAAAATATACATAATTAAAAAACTTAACATAAAGCCAATAAAGAATGAAAGATGTGGAGACAAAGCTGCAATGTCTACATGTTCTCGATCAGAGTGTGGTGGTTAATCAGAAAGAACTGTGGTGCAGTAAGAAGATTAGAGTACTTTTTTTTTTTAAAGTGCTTTGGAAGGAGGAGGAATATGAAGGGAAGCAGTGAATTGGATTCTGTACATAAGCAGAAGCTTATGAGTCCTTTTTTTGACAGCTCTGCATAGACTTAATGAGGAATAAGAAGCTTAGGAATACTTTCTAATTCAATGTTTAGAGAAGATCCATGAACTCAAGGCATATCGATCATTCTGTGCATGAAGATCATTTCGTTCAGGACATCCGTACAGGGCACATACAAAATGTCTCCTGTTTTAACAGACTTGTTCAGGCCAGGAAGACAGTCATCCCAGATTCCTTGAATATTTAAATTACTGGCTATTTCAGTAAATGAAATAGTAGCATGTACTCCAGGTTGTTTTGGCCAGCAGAACTGTGCTCAAAGGGATTGCAGCAGCAATACTTTGAGAACAGGTAGCAAAGAGAAGGAATGGGGAATGATAGCTGTGAAAGAGAAAGTTACTTTTGAAAGGTTTACATTAGACTTTTACATTACTCTTCAGACATATCAGGGCAGACTGGTAGGGCTAATTGGTGTCCTTTTAATAGCGGCTCTGCTATCTTATCAGTAAAGAGGAGGAACAGGGAGGGAAGTTTCTGCAACAAGCAGTGTTACGATTCATTCACAGAAAGACAAAACTAATTCAAGAACAGCTAAGTCTGGTATGGGAAAGCTGTGTGGCCTTTTGAGTGAGGGCTTCTGTGGAGTCCCTCTATGTTCTTAGCCAGAGGAAACTAACTACATTTGTGTTGAAAATGTGTTCTAATATTTTCTATTTGAGTTTTTAAATCAGGTGAAGATGGTGCACTGGGGTGGATCAGATACACTTTTATCTTTCTAAGAGTGTGGAAAAGTTCCAGAGGCAGCATCTGCTTAACCTTTCCCATTGCTTTTGTGGAAAAAGATGATTTTTTGCATCACCCAATGTGCTGGGTATTGCATGTATTATAAATTTAGATCTCCTAATGGTACTTTTCTACAAATCAGCCACTCTGATATGTATATTACTAGGTAGCTGGGGTAATTGTTGTGTCAGACAGACCAGTAAAACGCAGTGAAGCATGTGACAATAGCCACAAATGTCCATCATTAGATGTTTTATTACTGTATTGAAGCATTTAATTTGTTTGCCTGCAAGGATAGAATCTCCTCTAGGCTTAGCAGGGTTTTGATTTAAATGTCTCTGGGGTCAAGTGTATGTCATGATAAAGTTCAGCAGCTCTATGAAGTCATCTAGTTTCCATCAATCAGTTGGACAGCATCCAGCTCCCTCCACTACCACCTTTCCCTTATAGTCTCGGCACATATATTATTAAATGTTCTCTTTCCTTTTCTCTCCCCTGTTAATGACTTTTCTTATCTCATCAAACCCGTAGTGTGTTGAACTTTGTATCTGCCTGCTCTTGCACTGAGTTCCCTAGGAACAAATCGTCAAAAGTGTAGGATAAAGGGGGTTATCACATCTGTTTGTAACCTTTTTCTCTTGCAGATTTTGTTATTACAATTATGTAAACTTTCAGAAGTCGTAATGCCACTGAACCCTACTGTCCTCATGCTGCACATCCTTTGTAACAGCTAGGCTAACTTAAGGATGGCAAAATGGGGCCTCAGGGAACACCTTTGCTTAGTAAGGCCCCTTTGTGTGCGTGTCCATGCTCATGACATACCCTGGTTCTTTTATTATTGTGCAAAAGTATCTTTAAAGCCTTTGGAACTCAGGTACACACTGAAGTCAACATCAGACTGTCTTCTGTTCTAGCCACCTCATTATAGACAGTCTTCACAGTGGTGGGAGGTTACCAGCAGGAGCCCCTAAAATCGTTATTAAATCTAATTATAAATATATTTTTAAATTGTCCTCAAAAGCAAAAGGAGGGTGGAATGACATCATTTGTAGATAATATAACATTTTTCAGATAGTCTATCTAAAGCAGATAATGAAGAGAGGCATAAGTTTCTTCAAACACTGTCTGGTAAAATGGCAGGTGGAGTGCAATGATGAAAAATGCAAAGATCATGGGAACACAATCTATAGCAGCCTATCTATCTCTCTATGAATATACAACACATTGCATCCACAGCATAGGATCCCAATCTTGCTTTCACTGTAATCACTATTCTGTGCTGGTGTTGTGGCAATTAGGAACAAAATCAAATTGTTCTGATTTTTTAAGTCAATAATAGCTTTCAAATAGCTCTCAGCCCAATCCTTTCAGAGATTGTTTAACTATTAAAAGAATTTTATTTTGCTTGTGTGGGAAGACCAACATTATTTACTTTGACAAATAAGAAATATTTTTTTGGGGGGGGCCTTACAGACAGAATAAATCTGATGCTATCTAATTTACTGCTAACCAGTACTGACATAATGTTATGCATTTCTTTATATTGAATCTTTCTGTAAAGCTTTCAGGACTCTGAATGTTACACTCCTTCTCTTGTTCTGCACTATTAGAAAAGACTGAAATGTTTTACTTAGATGAAAATTAACAAAGATCAGGTGGTGTTCTCTCTGCTGCATTCTTTTGAATGCAAAGCTACTAAAGTCACTGAGTTTAAATACTCTCTCAACTCAGGCCAATCAAAATAAAGTTGTTTACTTGCATTTAGCAGAACTTGCATAAAATGGAACTGAAGTTCTGTTTCAACTGATTGGCTACAGCTCTGCTGTCTACTTTGGACCACACTTTTTGAAGGAAAGTGCTGAATATGCTTCTCAAATTAGAGAAGGTCTGTAAGACATCATGCAATACTGTGTTTTTAAAGTAATTTCAGTGGTTACCCCCTTTGCTGTGAACAAGATCTAGCTGCTGTAGCCACAGAGGTGCAATCTGCTCTCCACAAAGTCTAGAGGTACCAGATGGGAAGCTGAGTATCAGGAATTTGGTGGGGCAGCTCTGACATATTTTCCCAGTGGCATCTATCCCTGCTGCTCTTAACATACAATTTTTTGCTGCGTTTGTTTTATAATACATGATAAAGTTTACACTGCTGACAAGTAAATGTATTTGAATGATTTATATTTTGGATGAAAACTCTCCTTCTGTTTGTATCAGAGCACATAAGACAGGGTCTTCAGAATCCGATAAACTGGTACTTGACAATTTGCTCCTGGATGTCATAAAGTTATATTTTGCTGATTAATCCTTCTACCTGTAAGCATAGAATCATTCCTCAGTTTATATCTAATTGTGTGTTAATAATCCAAGAAGATTTTTATGATATCTTTTGGGTCACTTCAATAATTGGTACCTGATAGTACCGTTTTTCCCTAATATTCCTCCAAAGTTTGATTGGTCTTTCCCAGTCTCATTATTTCTCAGTCAGTTGCACCTTCTTTGTGCTATGGGAACCTCCTTGATTAAGCTTCTAAATGTACCATGTGCTGTGCTGTTTCTTTAAAACTACAGCAGCAGTCAAGGAGGAATCGTGAGAAGAAAAGAGAAAAAAGCTCTAGAGATAAGGGGAGCAGTGGTAAGTAGAGAGTGGCTTTTCAAAGTATTTTCTTTATTCATAAAAGTACCTTGTTTGTGAGAGTAAAAAAAAATCTCTTTCTGTCCTTCTATGTTTTAATTTTTACTAGTGTCTGTGGATAATACTTACTGGTTAAGCACCTCTTAAAAGGTAGGAAATAGGCATTGGGAAATGAACTGGGTAAGCTGGTGTATGGATTTGTGGTGCCAGAGCACCAGTGTTACAGATTTTTGGTACCTATAGTGCCTTGTCAGAGGGGGTGAAACATTGTAAGCTCATTTTTATTCAATTCCAGGAATTCAGAAAATTATCAATATTAAAAAAAAAAGTCAAATGCAGGACTGAATGAAATTTTAATTTAAGATGACCACAGATAGAGACTATCAAAGGAATGTTTTCCATCCAATTAGTTGCTAGGAAGCAAAAAAACTCACTGCAAATCTCCGTGGCAAATCAGTGTTAGACCATGGTCAGCAATACCTCTGATAATCTTGAATGCAATGATTAATGTACAACTCAGGAGGTGACATTTTATGTCAAAAGATAAGAGCAATTTTAACATATCAGTGCCTTTTTGGCTCAACTGATGGTGATGGATTCCATTCTCCGGGAATACTTCCACCTATCACAAGTGAATGCCTGGCTCTTTCAGAAGAAATGCTGAAATAAATCTAAATAAAGTGTCCGGTTGAAAAGAGGGAAAATGCATTAGTTCTATTTCAGGTGGGACAATCATAGTGTCCTTAAAGAAAAAGGGATGATCTTTCCCACTGATTCCTTGTGCCATGAGCTCCATAGCCAGAAATGATAATGGGCTTCATTGACATTGCAATACACTATTTTACAAATCTGAAGCATAGCAATCTGAAGGTGTAGCAGTATGTAAAAGAACATGGCCATGTGTATGCATTGTAGAATGTAGAAAATTAGAAATTAGAAAGTGAAAAATAGGTTGCCGTAACAGCATAGGAAGTAAGCTGTGATCGTGTCCATGCTAGGCTCCCATGAGAAAATGACCTTTGTAAGAAAATGACCTGCCCAGAGCAAATGTAGATGATGCTATAATTAAAGAAACACACACAAACAGTGCGTAATACCAGTTCATGATCATGCCACTAGGGTGCTATTATTACTACTGCCCTAGAAGCTGCAGCATAACTTCTAACAGATAGAATGAAGGATGTTGGTGAGATCCACAACAAACATTGTGTAAGATTGGCCATGCAAATTAATTTTCAGATATTTTAAGCAGACTGTATATTTGTCCTAAAGGTGGTTGATGTATGGAAGTATGCTGTTCTATTACCAGAACCCACAGCCAGCAGGCATTTCTGTGGCATTAGTCAGAGACTGTGCTGTAATAAGATCTACACTAAGTGAACTGAGAAAGAGGTCTTTGCAATACGATTTCAGTTTAATGATGAAATACGGTCATTCCTTGGATTTGACCAGAGGCACCATGCAGGTAAACTAGGCAGAATTCAAGCTTCTAAGATAGAAAAGATTATGAGTTTGCTGGAGAAGGAAGATGAGTTTGATAATGAGCCAAGCTTCCTGTATACATTTGCATCACTTATCAGTCCTATGTATGTTGTATAAACCCATGTCTGCTACCAAATACATTTCAGTATCTGTGTTAGGAGATTGTATTGTCTATTCTGTATAGACTGGAGGATGTAAGAAGAGTGATTTGATTAAATGTTCTGCAACAATATGATGTTGTCCACAAATATTTGTGTATCCTTGTCTGTCTTGTTCAGCACAAGCTAAAAACCACGTCCCATAGAAAACTATAAGAAAAGGAGGAATATGAAATATAAGAATGTTCATATATTTAGTTATCAGTATATTGTAAGAATGGTGTTCTATGCACAAATGGCAACATATACATGTATAATAAATACAAACACTCACATATATAACAAATGTAACATATAATCTGTCCGGTCCAGCTGGCTTTTTGTGTCTTATGTGGTTGTTTATACCAAGTGTTGAAAATATATGCATGTGTATACTAGGATTCATCTTCAGCTGAACAGTTGATGTAGCTTACAGACAAAATCAATAGAAAATCACTCAGTGCTGCAGAAATGTATGGAAGTCCATAAGGCCTGTGCTTACACTATGAGACAATGCCCAAGTTACAGGGGCTTGTTTCAAAATGCTGTTATGAAAAGAAAAAAAATACTTTCTAGCCACTTGAGCAGATAGATTCTGGGATTAAGAGTCAAGAGGTGGAATAAGATTGTCTTAACAAGCAGACGTAGTGGAAACAGGGAAGAAATATGGTGACATATCAGTAAATGCTGTTGAGGATTTCCCTAGGGCTGTTTTAGCATTAAGTGTTATCATCTTGGCCACATTTCCTGCAATTAGGTTTGGCTGGTAGAGTAAGTTTCAAAGTCCACTACCTACATGAATATAACCTGAGCCGAAAGACAATCTGTGGTTTTGTATGGCCTGTAGAGACCACCGAAGGCCCTGGTATACATGCAATATTGAGACAGCTGGGGAGATACCAGCAGTATGATTTCAAGAGCCAAGACATGAGGTCTGACTGAATCAGCCATGCAGTTCCTGCTGGTTTGGGGATGGTCACAAGATTCAATGAGCACTGGGTACGTACTGCTGCTCTTGATTCCTCTGACGATCACATCATGCCCTGCCTTGAAATCCCTAACTCGCAGGCGTCGTGGCTGTACGTGCATGTCCCAAGATGATGCAGAGGGGGACAGTGCATTGTTCTAGGCCCTACATGTTAAAAATGTGTAACTTTTCCAGCTTACATAACCCTACGTGATCCTGCAGGCCGAGGGCAGATCCCGCGGATCCTGGAGCCATTCTAATGTTCATGCATGGCTCAGACAGGCTTGTAGGTCTAGTCAGGTGGCCACAACCACCACAGTTGAATGACAGCTATGGTTTAAAATAGCCACTTTCCAGATGGTTATTGACATCCTTTTTCAGATGAGCTGACAGAAAAAGTCCTGAAGGCCCTGCTTCAGATTATAGCCACTGTCTTGAAGATATGGTACCTGTGATCATAGGGAGAAGGAGAAATAATATTACACCTCCTTCATCCTTTAACACATGTAATTTTAGAGTTAATGTAAATAAAGAGGCCCTTATAAGGCACACTATGGGCACATGGTAAGCAAAGTATATATGAGTTAGGTGTCTGAGCCTATCTTACCTAAATCCCCATGAAGAATGTGCTTTGATACACTTTCCTGCCCTGGTCCTGGCTGACTTCTTTGTTTTCAGTTTCCCTTTGACATGAGTCAGATGTGGGTTCAGGGTCACTAAGATGATGTATGCTTTTTGGCAGGGATATGGCAGTGAAGCATGGTCAGTGCAGCAGTAGGCAACGTGCCTGTCTGCTAGCCGCCTCACGTTGCTTCTGCAGCAAGGCATCCCAACTTGCCACTTGCCATGCCGGACACTAAATTTTCATACTGTAGTTTGGTGGCACTTAATGAGAGGTCAGTGTTACAGAACACTCAGCACAAACTGGTATTTAGTAAGGAAATGGGTAAGCTAACAGATATTACCAGAAAAAGCCTATGATGCAGCAGGAAAGACTTCACCTCCTCTCTGATTTCTTATCACAGATGCGACTAGCTGTCCAAAATATTTCACCAAGAATACTTTAAAACATCTGCTTGCAGCGTGACAGGGCTGGGTGTATTTTTCTTCAGCACATGAATGATCAGTAATACTCAGAATACAGAAACATCCCATTTCCCAACAGTTTTGTCTTTTCTACCTTCCTGTCTGCTTCCGTGTGATGCTTAGCTCCTCTTGCAGCAGTGTGTGAGCCATTTGTTGCCTGCAGTATCTTCTGTTTCAGAACTTGGATACTCACTATCCATTTCCTTTTTTCCTGCTGCTTTTCTGAATTAAGTTGAAGCTTAGCCTCATTCTTCCTACTGGGCTAACACTTTTTCAGTAACTACCTCAAGGCTGAGTGGCAGTGTCACTGGAGACAGCTGTCTTTTGCATCCATGGTCTCCCATTCTTCACAGGAACAGTGTTATGGCAAAAGGTTTTAACTTGTATCATGCTTCATATTTTTTGGGATTATTTTTTTCCACAGCATTTGCAGCTGTACACACTGCTACAGGTTTTTACTTAGTGACTACATACTCAGAAGCTATCATCTCAGTTTTTTGTTGAACATTTGAGTTGCTGAGATTCACATTATGGATGCAGATGAGTTATTTCATTGGTGTCAAACAAGGGCATGACTGAAACACTTCTAAAATCGTTCTTTAAAGTAGCCTTTAATCAGATGGGCATTTTCTAGAAGGCTGTAGATATCCTGAACTCCAAATAATTCTGATCTGTGAAATCCCAACAGTATGCTTCCAGCTGAATTCTGTCCGCCATGATGCTTATATGGGAAAGTGCTTCATGGCACTTAATAAGCAGAATATATCTGCCTGCAAAAATAGAGTTTCTTCAACCCCATCTGTAGCTTTGTGCCCTCTGAAGCCCATGTCACAATTCAAGGTATATTTTTTCAAGTAGGAAATTAAGGTTATCAGTGTATATTGTCTAAACTTCAGGAAATATCCTCCCAATGGTTTACTATGATTATTTCCCCCTCTCCTCCAAATAGCACTATGCGAATACACAAGGTGGTTTGCAACCCATCAGGGTTTCACAGTCATTCTAAGGTAATGTCTCCGTAGTACAAAATTCTTCATTTCTTCATTCCTGCTACATTTTTGTTGAGTTATTATATAGAATTGAAAAAACTGTTTGAGTAACTGCAGCAGCTAGAGCAAAGCAGTGATTAATTTCTCAGTCAGGTCCACAAACCTGACCAAAATCCATCTGTCAATTAGGTATGTGCATGAAGTGTGTTAGGTTTTAGAACTGTCCAGCCACCTCGTGTAAATGGGGGAGTACTCAGTTCCATTATGAAAAATACTGGGCAAAGATATGATTTTATTAAATGTTTGTCAAGGTGAACCTGTTTCACCTTCCCGCAGTAGAGAGAATTCTCAATGTTTCATTTCTCAGCTGCTAATGCTGAAAGTGCAAGGGAAGATAAACGTTGCAGTGGAAAATCTCCTTCCTAATAGAGTATATCTTGTGGCTTGAAACATCATAATGCTTGGAATGTTTTGCTAAGCTGTCCTTATTTAGCCAGGATCCAGCCCAAAATACCAGCTGTGCAAACTTATTAACACATCCTTTTGTTTATGGTGACTCATTACACAGGGGCAACATATGAACAATTACCCTTGTTAAAGAAAGTGCCATTCTGTTCAGTTTAATTATGTTAGATTTGATGTAGACTGATTATTGCTGCAAATGAGGACACAGGGACAGCAGGAATCTAAAAGCATGGAAGAAATGCATGCACATCCATATAACTTCTACAAATTGCTTTGCTGAATGGTAAGAACATTTCCATATTGTTTTGCATATGTATTGCCTACTCTACGTAAATGACAATGTAATTTCTGCTAGCAGTCTTACTGGAGCCATTCGATTGTAATGTACAGCATGCACTTTTGTGGTAAAGTTGCATTAAAAAATAGCTTAAACTGTGGATTGTCAAGGTAACCACAAGAGTTACAGCAATTTCTTTTTAAGAGATGACTAACAGAGTAGGCAAGCTATGCTTACAGTGTCAGTCAGCCTAATTACAAGAATTCACCGCAGGTTTTGCCATGCCAGAGTAGAATAATTAAGTCTCCTATCATGCTTTCGGCAACGGATAATGCCTGATACTTCAGTTAGAGACAAAAATTCCCCTATTCTACCTGATCAGTTTTGCAATGGTATACAAACACCCTGAAAGAAATGTCAGGAAGGCTTATCCCTTTCTGAACAAAATTCAGCATGAATGTCTACTTCTGAATCTTTTTCAGCTGAGATTTTCACCAGATCACCCAAGGTTACTTGTTGACAGGGTTACGGTGAGAATTCAACAGACCCTTCTAATGGCATGATGCTAAGGGTTAGGGAGGATGAGGCTTCATTCTTTACTGCCTAGCACTCTTTATAATCATTCACATCTGTGTAAAAGCTCTGATGAGCACTCTTCTCAAAATATCAGTGGTTTATCCTCCATTTTTACATGCACTATCTTACATTAAGTGACAGTAGGATGATGAAGAGTTATGTCCTTTGGTTCTAAAACACAGGTAGTTTAATGGTAAGGAATAGGTATTTTTTACTGCAGAGAATTTCTTTATACATGAGTAAGCATTAACATGAAATCTCTACCAGCTTGAAATACTAAATTAAGAGAAATGGAGTTGTATTTTTATGTTATTTTTCTGACTTTTTAAAAAGAAAGGCATCAGGAGATTAAAGTTCATCACCACATTCATCCCAAGAATGAATAAAGCCATAAAAGATGTCTTCGGGCTTCCAAACATTCAAAATTTCTTTTGAGTTACTTTGAGGAGCCTCTATTAGTAAGAGACCAGTATGTGGATGACTAATCAGACAGCACATCAGAAAGAACTGAGCTCTTCAGCATATCTTTTCCTACATACCTCAAATTGAGTAGCAAAATGGGGAAAAATATAATATTCTGGTATACAGAGATAAAAAATCTGAGCAATGCTTTGTAAAGAAAATCTTTATACATGCTTTAGGTCCCACCATAAATTCTGCTCACTGCATTCTTTTTCCTCTATCCATCATCCTATTGTTGTACTTTGTGAAAGCTTCTTCTCAGTTAGGGTATATAAGGCAATATAAGCTCTTTATCCGTACTAAGTCAGTGTGTTCCCTTAATTATATCTGATCCTACGCCAGTATAGTAAAGGCAGAACTCTTGCATATGGACAGTTCTAAGCCCTTGAGCCTAAAAAAATCTTTATATTAGATACTGTTACTTACTAGTATACAAATTTTACATCATATTGGTGGGATAACCCAATTAAACCCTTCTGTCTGACACCTGCTTAAATTCCACTGTAAGCAGGAGTATGTATCCGTTTTGGCTCAAAATTCAGGAAATGGTTGCTGTGACACTCGAAGCACACCATTTGCTAAGAAGGCTTACATAAATCTAACAGCCTTTTAGGCATTAGGGCTGTCTGTCCTTTCCTTTAGGGTCAACTAAATCCCATTAAATTGCTAATCAGGCAGTTTAAACAGCTGTGATAAAATCCCTGTGCTGCTGCAAAAGAAATTATAGTCACAGAGCTATCTGAAACTATGTCAACGCTGGTCAGTGGGCAAGATGGTTTCCACGGGAATAAAATGATGTATCAAATCATATCTTTAAACACAGCACCATAATGCACAAGCAGAAAAAGAAAATTTCACAGACAGTATAATTCTGGTATTTTCTAACTTCTGTGTTTCTCTTAGAAATTAATTGCTAAACAGTGTTTGTTTGTTTATTCCCCTAGACCTGCAAGCAGTGGTCCCACTGGAACATTTGTTTCATATGCAGAGCAAAGACAACATGCAGGTACTTCATAAAGCGTACAAGGACTTGGCTGCATTATATAGGAATAAAACAAACAAAGAAAAATAGAAAACCCAGTGGAAACATTAAGGGATCAATTAATTTTTATTTGCATGGGATTTACTTATAAAAATAAGTTAGAGTGCCAAGTTCTTCTTCTGTCAAGCAAGGAAATGATTTGCAGTAGCCATAAAAATGAGGACGGGAGAACCAGTTAGACACAGTAGAATTGTTTCCACAAGATTTTGGAAGTGCCAGCTACTACCATACTTAATACTGTTTTCATAGGATATCTATGAGTACTTGTGAAAGTTTCTCACAGCTTAGATACAAATGTGTTACTATAAATTTCTCACATTATTTTTCATTATTGTTATTTCAGTTTTCTGCCTTGAATATATAAGAATAAAAACATGAGTCTTTCCTGGCCCCTACAGACCTTTGGATTTGTACTTAGTTTAGATCCTTTACCTCTCTTTAAATTTTCTCTTTCTTGTTTCTTATGCCGTGTCAAATTTCCATGCCAGTTGAGTGGCACATGCTAATGGAGATGGCTGTGGAAGTGTGATAACAAGTGTGATAATTCTGTGAGCGGTGAAACTGATGAAGCCTGGCTTCCTATGGATGGCCTTTTTGCTGTTTATGGAGCTTCTAACTCCACATGAAGTTTTTTATGCTGCTGGAGTGCTCATACTAGCTTTCTCTTATATGGCACTTCAATGTCTATAACAAAATTCGTAACATGCTCTCTTTCTTGTCAGGGCACTAATAGGGTCATTCATCCAGCATATTTTCGTGACACTTGTAGGTTGTTAATGCATCTGAAGCCACTGTCCATCTGTCAAATTGGCTGAAATTGTTCAAAAGGTGTTAAATGGAAAATGTGGATAGACAGAGATGTATGTTTGCGTATAAAACGCCGTGAAAAGTAAGATTTCATAACCCTTATTCCTTTTGATACCTGGACTAAAAATGCAATCCAGGGTAAGATACAGAGTGTATTTTCCAGAGGAATCACCGTTAAGGAAACATTGAAAAATGGAGGGGGGTGGGAGGGGCGCGTGTGGATCAGCTGCCTAAACATAAGAATCAGATGCTATTTTAGAAACCCAAGCATATCCTACCTGGCCTCCAGCAGCTTTTTATGTAGCTTCTGTTTATAAATGCCCCCGTGGCTGTCTTTGATAGCCAGGTCATCTGAAATAACAATAAATGCCAATGTTGAGGCAATTGAATCACTACCTTAGAATTCTGGTTCTTCAAGACAGTGACTATCTTCATAGAGATAACTGCAAAGTGCCTGTATAACTGGTACTGTTATGGAAATTATAGCAGTAGTAGTCAATATAAATTTTCCCCCTGTCATCCCAATAGGCACATTGCATTTGAGGCTTCTGAAAACAAGGATTTACAGATTTTGTAAAGCCAGGCAGTATAAATGGCTGATTCTGTTAATAGCAATTTTGTGCCGCCTTGTGCATCTCTTAATTTCTTCCCTTCATGTGAAGGCTTTCCTCCAAAATTTAGAGCACTTAAGTACAGGAAAAATTGCAAATCCTGTCCCTTAGGCTGAAAGTGGATGGTGCCATCTATATAGGAAATTTCCTTATTTATTATCTCTTCAGGTTTCAAGTAACATGACTGAAGAGAAGGGACATTAATCAAATTGTCATCCTCCACTTTTCCCTCAGGGCTGTAAATCGCTCCAGCATTGACATGATGCACTTTCTTTTTGTAGGCTAAGAACTCTCTTAGGAACTCTTCTGGGACAATGGGTCCTGGAGAGCTTCTTTGCTAACTCTGCTTCTGTTTAAATTTCACCTTTTGCAAAAAAGAAAAAAATTGAAGACTGTGAGTGTTCAAATGAAAACAAAGCAATAAAACAAGCCACCCTTCCTGTTGAAACAGTTCTTATTTGGGGAAGATTTCTGAAGATCACTGAATGAGAGAAAGGACGGATGAACAAATGAGCATGACTTTCCAGGCTAAGGGAGTCATCTCAGTGATAGTTACTATGGATATGTGTATCTAGAATGCTCTGGATAAAATTTGTAATCCATAAAATTTGTCAAAGAAGGGTTGGAACCCAGGACTTCTTCTCACCCTCCCAGCTAAGTGCCTTAGCACTGGTAACTTGACCCACCCAATTCTTGGTTTAGATTTGTGGATTCTTTAACAAGAATTAGGCAACTAAAAGTTACATGTTATTGGTCTTAGATCCCTTTAGATATATAAGCCTGTGCACTACCTGAGACCAAAACCTTTTTTAAAATATTCTCACTCACAATACAGTCTCACAAATCATGGCTGGGGAGCCACATTCTTCAGGCAGTGATAGATAGTCCTCCTTCACATGTCTTGTTTTTGAGAAAATACAATCTGTGTCTATGAATCCTTATGAGAGTAGTAAACCTGCAGCCTAGTCTCTATTTGTAGCATAGAGACATTTTGATAAATCAACTCTACAGATGCAAGAACATACTAATATATCTGCATACTAATAAAATGTTAAAATGAGAGCAATAAAAAGTTAGTTCTTAAGCTATGTTATCTTCACATTTAAGTCAGTAAGAAGATGTATTAGAATGAAAAATGTATCATGTCTGTAGGTCACTGATGAGTGCTACAACTCCCCCCCCCTTCTCATCCAGACAGCATATATATGCGTATTCTATAGCTTGAAAGTGTTTCCAGCAATTTATGTATTCATCTGTGGAGGGCCACAGGCCTGTCTTCAGTGGGTCAGTGAATAGGCAGTTATTGTACAGACTTTTCTGAAGTAAACTCAGACTTACGGCTTCCAACTGCTTTTGTTGTTTTCGTGGCAGTGATACCCAGTGATGCTCTTTGGTGTTCCTGCCCCCATTTATATTTGACCTTCATTACAGTGCATTTTTCTTCATGAAAACCACTGCAATTATATATTTGCAAGCTGTAATCATCACAACCATTTTCTCATATTCTGGTGCTTTAATGAATTCTTTCAGGTTTGCTCATTGTTTCATAATTAGGCCATATGCTTTCCTTTCTCCTTCAAAAATCTCATTCTCTTTTTCAGATTTGTTCTATCCCATCAACTACTCTGGAAGGTTTTAATTCTGTGTAACACTATTGTCTTCTCTAAGACTCAATCCTGGCTTTAAAATCTGTTCTGATATTTGATCATATTACATTATTATTCTTTGCTGATTCTTAAAGCATGGCCTACTTCTTCAGTTGCTCAGATGTCCACTCTCAACCAGTGGGACTTCCAATGTTTTACTGTAGGCCCTAACAAGAGGCTGAAAGTTCATGAGTCTTTGCTTATCTGTAAAGATCACTTGAACTTAAAACTATGTCCAGTCATTCAACATCCTCTTGAACTTACATCTCTTGAATAATTCAACATTTTGGCCAAAAACCTACCTGACTAAACAAGGTGCTCACTGCTCAACTAAAGTGCAAGAAGGCAGTCTACAAGTCATAGAAACAAGAAGAGGAAATGAAGGAGACATATAAAAATACTGTTTGGACACTTGTGGCTGAAATCAGCAAGGCCAAAGCCTTTTAGCAGGAGATGTAACTTATGAGGGGCCGGAAGCGTAACAGAAAGTTATTCTATAGTCAGTCCAGAAAGACCTTAAGCACTGGACAACTTGGCCAGCAGAAATCACTTTAAGTTCAAGAAGCCCAATTCTCTGCACCCGGGACAGAGTAACCCCATTCATCAGTGCAGGCTGGGAAGGGAATGGCTGAGTAGCAGCCATGCTGAAAAGGGCCTGGTGTTTACAGTGGACATTAAGGTGAACATGATTCAACACTGAGCTCTCATTGTGAAAAAAGCAAACTGCACACTGGCCTACAATAGGAGGTGTATGGCCAGCAGATTGAGGGAAGTTATTATTTCCCTCTGTTCAGTGCTGGAGAGGCCATATCTGGATTCTGGATCTAGTTATAGGCTCTCTTGATGCAAGGATGGGGACTTAATAACCTACACCTACTAGATTACACTAGATTACAAAGACAATGGAGGCTCTTCTGAATGGTGCCAAATGATGTAACAAGGAACATGGGCCAAAAATTGCAGGTAGAGAGGTTGTATATCCTCCATCCTTGAAAGATTTTGAGATTTGGCTATACAAAGCCTAGGCTGACTCAACAGCCTTGACAACAATGCTTTGAGTGGGAGACTGGCATAGAAGACCTTCAGCATTCCCTTCCAGCCAGCATTTCCATGTGCTTTATTGCTATATATTGTCTTTCTGTGTGGAATGCTGAACCAAGGTAATGGATTTTGATGTGTTTTATCCTGACTGTTGGTTTGGGTTTTTTTAATTGCTCTTTTCATTGCCTGACAAAATGCTTTTTAATGAGAGAAATACACTACTCTGCACAATTCAAGAATTCCTTTTTTTTGCTAATTAACATAACAAAGCCAGTACAGTGAGGCTGCATATTCTTGTCAAACCCTGAGTGTTGAGTCATGTCCACTATTTAACACATGATATTGAATAGATTCTGTCACCTCAAATGTAGTTCCTGATGTGATTGTCAGGAAGACATATCAGGTCATTTCTAGTAGTGGAAATATAATTGCAAGTGCTCTCTTCTTTAGCTGAGAGAAATGAGATATTTGCATATTATTACTTTCTGGGAAATCAGCACAACTGGGTGTCTCTCTGAAGTGCCTGTATACTAATGCATGCAGCATAGGGAACGCACAGGAGGAATTAGAGGTCTGTGTGCAGTTACAGGGCTACAATCTCACTGGGATTGTGGAGGCGTGGTGGGATAGCTCACACTACTGGAGCATTGCAGTGGCTGGATACTGGCTCTTCAGGAAGGACTATCTGGGATGGTGAGGAAAGGATTAACCCTGTTTGTGAGAGAGCAGTGGGAATGCATGGGACAGATGGAGAACCAGCTGAGGGCTTATGGGTCAGGATTAGTGGGCAGATCAATGTGGTGGATGTCTGCTACAGATTGCATGACGAGGAAGAAGCAGCAAATGAAGCCTTCCTCAGGCAACTGGAAGAAGCCTCATCTTTGCAAGCCCTGGTCTTCAAGGAGTACTTCAACCACTGTAATATCTGTTGGAGAGGCAACACAACAGAGTAGGAGCAATCCAGGATGTTTCTGGAGTGCATCTGTGATAACTTCCTGACAAAGATGATCAAGGAGCCAACGAAGGAGGGAACTCTGTTGGACCCCACACTTGCAAATAAGGAAGAAGTGGCTAGGGATGTGAATGCTGGGGGTAGCCTTGGCTGCGGTGACCATAAGACAGTGAAGTTCAGCTCCTGTTCACGGAGCTGCTTGGAAGAATTGCATGGGAGGTGGCAGATGATTGATTTTTAAGGATCACATCCTTCAGGTTCAAAAAATTATCCATCTGGACATGCAGGAAGTCGAGCAAAGGTGGTAGGAAGACTGCGTGGATGAACAAGTCTCTCCTGACAAAACTCAAACATAAATGGGAAGCATAGAGGATGTGAAAGGGACTGATGACCTGGCAGGAATATAGAGAGACTGTTGGAGTGTGCAGCAATGGGGTTAGGAAAGCCTGGCAAGGGATGTGGTGGGCAACAAGAAGGGCTGTGACAGGCAAATTGACAGCAAAGGAAAGACTAGGGAAAATGTGGGGAATGGGACAGGAGACCTGGTGACAAAGGATGTGGAGGAGGTGGAGGTACTCAGTGCCTTCTTTGCCTTGACCTTTACTGGTAAGATTTGCTTTCAGCAGGCCCAGGCCCCGGCCCCTGATCCATTTGGGAAAAGTCTGGAGCAAGGAAGACTTAACCTCAGTGGAGGAGGATCAGATTAGGGAACATTTAAACAAACTAGTCATACACAGGTCCATGGGACCTGATGGGAAACACACACATGAGTGCTGAGGGAGCTGGCTGGTGTCACTGGGAGGCTACTCTCGATTATCTTTGAAAGATTGTGGTGACTGGGAGAGATTCCTGAGGACTGGAAGAAAGCAAATGTTACTCCTGTCTTCAAAAAGGGCAAGAAGGAGGATCTGGGAAACTACAAGGCAGTCAGTTTCACCTTGATCCCCAGGAAGGAGATGTAGCAACTAGTCCTGGAAACCATCTGCAAATACGTGAAAATCAAGAATGTAAATGGGAATAGTCATCATGGATTGATGAAGAGGAAAGCATGCTTAACGAACCTGAAAACCTTCTATGGTGAGATGACTGTCTTGGTGGATGAGAGGAGAGCAGTGGGTATTGTTTATCTTGACTTTAGCAAGGCTTTCAACACTGTCTCCCATAACATTCTCATAGACAAACTAATAACATATTGACTAAATAAGTGGACAGTGAGGTGTATTGAAAAGTGCAGCTGCACTCACATGGTTGTGATCAGTGACACAAAGTCCAGCTGGAGACAAGGCACTACTGGTGTGCCTCAGGGCTTGATACTGGGGCCAATATTGGTTAACATCTTTGTTAATGGCCTGGGTGAGGGGACTGAGTGTATTCTCAGCAAGTTTGCAGATGATATAAAATTGGGAAGAGTGGTTGATACACTGGATGGTTTTGCTGCCATTTAGAGGGACCTTCAACAGGCTGGAGAAATGTGCACAGAGAAACCTCATGAAGTTCAGCAAAGGGAAATGCCAAGTCCTGCTCCTGGGGAGGAATAATCCCATGCACCAGTACAAGGTGGGGGCTGAGTGGCTGGAAAGTGTCTTGGCAGAGAAGGCCCTGGGGGTCCTGGTGAACAGCAAGCTGACCATGAGCCAGCAATGTGCCCTTGTGGCAAAGGTGGCCAACAGCCTCCTGAGCTGCATTAGGAGAAGAACAGGCTCTTAAGGAACTTACCAATGTGCATGAATACTTGACTGAGGGTGGGGGATGCAAATAAGGTGGAGTCAGACTTTTCTTAGTGGTACCCAGTGACAGGACAAGAGGTAATGGGCACAAACTGAAATACAGGAGGCTACATTTAACCATAAGGAAAAACTTATTTACTGCAAGGGTGGTCAAACACTGGAAAAAGTTACCCGGAGAGGGTACGGAGCCTCCACCCTCAGAGATATTTAAAGCCCGACTGAACACAGTGGTAAGCAAGCTGCTGTAGGTGACTGTGGTGTGCGGGGGGTTGGACTGAGTGATCTCCAGGAGTCCCTCCCATCTTGGTGACCCTGTGATATCTGTGATCACAGGAAGTGAGAGTCTCTCAGGGAAAGCAAAAAAGATTACTGGCAAGTTTCCATTGATTCAAACCCAGTACAGACCACTGCTATACAGTCTCAGTTTGGATAGTCACAATACTGCCATATATAGGTGCCATATTCACCAGAAATAAGTGAAAAAGAGAAAATTAAGCCATTGGCTTTGGAGGTATTGATACATGAATAAGTGACCGAAATGCAAGTCGATGCCTGAATTTGTAGCATATTAGAGACTCTGCAGTAACAAGCAGGGTATATTTTCTCTGTAGCAAACATATGATTGGTTGCACAGTTCTAATTATGGTTATGCATATAGGCAACAGTCAACGAAAAAAACCAATACAAGTCCAAACCCTTGCTTGTCATACGGTCACTTAACCAAGTAGTTGAAGAATTTTACTGTTGGTATTGCCAAGTTGAGCTCTAGGGCTAGCACTGAGAGGCCCTAAGGACAGAATTACATCCCGTAATGGCTATGTGTAATTGCTACAGAGGTGTTTTGGACTAAATGTCTGGAATGTTTAAGATTCAGAAAGAATATTTTTATAAGTCATTTGCATGTATTTGGCTGCATCAAAAATGGTTTTAAAACTGGAGTGAGCAGGTTGTCTAAGCCAATTTTCTCAATGCCTCTTGAAAGTCCTCCTGGGGAGACAACAGGGAAAATATATTTCAGAGCCAATCAGAAGTTCAGCAATAGCTGCACACACGCTGAGCATCAACCCTTTACTCAAATAGTGGCGCTTGCAATTTCAGTAAGCACAGAAGAGGAAAATAGAAATTAGTCTGTTATGAGAAAAGCTGATTTCCATTTGCAGTCTAGATAGTCCTGCTGTTTTCAAATAGTCATTTTAACTAAGTAGTTGTTTTGCACTAGGAGATACTGGTCCATTATGATCCCAGTAAGAAAGTCACTCAGGCTCTGTAAAGTATCCTTTAAAATGCTACTTAGAGCTAACACCGTAAAGAAAGGAGGGTGCAGATAATCTTACAGCCCTTTAGGCACTGGGACCCCTGAGTTGTGCAGCTTTCAACAGGCCTCTGAGCCGCATGCAGCACACTGTGCAGATCCCGACCATGGGAAGAGTGACCCCATTTTGGTCATTCGAGTTACTATGGGATTTTCTTACATGAGAACAACCCTGTTCATCATTTCTACTGTCAAACAGAAAGGATGCTCACATACGAACTTCTTGCTGCACTTTTGGATAAAGGCAAGAACAGGAAGGCATTGCAATTGCTAGTACCTGTCGGCTCCTCAGTTGCAATAAGCCAGCTGACATGATCCTGCAGCCAAGGGATTTGTGCAGCCCAACACAGGCATGAAGGCCATGCTGGATGTGCAGCACAGCACGGCGCAGGACTCGCTGTACTCAGATTAACCTTTTTTGCTGATCACTAACTCCTTGATGTATGATGGCCTCCTGGTCAGGATCACCACAGTACTAGCTTTTAAATATCCACCATAAATTGTTTAGAAAACATTTAGAAAACTTTTTATCTTTATTTTACTCAGGAAATGTCTATTTAATTTTGCTGGCACAGTATTACTAGGTTGTGCTGTATGGTATATAAATTTCCTGGGCAACTCCTTTTTTCTTTAAAAAGATGAGCTATTCTTTTCTAATAAAACATCTTTATGAACATAGATATGCATTCAATATTTTTAAATTGAATTTTGAAAATGTGTTCTTTTAAAAAAAAATAGGTAGAAGAAGTAAAATATCAAATCCTCCAAAATGTACTTGATTTCAGGATTAGATTGACATAACATGGAAAGTTATGGTAATTGTAGGCCATCTCAAACACTTATATTTTTCAAGTTTTGCCACTCATTTAATTTTAGCTCTTCTAAAGTAAGATGCTATTCTGATATTGTAAGTATGCAAAGTCTAATCCTGAGTAATTGAGCAATTATCAAAAAATAAAGAAACAAAAACTACTGATAGGAAAAAATACCTTGCATTCTGTGAAGAATTAAAGCTTCTCAGTGATTTTGAAGCCTGGCAATGAAGTACTTCTGAGGTAAACTTTCACAGATATTTTGTACTACCTATATGAAATAAGTATGAAAGAAAGAAAAAAAAAAAGCTCAGCTAAGATTATTAGCTTGTCACTATTAATTGCAATAGACACAGTTGTTCTTTGATGGACTGAGAAAACCGATCCAGTGTAAGGACAGATACTTCCAATGGAAGTCAGTGCAGGTACTTAATTTTAGCCTTTTTTGAAGATTTTTCTTAAAAGCTGAAAAGAGTAACAAAGAAAGAGATATAAGCAGGCAACAGGAAGACCAGAGGGAGGAGTGAAAGAAATATAATATTCCCCATGTAAAGAAAGGACCCTGGGCAATCAGTGAAGATAACTTTTATAAAACTTCTCTTTTCCAAATACAGGACAAAGCAAGGAAAGCCTGTGCAAGGCAGCAGCCCAGCTAGAGCCACCAAAAATGAGGCAAATCAGTATGTCGATTGTCACAGTTGGACTTCTTTACCACTGCGAAAGGATGCTACAAAACCTGAGCTGTGTTTATTGCTGGTTTAAAATAGGGACCTTTCAGAGTCTAGAGGAAAATGCCAGTTGCTACAGAAATGGAAGTGTTCAAGCTGTGTTAAGCTGGATGAAAGCAGAAGATTTTATTTGCTATGAAGGCGATTGCAGAAGTGGTGAAAACAGATAAAAAGTAAAAGCTGTAAGGGGTAGAGCTGTTGGTGTGTATTAAGCAGGAATGGGTGCTGGTGGTTTACAGATAGAAGTCCCTATGAAGAGTTGAGAGTTGATTTCAGGCCAACTTATAGATTTGTGGAGGACTTGTCACTTTTGAGGCTGCAACTGGCTTCAAAATAAATGGCTATCCTATGCAGGAGGTAGTGTTGGAAATATCTGTGTTTGGCTTATTCTTTGGCCTTTTCATGTTGACTGAGGCTGAGCAAAACAACTGGATGGTGCAATATTGAAGGCCTTAATTATATTACTGTGCTTTGGTATTTTTTTTCCTCCCTATTCTGTCCTGGTCTGTAACAGCTGAGAGGTGCTTGACTGTGGAGATGCTGTCTTGACTGAAGTAGTAAATCTGTTCAGTGGATGCCTTAGCCCTGAGAGCAGTCCACGGCCAGACGTACAATTTCTGCCTGATTATGCACATGAACAAACTCCTTGAGTGAATGGCCCTGCCCATCTTTTGACAATTGCTTTACTGGCAGGCAGATGGTAATGTATCACTGTTCCTTAACACAGCAAAGGAAAGAGCATCACGGAGTGGTGCAAGAGTTATGCATTTGACTTCAGTTAAGAAAACTGAGTGTCCGCTCTCACTGGGATTATGTACTGTGTTTCTTAAGCCAGGGACCAGATGTCCTTCAGAAAGCTAGATTTAACTTTAACTATAGTTAAAGGTGATGGTTTACAAAGTTGTTGAATCGACTCCCATCTTCCACAGGAAGGTGCCTCAAAGAAGAGACAATCACAAGATTATTTTTTCAGGCTTCCACAGCTGTTATGCTTTAACTGAGCCCTTTCTTGTACCTATAGAAAGCCTGATGATGTGCAGCACGTCAACATAAAAAAAAAAAAAAAAAGCAAGCTGACTGCTTGTGGAGGTAAAATAAGCCTGGTGTTCCAGCAGTCTTTGGATCCCCAGTAAGATGAATCATCTATTCACTTTAAAAGATGTACATCATGGCCAACAAAAAGCCCCTCGAAACTAATCCTTTTGTCATCTGAAGTTTTTTGGTTGTTTTTTTTTCCACTGAACAAATCACAACAACAAGAACAAGAGAAAGTGCCATGGTTAGGAGATCACACCTTTGTCATATCTAACCAAGGACCAAAAGCAAGGTACCGATCCTTTTGTCTTTCACCAGAACTTCCTAACTTCAGTGTAATAGGCAGAAATAAAGCTGCTTCTTTCAGGTTTCAAAATAGAGGTCTTTGGTATACAAATCAAATTAAGTAACCACTGGCCTCCACATTTCTCCTAGCAGAAAGTAACGACTGTGAGGAGAAAGCTCGTTATTAATCACCAAAAAGAGTTTGGAAGGATGGCTAGTGGGGAGACCAAACAGCAACTTCAGAGACCTGAGGCAACTCCAAGTCTGACATTTTTTGGTCTATGGCTATGTCTGCATTGGCAAGTGTTGTAGTACAAGGGAGAATGTAGAGCAAAACTGTTGGTGCTGAGAACCGAGTCACAACTCTGTATTTATGTTGGATCTTTTTTTGGTCTACATTTGGACTTTCACCCCCTATTTGGATTCTAGTCAGATCCCACGGACTGACTGTCCATTAGCAGTTGGAGAGCATTAACTGTGCTCCTGGAGCACATCTTACCATTTAGTCTCACCCAGAAGAAAAGCAGGTCATGCACTCCATGACCCACTTCATGAAGTGAGTTAAAGAACGGTAATGCAAGTGAACCCATTGACTTCTGCAGAGAGGGGCCACTTCCTTCCCCTCCATCGAGTAGCTCCTACACAGCTCAACCCTTACCTCAGCTGCAACAACCACGGTAATGAGCAATGATGGTAAGAATTGAGTGTGATAGTTCAGTCTGGAAGAGCCTGTGTCATCTCTTCGAGCACTGGTAGGTATGCAGGTGATTGTCCCCAGCCTGCTTGCCTTAGGGAGTTGCCTTAGGGAATTGCCTCCTTATTCTGTTCTTCAAGCCAAGTCTGCCCATATAATTGGCTTCTTTTATAACTCAGAGTAAATAATAGTCATTCTTAACTCAGTTCTGCTGTGGCTGAACTGATAGGAAATGTAATAATCCATATCATTTATAGCATTCTATATCATTTTATGTGAGTTTTCCTGTCATCCTTGCAATTATAAAATCAACAGCCTTGCAGTGATTGTTTTGTCATATCCAAAGGGCAAAAACATCCTTTCATAGCTGAGACAATTCCCTCTCATCTGTTTTATTGTAGGCTCCAATCATTGTTTTCACCTCTAAGCAGCTTCTTATGGTTTTAAGTGTTCAAATTTAGCAGTGTTGGTTCCCCAGACTCCAAATTTTCTAAACCCTCACAGATCAAATATTGAGTGGCTGGGTTTTGTTTAATACTCATTTGAATCAAAACCTTCATTAAAATATTTGGTCAACATTCCAGTTACCTTTTAAGCTTAAATTTCAGTATACCTCCAAACATTTAGCATGTAAGATTATCACAATGAAAGCTTGCTGACAGCAGTTTTTGGTGTGACTGAAGCATGTTAGTCCATTTGAAAGTGCAATTGTATTTAAAGAGCAATGTCTAGACAAATGCAGTTCAGAGAAGTTTCCATAAATATCCCATTTAGTTACCTAAATAATTTGTTTGGAGATGGCTCTGTATTTTGCAGTAGAAAAGGCAAGTGAGGTATATATTGTGTTGTTATGGTTTTTATAATTACTTTGTTTCTACAGGAGATCTTCGAAGTTAATCTTGTTTGGGAGCTAGGGAATAGATGCCTTTATCTCTTGAAGTCTCTTACAAACATCTGTTTTATGGTTTTATTGAACAAATAATTTTGCGATGCCAGGTCTGAAGAGGTGGTTTGTAAAAGACTGAAGAGGGAATTTTCTTCAGTCCTTTTTCTGAAATAACCACCACACTATAAAGTAGTGTCTACTTGTTTCCCTTTCACTGATCTAGGAAACAAAGCAAAGGAAAAAAAAAATGTTACTTTTGTACTTTTCTACCGATAAATAAAATTTTAGAATATGGTGTTTTGCTAAAATCCTGTTGTTTATTTTGAACCTGGCTCCTACTAGCTTCATTTGATGGCCCCTAGTTCATTGAAAGTCACAGAATATAGTCGTGCCATTCATTATTTTATGCACCTTTACATATATGTGTTCACATTTCAGGACCTCAGACAGAAAGACTGAGAGCTGAGGGCTGGAAGGAAATCTTTCTTGTCTAATACAAACTCTTTGTCCAGGCTTACTATCCCTTCACTGACTCACCGTGAAAATGAATTTTTTTCCCAAAGATTTATAATTTGTCCAGATGTGGGTGTTTTTTCATTTATTTTTTAAACAAGAATGGCAAAAGGCCTATTCCTGGTACAAAGCATGCACCTGACAAATTCTGAAATACAGTTCTGCTGCCAAAGTATAGTAAGGAGGTGTTATTTTGAATGTGGAAAAATACCCTATATTTCTCTAGTCTTGAAAATGTCTGGAATTTAGTTGGAAAAAGTGAAAGTATAGAAAACAGCAAATTAAAAATTAGAACCCAAAGTTTTAAAGTTTGGATCACAAGTATGCCAAAATCATAAGGCAATTGAGAGCTCCACCTCAAAACCAGACTCTAATAGCCATAACTATAAACAAGGCTACCAGCCTTGCCTCTTATTCCACTGCATTGGGTGCTCAAAAAATACCAGACTGAAACAGCAAAATGACTGTAGAAACTCATTAGCCTTGTTCGTATTTGCCAGGCCTATTCTTTATGATTAATCAGCCCCAAACACTTATCAGCTAATTGTTTTAAAATTAGTTACCCCACCATTCTCCTGCCAGATACAGCCTTTTAAAGTGACTTCTCATGTTTAACTGGTCTCAGCTCCTGCTGAGTGTGCTACAGTTTGTCCTGAGTTATCAAAATCTCTTTTTGAGTGGGAACATGCTTTTTCTATGGGGAAGTGTGCTGGAAGGTAAGCAGACAAATGCAAAAGTATAGAATCTGGATGAAGATTGCCTCTGTCCCAGCAAAGGCTGTGGCTGAGTGGACTATTTCACTGTACTTCATCCCTGGCACTGAGAGCCCATGGCGCTGGTGTGCAGAAACATCATTTCCTTTGCTGCGTGAGCAGCGCATCGTTTGTTTGTGAACAGGAGCTGGGGGTGCTGTGTTCTGGTTCCCATGCCCTGGAAAATGACACGATCTTGTACAGAGAAGACGATGTCTCCCAGTCTGTCTCTGCAGAAAAGGAGAAATAAATATCTGATCTTTAACTATATTAAATCTAAACTTTAGAAATTCGTAGAAGCAGACTATGATGCTTCTCAGATCTACTTGTCCATAATGATTCCCACAACAGTCCAACAGTTTTCTGCATTAATGAAATAGTTTGAGTTTTGTGCAGGTAGGCAGGAAAAAGTATGAAGGACAGGAAATGAAGAAGACAAGGAAGAAGAAAGCAGTACTGGAGGTAAAACAGAGGTAAGAAATGGCAATACAAAGAGAGAAGAGGAGCAATGATGGAAAGGCAAGGAAAAAGAGACAAGGAATATAGTGAAATAATACTGAAAATACATTTTCATTACTGTATAAATATTTTTGTATAAACATTTATAAATGTCAAAATATTTCTTTCTCTCCAGAGCAATACACTGAGTATTAAGTAAAAGAGTGAGGGAAATAAGTGGCAAGATCCAACAAAAGGGAAAATAACTTTGGGAAGATTAGAAATTAAGAGAATTTGTAAACAATATTACAAATAAAATGTTTAAAAACGTCAAAGTTGAGTGTATAGAGTAACTTTTAATTAAGGAACCTGAACCACAGGTGTTGTGTTTTGGTGGCTTTCAGAGACATCAAAACAGTTCTGAATTTTGTGAGGCAAGATTTTGGGGAGTGCTCATCTGGGTGGAACTGGTGATGGAGAAAACAAAATAGCTCTTGGATATATAAACACTTCCACAGGTGTGTTTTCAGACTTCTAAAAAAAATTGGTAATTAATTTCAGTCAAATAAAACTTGAAGCAAAAATGGAAAAGCTTAAGTTCTTATTTGTGTTTGTACTTGAATTGATTTGATGGGTAACACTGAAGGGCTCTTTCGCAGAGCCAGAAAGGGCAACAAAAAGCTGGGGCTGCCTCAGCCAGCTTTAGTTAAAGCATCAGTAGCCTCAGTGTCTTCCCAGGACAGCCTTGCAGGTAGCACCACAGCGGCTGGGAGCCAGGGGCTTCATGGACACGTGTTTTTATGCAAGTTGCAATAGCACCAGAGAAATAGCCTGGAAATCCAGGGGCTTGGCAGTTCGATGGGGACATGCCAGTGGAAGTGTCAAGGCACCCATTAAAGAAAGGATCTGGTTTTTGCTCTAACAGGTGCTTGAACAGTAGCACCAGCAGCAAAATCAGTCTAGGTGGATTTCCTCTGCTGTTCCTGGCATTTTCATTGCAGGTCCAGTCTTCCCAGGCTGAAAGCTTTTGCTCCTGTTTTTTTATTCATGTGGTGGATTTGCTTCAAACGCAAAGTTTCTCTAGTTCATAGTTAGGAGAAATTTGCCATGCTATTGAACGTTTACTTCCTCTTCTTTCAAAAGGCTCTGCATATGTGAAGCCTGCACTTTTTCCCTACTTCTCCCTCAGTTTGTGAACTCAGCCAGCTGAAACAATAGGATTTCATTCTCTTTTTTTTTTCTTTTTTTTTTTGTTACAGAGGCAGAAAATAGTGCTGTCCGAAGGACGACTCTGTCCTGACATTTTTTGCCTGACTTTACCTCTAAGGGTGTCCAAACTTTCTGCAGCTGCTTCTTGCAGCTTCATTTGAGTCTACTTAAATACTTAGACCAGCTGCAGATGGAAACAGCAAGTTTTTTGCTGGCAGCACAGAGGCCAATCGTTCAACCACAGAAGTTGAAAACCCCCATCTCAGAACAAATACCTTAAAGTCAGACAGATAACGTGGGCTGAAATGAATGTTTTTCAGGCTCTCCGTTAGCTCTGTTTGTCACTGCGTTAGCAGGAGTCCTGTTCAGCAGCGCTGGTTCCCACCTGGAGCTGCGGCACCAGTCCGGGGAGCTGATCCTCCTGCATGCCAGGCTCTCACCTTTGCTGATGCTTTCCAGCCACATCCTTTCTGTGCTGTTTTCTCCTTCTTCCTCTTGTCTTGTTTTACACCTCACTGCTTTGTCAGTCATCCCCACATCCCCCTCCGTTCATTTTTCCAGGATGCTTTGATTTATAATGAGCATTTGAGGACTCTACTTTTAATCCTGCTCCCTTTTGTGCAGTTGGGCTCCTGGAAAAATAATGTGGAGGAAGGAGTATAATACCTCCTTTGGAGATCTCCAGATTGCCACTTTTCTTTTATTCCTTAATTTGTCCTTCCTGTGCAGCTTGAGCAGAAAGTCCATGCATCTGTTTAATTTCTAAGACTGCCAGTACATTTTATAAATCACACTTCATGAGAAGGATATATGCCTCATATCAATCCACACCCGTTGGATCACTGTCAGGTCTTCTGAGAGACTTATACATTGCGGGATAATAATATAAATGATAGCCTTCTGGTGTAAATTACTTCTTCTAAATAATCTCTTCTCTCCTCTGCCCTCCTCTGCATTTTCCATCAGTTTTAGGGCTGACTGTTACAGCAGTCAAAAAAAAAAGAATATTTTTGTTTACCATGTCTAAGTCTTACATTCAAGCACTAGCTTTTTTTTTTTTTTTTAAATGGGGCATAAGCATCAACTTTCACTGACGAAACAAATGAAAATGCTCAACTGAGAAATTTTCACAGTGATGTTTTCCAGAAGCTGGAGAGTACACTGTGTAAAGGGCCATTTGATGTCTGCAACAATTTTTGTGCATTTCCCAGGAGAACCGACAACTAGCATCTGTTACAGATATGATGCTCTTAAAGGTAACCTCAAACTGGTGCTTAGCAATCTTCTCCCACTCCAATAATATTCAATCTTTTTAATTAACTGCCATGTTAATTGGCCGAATCTTAGCTGCAATAGCATTTGTTATATACCATTACTTTATACTAAGTGAAAAATTAGCTTTTTGGCTTATTGACATTTCATCATCAAATTCAAAATTTCCCTGAACCACTGTATATGAGACTTCATTTGAACCTCATGGTAAACAAGGCACTTACAGTGACTGTGATCAGAAATAGCCAGAGCATTGTGTTAGTCACCAGGGCTCATGTTACCCTGGATGTTTAAGTATTGGTTGCTCCATGTCTAATGTTGATTTGGCTTTGGTTTTAATGATTCCTCATCAGCTCCATTTGACTATGTGGTTACTTAGCTTCTGTGACAGGGATTATGAGGCTGGTCAGCTTCCACATAGTACAAACGTCCTGTTCCTGCATTATTATGAACTTTATTTCTATGCTGGGATGGTGCCCAGGTATGTGTTATCCCATTCTCTCTTCCCAAGCCCTTATTTCCATGAGAGGGAAACATGAGGAAACAGACCATAAGAGTCATTCAATGATCAGGACAGGTAACTGAGCTAGATTTGAATGGCACCAGCACTCTATGGCTGTGATGCTTTACATTGCTATTTTGTACAAGGCAGCAAGTGATGCTTACTAATACGCCTGCTTTCTCTCTGCTCAGTGAACGCTTGCAGCCCAACATGGTCTGAGAGATTTTCCTTCTCACGTTGAAATTCATTTCAAAGGAAGACTCAAACTTTCTGCAAACAATGTGCATTTCCTCAATCATCATGAAGCACAGTAACAGCTCCTTTTTTTTTCTTTTTTCTTTTTAAAGTCCCTCTGGCAAATTTCAGAGATGCTCAATTTACTGAGTAAATGCAACATCCTCAGAAGGAAAAGATTTTATATGTTACTTCTGTAACACTGTGTCTGTTACCTGACTTTCTGATGCCTCATTTTCCAACATTTTATAATTAGTTTGACTAATATAGAGGGGCAAAATTTTATAACTGGACTTTTAAACCATGCTGTCCTCTCTAGACAACAAACATATTTTTTTCCTCCCCAAAATTTTAATTCCTGAGTTCTCCACGATAAATGATGCAAGGGAGTCACCAGCAAAAAAAATCGTGTTGGCTTAGTGGGAAACAATGAGACATTTGCTGCAGCTTGAAAAGAAGTGAGGCACCTTTGCCTTCTCACAGTCACAGTGCAAAGGGATGTTCGGAGAGGAAAACCCTCTCAGAATGAGCTTGTAATGATGTTCTTCTCTGCCTCTTGTAATCAGAGCTAAACCAAAAGATCCACCTGGCTTCCCGGAAATTAATTGTTGAACTGAATCTGTGAAATCCTTATTCACAGACTTTGGGTTCTTCTAAACCTAATTCTGTTACCTATCAGCCTGTGACAGGTCATGTTGCAGTACGGAACTGGCAGGAGGTGAAATAAAAGCTTAGTCCACTGACACGCTTGATGTTCCTTCTAAATAAGGCAAATAATTCTTCAGGCTTCATTTGAATCTTTGATCTTTTTAAAACAACTGAGTTGAAAAACACTGGGGGCTTGTTGAATTTCAGCTATCACAACATTTCCTGAAAAAATCCTCTATAAGGCTTGCATAGTCCTATGCAAATTTCTGGTTTGATCTCATCTCTTTATCTGATGGCTGCCTCTGAAAAAAAAACAAGCACAAACAACCCCACCACCATTAAAATCAGATTATATTCAAACCACCAAATTCCTGCAGACAGATTCTCTGTGCTCTGTAAGTATCCAGTCACCATTTCTTTTTCCCATAGAAAGAGCTAGGTCAATGAATTTTGATTGCATCTTTCTTTCATTAACAGGTATCCCTTTGTCTCCTCCATTTCAAAATTTAGGGGTAATTTTCAGATTCTGTGCCTGTTACCCTACTTATTTGATAAAAACTCAGAAAAGTCACAAGGGGTTTTTAGACTAAGCTCTAGGGATCAATAGTGCACTTTTCATTTTTCTGCCTTGGGTCTGGAAACAATCAGTCACTAGTACATTCCTCCTCAGCAGAAGTTTTTCCTCATTTTTACATGTCCTAATGATATGAATGGCAAGGGACACAAGAGCATTCAAGTGGGTTCCAAGCAATACTATTTTCTTCTGATTAAATGCATATTTAAGCACCATCTTACAGCTGTTCCATAAGTAATTAAACTTTTTTCTATCAGATGTTGCAATGTTAAGGCTCAGGCTCATTAACCAAAGCAGTAAAGTGTATTAAAACATTTTAAACCAGCAGCGAACACTGAAATCTTATGGTTATCCATACTACTCCAACAAATAGAGCCCCTTCTGTCCAGACATTCAGATGGTAGATTTACTGAGCACCCAGCCAGGCAATTATCTGTGCTAGTGCACATGAATCTGCATCAAGGTCTGCAGATCATCAACAGAAATACTTTAGGCTAAAATAAACATGTACAGGCAGGCCAGGGTCAGAGGATCCCAGAATCATGCACTAGTGAGACAGCCCATGGAGTGCTTGGAATCCCATTCATTCATACTGAACTAGAATTTCTGGACCAGATAGTAGCTGCTTACCAAATTGCTATCACCCCACAGCACCAGCAGTTTCTTTACCCCTGCTAAATCCCAAGGCACTAGTAACGTATGAGGACTTCTTTTGGAGTGTAGTAATAACCTGCGTCTAGGCAAGCAAGGCCTTCAGCATCTGGGGGTGTGGGCAGCAGAGCAAGCCACTTCACACAGCTTCATGGTGATAGTTTTCTGGAGTCGTCGACGGTCTTACATTTGTGTGATGAAATAGTCCCGCGACAAGGTGCAAGTTGCTGACTGACAGTTGTCACAGCTTGTGTCCACTCTCCCATGTCTGTGCGTAGCCCCTGCCATCTCCTCATCAAGATCATCATCTCAGCTGCCCTTTGAGGACATGGCTTATGCAGCATTTCTTGTGTCATTCCTAAATCAGCTGTGTTTCATCCACAGCTGAAGAAAGGAGTGTGCAGAGAGCAAAGTATCTTAGTTTATGGACTTAATTTACTTCTCTTCAGAGGGCTGGCAAAGACAGACAAATTTGTATCCCTACCCACCCCCCCCCACACACCCCCTGCTGAGTTTGTTTATCAGACCACATATACTTTCATATTTAAATGCCGTAATGGCAATATATATGATCACTATTTAGTTGAAGGAAGTTCTTTAAGTGCAGCACAACTATATTTAGAGCAGCATTCAGTTCAGTCTGAAATAAGACTGTATGTTTTAAGTAGCAGAGAAAGCTACAATACTCTGGTGAAGGCCTGAAAAAATAAACGTTGACATTTCCTGAACGTTTTGCTCAATATCTTTACATTACTTATCACAGAGCCACCACTGTGATATGAAAAAAATTCTGAACTGACTATAATGCTGTTGCCAAGCATTAAGCAAAAGCACCCTAAATTGTAGTTAATCCCAAGGTGTAAAGAATGTAGAGGCCCCTTAGCATGTCCTGTTACTCCCATCTTCCATAAGTTTACTACAGAATGAAAATGATTGCTCAGTCATTGTCACATCACTCCTGGGGCTGAAGTCCCCAACGTAGCACGGATTTTTGATAAAACTGGGAAAACTGTCAGCACGTTGGGCAAAAAAATCAGACTCTGATGTGAAGGTGGTGGGGGACCATCATGTCTCCCATGGCTGGTTGCTCAAGGGAAAGAGCCAGACGTTTTGCCACAAGAAAGGAAATCTGAGATTCTTCTTCATCAAGCCCCAAATTTCTGCCGACAGGGGCACCTGCTAACCCCTCCCAGCACCTCTGCAGGTCACTGGGCACTTCGGACATGCCAACCTACCTGAATTCAGCTATCATCAGACATGTTTCTCCTTATTCAGCTTCTACATTTTCTTGCAGCTTGTCATCCACATGGTTATAATATAAACCTGCACTGCTCTTGTCAGAGTTTCTGTTTCCCTTTCTGTTAAATAAGAAATGAAGGTGGGAGCTATATGACTCCAACAGAATTATTAAAACCAAGACTAGAGAGAGGAGCAAAATCAATCTTCAAAAGAAGTTTTGGAGGAGGAGAATGGCTGAGTGCTGCATAAGGATAATACCTGCTGATAACAGACTTGAGGAGATAGTACATAGCTGAAAGCTGTTTGTAGCTGCTTTTTAAGCACATCTGGAGCCATTCCTTAGCAGGAAGCATATACATGGCAATCATAATAGCCCACATTAGCCCCATCAATCAGCCTGGCTAACATCTGGTGCCTGAAGGAGAGATGACTAGTTCTAGTTTGCTCTTCAAAGGTCCAGGGGTCTCTCCTGTGGTAGCTGCTCCTAGGCAAAGCACAGAGGACAACTGCTAGTTTCATAACTGTAATAAAATCTTCCCAAGTTTTCTGCCAATAGGTAAATCAAAATCCAGAAGTACATTCGGCCTGGAACAAAATACAGATTTTCCCCACAAACATATTTGTAACATTCAGTTATATTTATAACATTTTAAACATGCTCTGTTTGCTTGGTATTTGCAAAAATATGGAATTAAAATCTTCATTAAGCTGTGTGTTCAAAAAATTGAAAATTTAAACATCACCTGTACTTTTGCTGCTTGACCTGAATACAAGAATTTGATTCAAACATTTGTAACCTTACATTTTCCTGGTGTTATATCCCATGAGCTTTTTCTGTGCTTGGTCACTGATGTTAGATCATCTTTATGATACTTGATTCTCTCTAACAGCATAGCATTATGTCAACTTTCTCTGCAAACTTACAAAAAAACCCAGAAGAAAGTAAATATTTTGATATTTAAACAACATTTTATATACATCTTTCTATTTTATAGCTCAGACTAATAATTACTTAACTGGATCTTGGAAAAAATATAAAGATATTAATTACTATTTTTTAATAAAATCGTTGCAATGTCTGAAACTTGTCTCCACAGAGACGATGATAATATCATCTGTCTCCTGGTTTCTGGGAGACAATAAAAAGGTAATTTAATTGAAGTTGGACCACAGATTTATACAGCAGAAGCAATTTTAGAAGAAATTAGACCTGGCAGGAACTTTTCAGGGGAAAACATTCATTTAATCAGAAAATATCACTTTGTGAAAACCAGGACTTGTAATGAGAAAAAATATAATTTCAGCATACTTTTCACATCAATATTTTTAGAAGGTGTCATATTCCTAACAATTCTGTCTTGTATTTCAAGACAAGATATTTTATTTAAATGTAAGGTAATTAGATTTTATTCATATATAATTGTAATGGAAATCTTTAAAAGTAAAAATTGAAACAATGCTTTGGAATTGCCTGAATTTTTTTTTTTTTTTTTTTTACATAATTCCTCTTTCATTTAATTTGGTTTTGAGTTAGAATCATTTTTATGGTAAATAGATAGAAGTTATATCCAACGAATTAGCATAAGCATTCAAAGAACACTTTCCAAAGAATAATGAATTTAATGCTACACTAAAAATGATGATCACACAGGGAATTGGAGTGAAATACTGACTGCTTTTTTCTTTGTAAGTAACGGCTTACTTTTATGATAGCCATTTCTTATTCTCAAAGGAAGATGTCTGTGTGAAGTATAAAAAAAATGTCCATTTAAAAATAGTTGTTCTGTGGCAAGAATCCAAGGCAACTGCACATAAAATCATAGACTCGTAGAATCATAGAATGGTTTTAGGCTGCAAGGGACCTTAAAGATCACCTAGTTCCAACCCCCCTGCCGTGGGCAGGGACACCTCCCACTAGACCAGGCTGCTCAAAGCCCCATCCAACCTGGCCTTGAACGCTGCCAGGGAGGGGGCATCCACAGCCTCTCTGTGTAACCTGTTCTAGTGCCTCACCACCCTCACAGTGAAGAATTTCTTCCCAATACCTAATCTGAATCTACCCTCTTTCAGTTTAAAGCCATCACCCCTTGTCCTATCACTAAACGCGCTTGTAAAAAGTCCTTCTGCATCTTTCCTGTAGGTCCCCTTTAGGTACTGGAAGGCTGCTGTAAGGCCTCCCTGAAGCCGTCTCCAGGCATAACCAACCTCAGGCCTACCATCAGCTGCCAGCAGGTAGAAAAGGTAGTCCTTCGTTGGCTATAAAGGGTCTGTAGAAGCACATATTGAGGTCTGTAATGTCTCCCTGGAACCTTCTCTTCTCCAGGCTGAATAACCCCAAATCTCTCAGCCTGTCTTCACAGGAGAGGTGCTCCAGCCCTCTGATCATGTTTGTGGCCCTCCTCTGGACTCAGTCCAACAGGTTCATGTCCTTCTTATGTTGGGGGTCCCAGAGCTGGACTCAGTATTCCAGGTGGGGTCTCACGAGAGCAGAGCAGAGGAGGAGAATCACCTTCCTCAACCTGCTAGCCACACTTTTAATGTAGCCCAGGATAGGGTTGACTTTCTGGGCTGCAGGCACACATTGCCGGGTCACGTTGAGCTTCTTGTCAACCAACACACCCAAGTCCTTCTCCTCAGCACTGCTCTCAATGCATTCTCCGCCCAACCTGTATTTGTGCTTGAGATTGCCCTGACCCATGTGCAGGACCTTGCATTTGGCCTTATTGAATGTGAGGTTTGCATGGGCCCACCTCTCAAGCCTGTCGAGGTCCTTCTGGATGGCATCCCTTTACTGCAGCATGGCAACCACAGCACACAGTCTAGAGTCGTTGGCAAACTTGTTGAGGGTGCACTCAAACCCACTGTCCATGTCACCGACAAAGATGCTAAACAGCGTCAGTCCCAATACCAACCCCTGAGGAACGCCACTTGTCACTGCTCTCCACTTGGACATCGAGCCTTTGAACACAACTCTTTGAGTGCAACCATTCAGCCAATTCCTTATGCAGCAAGTGGTCCGTCTGTCAAATCCATGTCTCTCCAATTTAGAGACAGGGATGATTTACTGGGTCAAGATGAAATTGAAGAAAATGAGCGCATGCCTTATATAATCTTTTTATAATCTTCAGTAAACATCATAAAGTCAGCTCAGTAATCTACTTACTCCTTAGCATCTCTGATTTGATTTCCCTCTGAGGCACAGTTCTGCGCAGTGAGGAGCAAAGAGCAGCTGCATGGTTCTGTGGAGCTGAAGAAACTCTTCCTTTCCTAAGAAATCTATTTAAATCATAATGATTTGTACACCTAATCCCAGGGAGAAAATAAAACAGGCTTCTCGCTAATGTCTTTGGTAGGTGGGTGTGGAAGGCCTGCCTATTTATCATTTTATGTGAAGCTCTAGCTGAACAGGGTAAGAGATATTACTGAAACATATTTCTCAAAGAGTTTCCAAAATGGTTTAGTATCATGTTAGATCCTTTCCCATTTGCTGTCAGTGTAAGAGGCAGCAGTAGAGAAAACAAGGCAGTATTTGCCTTTAGAGAAGGCCTCACTTAAGTGTCAAGAAGGCTAAATGGGTTAGAAAGGAACTCTTCTTTATCTTGAAGAAAGTTGAATATTCACCAGCACATTCTTTGATCAACCACACTGTGTTTGATCCTGTTCTTACAGAATTCTGTTAATCGGAGGAAACCTTGAAAGAAATCAGTTGAGAAGGGTTAAGAGAGGAAGGCCTTCAGTCTTCAGCTGGGCAAACAAAACAACAAAAACAAGATCTTCCACGGTACCATGGATGCATGCATGTGTGCTATGTCTGTGTGTGTGTATGTGTATATGTACACACACAGAACAGACACCTTTAAAATCTGCCCATACACTTTCCTCCAACTCAAGGACAGTAAAAAAAACCATGCACCATACTGCACTTCTAAGAACAATAAGTGTGTACCACAGCTTTTCAGAAAATGAAATACAAGCAAATAGATTGAAGAATGGGACTTGGAAATGTTCTCTTCATTTCCAACTCTATAGTATGCAACTAAGTGAACTATGTTAAAAGCTTACTGGTGTACACTTTGGTTTACTTCCAGATAATCTTCCCCTGTGTCGAATCCTCCATCTGCATCTGTATTATATCCCAAGCCTAAATCTCTCTCTCTTATCTGAAGATTCTTCCTCTATTTTGCAAGGAAATGACTTCCAGCAATTAGCTGCATGGGTAGGTTTGCTCTCTGGTGTAGATAACCACAAGGCTGCACTTCTAAAAATTCTAAGCTCCAGGTCTTTACCAGCTCGGGACCACATGCAATCATCATCTGTTTGTCATACAGAAGGGAAATGCAAAGCTTTTAGCATCTTAGCTACATTTTTCTTCAAAAAAGAAGAAAAATGATACTATTAGTATAATCCATGTCCTACCATCTCAGCTGGCCTCCACTGAATTAAAATGCTTGCACTGGCTGTTTTTATCGCAGTAATTTTTTTTTTTTTTTCATTTACTGTGTCCTTGAGTTACTCTTGTGTCTATGACATATTGGGCTAAATAAAGTCCTCTGTGCAAAAATAATTAGATTTCCATGCAGCAAGTGCTGCTGCCATATACAGTGCATAATAAAGAATAAAATGGGCAGAAATTTTGTGTTAAAGAGGAATCCAGTTTTACCACAGTAAATTCATTTTTCATGTTTCATTGATTACTGAAGAATAAAAGAGATGGAAAAATGTCTGGATCACACAGCTGTGTCACTTACAATAATGAACACAACTGAAAAACCCCTCCCCTTTCTCAGTCATATACAGTAAAGGAAAACAATGAGAGGCTCAGCTCTTGACTGAACTCTTGGAAATATCACCACATCCATAAGAATTATTAAAGTTGATCTTCATGATCACAGTGGACTCACTCTGAATGTATAAATGATCTGCCTCATGAATACAGAGTAACTCCTGTCTTCATCACATATATTACTTCTCTTAATTCAAAAGCTGTCACTGCACAAGTACTCACTGTGATTTTTTGCATTTTTTTCTCCTTTACAATACAGGCTGAAAGCCTTTCCTGAACTAATTTCTAGCTGAATGCTAGATGAGTAATTATCAAACTGAGAATATTGACAGTATTGATATGTAGCCAAGGGGAGTCCTTACTTGAGGAAGGAAAACAGCATATGGCAATAACTGTCACCTTTCTTGTAGATACAGATGTTTCAGCAATAAATAATATTTAGAGTTCTAAAAATGCTTTTGGCAGCTTCCCTTGTAAGAGATTATTGAACAAATCAAGATGCTATTGAAGAAAGGGAACATCAATTTTGCAGATTCATAATTCATGAAAGGATGGGAAGGAAGAACAAAAAGTCAATTTTATCAGTAAAGACAGGTAGCTAGAAGAATTTCAAAGAAAGAGATCTATGCCTGTCAGTGTATACATACTGATCTAAAAGGATGTAGATAGGAGAGGACAAAATTTACTGTTAGTATTTAAAAATATTACAACTAAATCTGTCTTTGAAGGGTTGAAGACTACACTGAGTGAGCAGAAAATAAAATGATAGAACTTCTGTGTAGTCCACTAGGAAATACTGGAATGGGAAAAAGCAGTCCTAACTAAACAGAAACAATAATGAGAGTAAAATAACTGTTCTACCGAGGAAGGAAAACTGCTGGTCAGGGCAGATAGTTCTGTAAGAATGTCAAGAGAGCCCTCAGTTATTGCTAAAAAACTCAGCAAATAGAGTAATATGAATGATTAAAAAGGGACTAGAGAGCAAACTCAAAACATTGTTGTGCCATTGTAAGTGCCTATGGTTCAAGTGAGTAGTCTTCATGTTCCCTAACTGAATGAGGCTATGGCAAAGTGGGAAAGCCATGGCAGAAGGACAGCAAGAAAATGACTTCTAAACTTCTAAGGAGACTATTTTTATTAAGAACTCTTCAACCTGGTAAAAACCACCACAACTCAAGGTAGAAATCACAGGAGTCTTTAAAGCAAGAGATGACGCTGAGGAGGTGATGGGAATGCTTCTGCACTGTGTCTCAAAATACAAGTGAGGGGTACCACAGCAGGTTTACGGGGAAGGGCAGGAAATACCACTATGTATAGCCTACATATCTCTTGAACTTTTTGCTTTAGGATGTTTTGGTACATCAATGTATAAAGAGATCCAAAGAAAACAAGCCATTTCATGGAGCATATGTCAAATCTGCCTATATTTCAATGCAGTGGTCTGGATACAGCTTCCACAGAAGAAACCACTGCTCCATACCGGTCTTCAATCTTATTCTTTCTACAGGCATCCAGTTTGCTGTTGCCGAGGACAGGGTACACTCTATGACTGACTTCTTATTTGGGATAATGGCTTTTCTACCTCTGTATGCTATGATCAAAGGCAGCATAAAATTCAAATCATGTTTTAAATTTATAGTATAGTAGCTCCACTATTGCTTTACTGGTCTGTAAGATTAACTCTAATTAGGGCACAGAGTATTAGGTGTGAATGGACAAATCATAGCCTGTTACAGCTGCCTATTAGTGTCAGCAAGAACAGAGTATGAAATAGTATTTCACACTGCAAAACAGAGAGCTCCAGAGAAGCTTTCTTGTCTTTACTGCAAATACTTCAGCCACCATGGAAAAGCTTAAGGAAATTACAACACAGAAACAGTCTACCCACTAACATTTGTTCATAAAACTTATGAAATAGTGTGCACAAGCAAGGTGAGAAGTATTTGTGCTTTAAAAGATTTTCATAGGAAATATATACATTGATTGAGGCTTTTAGAATTTTTTTTTAACCCTTCTGTCCTCACTCTGGCATCACTGAATTTCTAAAAATACATTTTCTTTATTGGAGTCATAGCATCTGCTGAGATCTCCTTTCTCTGGCAGTGGTAAACAGCTAACACGTTAGCTCATGTGATGGATTAGAGTAATAAGAGTAAAAGACATTCCCAGTATCATCATAGCTATTAATGAGAAAACATATATTTCTAATAGTAAAACACTTTTGTAATACCAGATGCTTTTTAACTTAGGGCCACCTTATGCCTCAAAGGACATCCAAGTAAGCATATTTGGATGAAAGGGATACTGAACTTGCTCTGCTGATGTTTGCTTTAAGGAGTCTGTGGGAGCAGCTCACGGTGAGCAGGAAGATTGCTCCAAATGCCAGCTGAGGACAAATGTAACTGGACTTTTGGAAAACAGGTGAATGACACTCGGAGTGGTCTCCAGGGATGCCTTTAAACAAAACGTACAAAGTTTCCTGCAAGATAAATAATTCTTTCAAAAGTTCTTTCAAAACTAGTAAAAAGATCAAAACAAATGCTGAAACGGCCCTGACAAAGCTTTAGATGCAAGTGGCACTTCCCCTTTCCTCACAATTTAGAAGGGATAATAACAGAGAAGACAGACTGTGCAAATGTTTCAAAGAGCCTTTGTAACCTCTTAGGCTACAGGTAGCAGCCCATGTCCTCTTAGGATATTGGTATTGCAGAACAAAGCCAATGATGGTTTAGTGCCAGTTATTTTCTTATGTAAGCAACTGTCTCAGGGCTGTATTTCTCTTCTACACCCTGCCTCAATTTCAACGCAGGCCCGCAACTGTGACCCATTCTTGCCATGTGCACATCATGGAAATGCGTGTCCTGAATTATTGAATGCATACATTTCTGCTCAACAGTTGCCTTTATTTCATTATAACTTCATTTTATGTTCCACTACCCAACAAAACTGAGCTGTGATATTATAGGATGTATTGTAACCACTAGTTTTTGCTAGCTAAAAAGTCTCAGAACTAGAGAGGAAGAGCTCATTCTCCATCAATTAATACATAAGTTAACACTTAGGAAATTATTTGGGACTGCAACTCCATTCTCTGGCCTGCACTGTTCTTATTAGCACAGACTTCTCTTCAATGTCATGTACTCTGGGCAAGTTCTTGCAGGAACTGCCAGGATAGCTACCCAGAGACTTTGTACAGAAAATTAAATAAAAATCTATATTGCAATGTGACCTGGAGATTTGGGCTCACTAACTAGGAAACTTCTAAGGGTTGACTGATGAGAATGGGAACTTTTACTGACTTACTGCTTGTTAGAGCAAGTATGATAATAGGCAATGGAACAACTCAGCTAGGGAAGGTGTTAAGAAGCCAGAAGAAAATAGACACTACTAAATATCTTGTCAACAGTAATTTAAAAAATATTGGAATTACTTTTCCCATAATACCAGGAATGAATTTGAACTGGTCCATTGAAAGTCAGTCTGCTCTGTGTTTAGGACTCAATCAGTTTGTTAAATCACATTTTAGATACAACTCTTCATATGTCATTCAGTTGTCACTAATAATTTGGCCAGCATGAAACATTTTGATCATATTGCAGGAGGGAGATTGAAAACTAATTGAAGTGGAAAAACATATTCCTTCCACTGGGGAAATAAGGGAGGAAAGAAATATTAGGTTTTGTGCTGTCATTCTCTGAGCCTCCAATTTTAATATAAACAATTCGATTTGAATTATAGCTCAAAGATTAGACTGTTTCCGTCTTCTCAAAAAAATTAAGGTTAACAGCAATGTTAAATTAGTCACATCCTGAATCGTTAACATAATCCAGAATTTATATTATATTATGGAAACTAGTAAAGTAGCAATAAAATAAATTACAGAAGTACAAACTAATACTTGTCATGTAGAAAAACTAATTTTTGAGAAGCAGTTCCTAACATCCTATGAAAATCACTGTTCATGACTAATACCGACAGAGATTCAGATTTATATATACAGAGGGTAACAGCCTGTAGTTTTCTATTAGATGCCTGGGGGCTTCTGTGTCATCTTCTGTCTTCTCTTCTGTGTCATTCCAGAAGTACATGGGACTTCTGCTGAATGAAGGGTCAAGGTTTGAGCCCAATGTGCTGCACGCATGCTTTGAGGTGTGCCATGCTAGCAGACAGATGCCACTGGTTCCCAAGGGACCTGGGACTGGCCTTGCAGGCAGGAGCAACTGAAAGCTGGTACAGAAGTGCTGCCACAGGAGAAAAGTTCTTCCAGGTTTTAGACAACATTGAGAGAAAGTTTGGTCTGAAGTGCATTGCTGCATAACTTAACTGGAATCGGAGGTTGGGATAGAATAAAATTGGTCTACTGTGTGAACCCCATGGAAATCACTGCCAGAAATGTTACAGAAAAAGAAAGAATAATAATACAGCTAGAATTTTTAAACACACGCGTCTTAGCTACTAACCCTTTTCCTGGTGTTTGTGCTCACACTTCCCCTGCTCATCTGGGTCCTAACGTTGGCAGTTTCAGTCTGGTGACAGTGGTGGGGTGTCATGATGAGTTGCCAGCAGCTGGAGTCCTTTTCTGGGAGAAATGTAATATTCATTTTGATAGTTTCTTTTTTCTCACTCTAAGGACACTCTGGGAGTAATCTCTATGTGTTCTCTATCACACTTTTATGCCTTTTTTCTTGCTTGTTTGATCTACAGCTCTACATTATGCCTGAATTTTCTATATATGATACCTTCTACGTACGCCAGATACCATTTCTTTGTTCTCTTCGTAGCATTTAAAACCTTTTTTTTCCCAGTTCTGCAGGGTTTTTTAGCTGACTAAGGGTAAGCTGTTTACAGCTATGGGATTTCCAGTGCCGAGTGTGTGCTCCATCTTTTACCACCCCATGACTGCCCACCTCTGTGGCTTCACTATTCAACAACCCTGCTGTTGTACCAGGCCTCTATTTCTCTACACTACATCATTACGTCAGTCATAAATATCTCATTCTACACAGAAAAATTGCTAGTTGCTGCTACCAATGTAAAACTATGGTTATGCCATACAAAGATGACAAAAATAAAATAAAGTAGCCATAAACATAAGGTCAGCTACAGAAATTATTGTCACAGCTAAAAAAAGTACGACAAAAAAGCTGCAACAGGTCAAGAAAAGTTTGGATGGAGCATGCCCATCAAGCCTCAGTCCTGAGACTTTGCAAACTCATTACAAAGCTTGTGGCCTGTTACTAGCAATGGCAATATTGTATTACAGGGCTGCATGGTTGCAAAGGGCTGAGATACAGCCCACTTCATAGAAATTACATTCTGAGAGGAGCGAGATTTTTGTGTGCAACTTTATCAGGCACTTGTTATGGTTTTTATTTCATGGTTTAATTAGCTATAAAAACTACTGCACAGAAAAGAGGTTTTTTCCTACAAATTAAATGGCTGTTTGGGAACTGTAATAGCTCTGCAAGATGCAACAGGTAACACACTTTGTGCAGTTTTAGTGCAGAAGGAAGAAAGAAATTCAAGGGTCTCTTTCAGTGCCATCACTTGCAGAAGATCTGTGAGAGAGCCTACATTCTGCAGTGGTGAGCCTTGGTGATGAAACATTTCTCCCAAACCGGCAGCATCACCGAGGCCCTGGTTAGCGCTGCACTAGCACATCAGGTCCTGGAGCAGAAGGAGTCCATCTCAGTATGAAATCAAATTCCTTTACTCTGTCAGGGCTCAGACCACTTCTTGCTCAAGTTAGCAGAAAGCCTTTTATTAACTTCAGTTGCATCTGGATAGTTCTCACACTGAGACTTGGAGAGATTTGGCAGTAATATTTACTAATCCATTTTGCAGTAGCACAGTAAAAAATAATTAACAGTTATTTGTTCTCCAGTCGTATAACTAAATCACATAATAAGCAGATCTTAAAGGATTTCCAGTAGTAACTGATGTGCAGAACAAGCCCGAAAATATTTTTAAACCTTGAAAATAAAAATCTGACTGAAAGAAGATTTAAGGCTATAACAGCTTAAGATGCTAGCATAGAATTAGGAAAATAATATTTTTATATTAACAATAAAGAATTATAAAGAAATAATAAAGGTCCATGCCACCACCTGCTTTAAATCTTTATTGCTCAGTTAACATTAAGGAAGTAACATAGCTCAAGAGATGCTCTAGAAGTACAAGTCCCAAAGAAACATCATGCACAAATATTCTGTATTATTCCCTGATTCTTTCTGTTCCTTTCTAAGGAGTGTGAAAATCCATTTCTATCACAGTGATTTTTCAAAGGCTTATTTTGATTTCATACAAGGAACCTACTTTTTATCTTGACTAACTACTCTTTGTCTAATGGATCAGAATTCCTATGCAACTGTAAATCATAATTAAAATGTGTTGCTGTAAACAAAAGCAGTCTAACTGGGTGTTCCTGTTCTCTTCTTACTCTTTCAGGCGTGCAGCAAATTCAAAGTCATCTTTAATTCTCTTTCATTGCTTCATTGGCACTGAGATGACAGTATTATGTGAGTTGTTTCCCAGCATGTTCTCTGCTCCCTGGTGGATGAAAGTTTGGTGGGGTGAGTAGGAACACAAACTTCATTCCTGCTATCTCAGTAAGACTGAAAGAAATGATAAATGTAGCTTATAGGATTAATATTACCAAAGTACAAAAATATCCAAGCAGAACTACACCTACACATAAGAATGTGCCATCTTTACATTGGCTTCTGTCAGAAGAAATATGTGAGTGAAGCCCTGGAGTTTAAAAATTTGCCGGTTGAGGTGGGAGCAGAAAAAACCTGGAGTTTCTGGTCTGCTGGGGTATGAGGTTGCACTGCATCTCTCAGACAGCACCTAGAAATCTTTGAATTGCAGCAATTCCCAAGACACACTACCAGGCTTCCCGGCTGCTGTGTTTCTTTCAAACCTTATTAAGAAAAGGGCTGAGGTACTTTCAGAGAACAACCTGAGTGATTTTTCTTTTTTCTCTTGAAGTTATTCTGCAATGGCAGATAGGACCAAGTGGCTGGGACGGTGGAGACAAGTGAGCCCTGGGAGACTGAAGACCCAGAAAGGGTCAGCACAGCAGACAGGCAATCGCTGAACTGTTACAGACACCAGCATAGCTCGGGCTTAGAGTACACACTGCCTACTGCTGGCAGAAAAGCAAGTGACATTGGCCAGAAGTGAGATGATTATTTGTTTTGTGAAGAATACTGATACTCAGTTCTGAAAGACAGAATGAGAAGTAGCTGTGCTGTCAGCGATGGTATGAAAGCAAAAGCCTGTTAAGAGAAGCTTCAACCTCAGCATTTGTCATAAACTGAGGAAAGCACTTTTCTAGTACTTAAAAACTAAAGAGAGAAATTATTTTTTTGCTCTTTGTCACTGGAATTTGACCATTTGCTCTGAGATCAGAAGGACTATTGAGGCATCTCTGTATACCAGCCTCCATTGCCTGTTTAATAAAGGCGTGAACCTGAGATGACATTATGTGGTACGCTTAATTTCACATCTCTGAGTTTGAGATGCCTCTTCAGCGGTAGTCTCTAAAATTTTATTCTGTCTCTAGAAGATATTTCTCATCCCTAGCAACTCACATTACAAAAAAAAAGTTTATCTGAAATGCAAGAAAAAAATGTTTTAAGGAATTTTAAGACTTATTTTCCTGAAAGTTTCAAATTGGCTGTAAAACAGTCTAATCAAAGTCTGTCCTGTCAGGAAAGGGAGTCCTGTTGACTTCACTTTGTTTTGCAGCTAGGCTTTAGGACTCCAAATAATGATATACCAAACAGTTCTTTAAAATCACAAATATGGGTTTCTCAGAGTCACTTGAAGCTGTGGCACTCACCATTTGAAAGTGCATAGCCCGTTATTTTTTTTTTAAAAAAAAAGAAGCTTCAAAGTGCTATGTTGCAAATGGAATTAATTTGGCCCTTTGTAAAGCTGCACTTCTAGTGCAAGGAATAGAGCATGGGATTGGGATTGTTTTAAATGCCATAAACCATTCTGTTTGATGGGAAATCCTCCCTAAGTTTCTCTTAACTTGGTTCCAAGCAGGAAAAGCTGTGGAAGTTAAAGCCGAGATTACTCTTACCAGTGAAAAAATCTTCAATACCATCCTACAGCCCTTCATTTCTAAAAAGAAAGTATCTTGCTGGAAAAGAATAGGAAGTTACATTGTTAGACAAACACTTTTAAATCTTATCCTTTGGGACTCAACTGGATTCTGGCAGGAAAAGGAAAGAATCTTATTTTCTCCTGTACTCAGGTGATCTGTGGCACTTCTGTTGTCTTTTTCTCTGTGTCTTTCTCAAGTAACATAGATTGTTGGGACCAGCTGGCCAGGGCTTCGATGTCAATCTGCCTCTTCTAAAGAAAGTCTAAATGCCTTTATAAAAAGCCAAATTTTATTACATGAAGAACAGAACACTTTTCAAATAGCAAAAACTCAAAGTAAGGAAGATACAATGGAAATTAAAAATAGACTTACTAAACTGTATGCATGTCCCTCTGTCACATCCCAATTTCTCAGAATGATGACTCAGGTTTGCTGATTCCCAGATCAGGATTAAGGTGAAACGACATCAGGGATCCTTTAACTCACAAAGCTCAACTTTTATTCACTCACAACAAGAATTGGCATGCTCACCACAGAAATTGGTATGCTCACAACAAAAATTGGCATGAAACTACATCAGTAAACTGTGTAACATGCTAACCATGCATCACCACACATACACTACAGGCCTTGCTTATATGGGAATCAGTTCAGGGAAGACAATGAGGGGATCCCTCCTGCTGGGTCTGGAGGTTCAGAGCAGACCCCCTTGCTTTCTAGGCTCCTTCTCAGAGAGGAGCCCAGGGTGGCTGGATCCACTCCTGGTCCCAGACTTGGTCAGCAGTTTGGGGGGGGCAGGGAGAGATCTCACCAGTCCTGGGTCCAGCATTAGTTCAGTCAGCCAAGAGGTCCCATTCCAGTAGACTTGCACATGTGGGGCTTCAGTTTGTGTCCTTTTATCATCCTTGCCCCCTCCTTTGGGCGGGCACTCGAACTCATTAGGCTAATTAGGTGTCATGAGAGGTTTGTGAGCCTTTGGGACTTGGAGGTCGTTTGGGGAGTAACTTCCCCTTCCCTGCAGTGAGTTGCCCTTACATCAGAACGGGGAGCTGCACACCCTCCAGCACTCCCTCCCCATCCTGTTGCTGATGGGTGCTGATCGGCTGGCTTCTTTTCACCTGGGGTCCTTGCTAGGTAGTTTGTTGTTAGGCAGAGTTAGTCGTTAAACAGAACTTGCCCCGCCACAATGTCTGAGACATTAAGTCTGTCAGTCTCCCACACCCTCCCAGCCCGCAGTGCCCATCCTTGCTTCTGGGGAGTTACACAGCAGCTTCCACACGGCAGCAAACCGCTACCTAGAGAATTTCTTTCACCCTGTCACCCTTTCCATTCCCTGAGACTGAGCCTACATCGACATATCAAGCAGCTCTAGGGAACACTCCTGGGCACTGGGAGTCAGTCATTTACACAGCCAAACTGCTGGAGCCATCACTGCTTGTGCTCCGTGGCGACCAAAGCCATCCCTGACAAACCCCAGGTGTGGCTCCAGAGCCACCACAGCTGAAGACCATTCACAAAAGATGCCCTGCACTCAGCCGCCCTGTTTTGGAGGGTCAGAGAGTCTGATAGGGCAGACAGGGGCTGCTCCATGCCAGCTGAATGCAGTGCCAGAGAAGGGTATCACAAATATCAACACAGGCTTAATCGCTCCAGAGGCTCTTAAGTCTCTGCAGAGCCTCTTAGCCTTGGCCATCCTGCAGGAGCTGGTGGATCTCACCTCCACATTGTGCCTCTCTGCCCATCACACCTTGCAGCCCCCTCCCCTCCTAAGCAGCCTCCAGGGCAATCTGCCTCTCCAGTCTGGGTGCTTCCAGCTCAGTCAGTCTTTTTTAAATTGACCTGACAAAGAGTGGACAAAAATCAAATAACCAATTGCTGTTTCTTTATATATATATATTTTTTAAATTAACATGAAAAGTGAGTAGTGTGGGTCAACAACTGTGACTCTGCAGCGCATAGCTCACTTACCTAGGCTAACACTGGATGCTGGCTTTGCATAAATAGGGAAATTTTCTGCCAGGCTTGGTAGACATCATATGAAGAAACAGAGAAGGAGGAAGAATTGCTGTGTCAAGCATGATTTGCCTGCTGGGATCATCTCACTATAGCAGCTTTCCAAGCATGAAGAAGCTTAAGGCACTGATCATGCTTTAGTCTGTCTTTACCCCTGCCTACAGCAATTTCAGAACTGAAACACCTGGCTTAAATAAATCTTTAGATATGATTATGAAGTATTTGTGTGAACGTTATTGACCTGTGGTAGATGATATGGTGTTACCACCTGTCTCTTCAGCAAGACTAGAAAAATGTGACAATTTCAAAAATGTTTTGCTCAAAGTATGTTTGAAGCACAGATGAAATCCCCTTGTGATGTACTCTTCCAGGAAGTCTCTGGGCCAACCTGCAGTTATATCTCGTATGATTATCATAAAACAAGCATCTACTTCCAATGAATATTCAGTTAGGTGAGAGCACACAACAAAAGAAAAGGCCAACATGCCTCACTTCTCTATTCAGCTACCCACTGTGAAAGCTAAATAACAGTTTTGGGGGACTCTTGATTTCTGAATAAGTAAAAAGAGAAGAAAGCCTACAATAGAGAATTCAGTATAGAGGACAGAATCTTAACATGACTTCTGAGCATATGTGTATGCATTTTATATTAATTTTTCTTTTCCATTTCCTCTTTCCTGAATCTGCTCTGACGTTTAATGAACATAAAAGAGTTTTCACTAAAAAGGAACTTTTAGAAAAGATGAAAGGGTCCTTTAACAAAGTATAAAGTAGGAAATTGTGCTGCAATGGTAGCAGAGCATGGGTGTATGCTGCATTTTAAAGAAGAGGAATTATGTAGGTATAAAGAGAAAACAAGATGAAATGCTGACAGAACTGTCTAGAAACAAGTCTCTTTAAAGGTCAATTATCCATTCTTCAGGGAAACGAATATTAACGCTATTTTTAAATGGACTTGCTTCCTTCTTTTGCTTATACACGTGTTTCAGGGTAATGGTTCTGTAATGCTTGAATGAAGTACAACCTTTTTTCTTGTATTTAGTCTAGGTTTCCAACCAAACAATGAAAAAAGAGTAGACTTCGCACATCATGGTGCAGAGAATGGGAAAGATTCTTCCCATGGTACAACTTAACCTTAAAAAGGATGTAAAGCAGAAAGTGGGAGAGGACTTAAAAGCAGAAAAGGAATGAACTGAAAAGTCAGAAAGGTACCAAAGGAAAGCAAAGATAGAGAAAGCATAAGTAGAGACAGCAATTTTTGAATGTGAGACATTTACATTTCTGCAAAGGAATTGAAGCAGCTACATGAAAAGAGAGGAAGATAAAAACTTTATTAGTGACATGAGAGAGCAGATTTTACAGGCCTTGGGCATACTGAAACTGCAGAATTTTAAACTGTGGATATATTTTCCTCAGTGTAGATCAAATGTTGAAACCTTAAAACACAGCTGAAAAACATAAGGTGTTCAGACAGGTCTGCAAGTAGTCTCAGAGAAATCAAGTGAATTCAGACTGAGGGACTGGGTTGCATGGGAGGACAAGTTTTACAGGAGTTATTTTTAATAACTTTGAAAAAAAAACCATTGAGAGGAAAAAAAAAAAGTTTAAAAACCCTTGGTAAAGAGGATCCCGTGATTTGGAGGGAAGTCAGAAGAAACTTTCAGAAAGGTAAAATTCAGTGAGAGAAATCCCTGCACTGAGTGTGGGAACTGTACAGAAACAGGACAAGCTGATCAGTAACATCCTCTCCGATGCTGCTGACAGCATGTCTAGAGGTGGACTAACAACGGAGGGGCTGCTGCTAGGAGTGAGACACATGGCTCAGCTGCCCCAAACCCTCTCGTTTACTGAGTGACAGTGTTAAGAAAGGAGGCACTGTGGCTTAAGGAAGCTCTTCAAGTCTGCTCTAACAGGGACGCTAGGAAGGCTGCAGGCAATTTAGCAGTCAATGCTTTTGTGCTCCTGCCTGAAAGCAGGCTTCGATGGAGTGCTAAGGTGAAAGAAGCTTCTCTGAACAGAAACACTGATCATTTGGGGAGAAAAAAAAAAAATGAGTGAGATGAAGCAGGTGACAAGAACAGCAGACTGAATCATACAGTACTTTGAGACTTATACACGCACAATTATCCATACACCCACTGAGTTTGGCTTGATTACCACCCTTGCCTACTCCTATAACCTCCAATGATCACATCTTCACTGACTTAAACTTAAAATGTCTTTTATTTATTGAATTCTAGAGGATCTTCTTCTGTTGTGAATGTCACAGTGGAACATCCTTCAAGCCTCTGTAGTGCTTAATCTTTGATAGTTTTAAATGGAGGAAAGAGACAAGATAACAAATAGTTTGTATTGCAGCACAGAAGAGAAGACCTATCTTCTGTAACTTCTGAATATGAGGAATAATTTCAAACACTCTGGAACAAGTTGCAGAGGAAACATCATTAAGTAGGAGGTAGAATAAAAGGAGAAATGGAGTGAACACAATCTAGAATTAATCTAATTTTATACAGGGGACATGACCATACCAGTTACTTTATAAAGCTAGCTGTAGATTAAATATATGTTTAAGTTTAATACCCATGAAATTAGACTACATAACCAGGAATAAAAAGGCCTAAAGGTTAAAGACTTTTCTGGTAGCCTCATGAGTTAAAACTGAAACCTGATAATTTGTAAGTCACAGCAGCTACAATACTTAAATCAAGTCTAAGAAGAAAGAAATTGAAATATTAGCTAACATGATGCTTAAGGTGCCTCTAGTCTTAAAATTAGTGTAATTATGCCTACATCACAGGGATTGAATGCAGAAGAGTTGGCACTGTATGTCCTCTCCTGAGAATGCTTATCAAATATCAGCACAGCTGATAGAACTAAGAATCCTAACTACTCCTGGTAATATCCCCTAGAGGCAAACAACAGTGACTTAAACTGACACTGGCCAGAAAAGAAAAGTGAAATAACTTTCTTAAGGTGTGAATAGCATACTCAGCAAAGAATGTATAATAGACATGTACTCAAGGCCACTTTTATTCCATTTTGCTCTCTTTTTAACTTTTTTTGTTTGGTTGCTGCTAGTTTCTTAAAATGCATATGTCTGTGTATTGTTCCATAAAGAGAATTTTCCTGCCTATATTTCCATGCTTACTCACAGTTTTCTTGGATTTAACAATGTATACTGTCTTTCCCCAGAAATCTGAAAGATGAACTGATTTTGAGCTCACTGCAGAGATCCCTCACAAACTGCTTTTAAGCACTCTGTGCATAAAAAGACCCTGATTTCCAATAGCTTTGAGGGGTTATTTGTACTTATTTAAACTCTGTGAAAAATGCTACTGAATCACAATAATGCAGAAAACTAAAAAATGTACAAGGCTGTGGAGGATCAGACATAATGTCTGACATTTCATTGAGCTTTGTAATCAAGAAAGATACAGTTGCTATTCCACCATGAAAGATATACTTACTATTCCACCATATCTATGGAAACATCAGTCAGAGTTCTTCCTACAGTGTATTGACTAAAAATATGCTTACCCAGTGAAACACAATTTAGAAACAGCATGTCATCAGATTGACTCTTACCACATGACTTCTGATTCCTAAGGCTAAAATATTAGACTAGAAAGTTGTCAAAGTTGTGAACAACTGTATCTTCTGAATCATTCTGAACTACTGTGACCAGAACCAGGGACTTCTCCAAAGTTTTCCCGAAATTTTTTAAATTACTTACAACTCCAACCCACTTGAAGTGAACAACATGAGGAAAGAATATATGACTCTTTTGACATAAACATTCATTAATCATGTAAAAGAAAAGCAGTCAACTATACTTTACACACGGTGTTTTAAAGTATTAAAAAGTTGATATTAAGTAGTCCTAAAAAGAAAAAGGTAGTAGGAGACAAAATTTTGTTGCTGCATTTTTCCCACATGGATAGAAGTGGGAAACATGCACCAAATCTTTTGAAAAGCAAAAGGACAACAGTGAAACCATAAGAAACATTATCCAGCTGTGGAATTTTGAACTTTGGTTTGGGGCCAAATTTATTTTGAAACTGAAGTTAGTGCTATTCAATGTCCATTGCTATGATTTCCTTGTCAACTTTATTTTTAATGAAGGGAATCATTATTATGTAATTCATTTTGATAACTCAAAACTGTAAATCAAGAAAGAGCAGTGCTACTTTTATTATTGATTATTTTTTCCTTTAAAATGGTTACTCCATATAGCTCTCTTTCAGTTATAAATGTGTTTACCTTTCCTGGTAATTTCAAATGCCAAAACACCTGCACAAAATCAATACGGACCTTTGACAGTTAGCACAACTCATGTCATTCTATTTAAATTACTATAATCCAGACTGAGGCATATAATTTATACTGGTCTTCAACACAGAAAATAAATGAAGACTGCAAGTTTTATTACCTTTTCACGGTTAAAAAATAACTTAAATAGTCAAAAAGACTGTTTGCATTGTACTGAAATCATACCACTTCAGCCTAACTCCATCTAATAGTACATTTCAGTTACACTAATTCACAATAAAAGGACAGAAATAGTTCTAATGGTCAGGAGAGAATACCAGGATACCCTTTTCCTTGCCTCTCTTTCTGGTTCTGTTTTCATCCTCTGACCCTGCTTACATTGCTTAATTTTTCTAGTCTTGAATTTCGTCTGCTGGGCACACTGTGTCATCACCGACCTCCTTGTGGAGAGGATTTAAGGCAGAACTAATGCAGCCGTGCTGGACATGAAAGGTGAGAGCGGAGGCAGATTAAATAGCTACAGGGCTGACTACCCTTCATGCTATAAGGAAGGTGTATCCTATGGAGAGGTCCAAACGCGAGGGTAAATGTTGCTCACATTAGAATTCTTGGGTCACACCCAGCACTAATGTTATTCTGTGTGCTTTCTGCTGTGTGTAACTACACACACTCTGAAAGGCAATTTCTAGCTCTTCAGCAATTAAGACTTCCTACAGTCTTGGCCAGCTGGGGCCCTGGCTGCCCCACGGTGATAAAGGACCCCTGGCTCAAGGCTCACAACGTGCACCCAACACCCCTTGGGCAAGTGAGGCAGGCAGCTTTCACAGGGGGATTTCTAAAGTGCAGACATAGTTTTTTTTAAAACCACAGAGAGTTAGAAACCTCTGAGAAAGAAGCAAACAAACTAGCACAATAACAGCAGAAATTTGGCACATAATTTCTGCTGGTTTATATCACTGTAAGTCCTAGCATTGGTCAACAGTTAAAATCTGCAAAGTCCTTTCCATCTTCTGGATCTGGTCTACTGGCATGCAGCAAGAGTAAAGCTTCCTTCTCACAGATGGTGATATAGATGATTTTTTTTTCCCAGCCATTTAACAGTTTCCCCAGCTGTGGCCTTCAACAAGGTAGTATCAACCATCACTGACAATTACAGACTATTTTATTTTACTGGGGAAAAGTAAATTAGAAATTAAATGCTTTAAAAGGCTGTTCATTTGTAGATACCAGCCCCCAAATAAGAAGACTGTTCTAATTAAAAAAAAAAATAAAAATTATAGTGAAGACTGCAACAAACAAGGCAGTCGAAATACAGCATGTTGTTCACAAAATAAAATGGTACTCACAGTTGCAGATGGTTCCCAGCTTGCTGCTGATGGCAAACAGAACAATGTCATCATTGGTAATGGATTAAGTAGCAAAGAAATGGAGCTGAGTTGAGTTTTGCTGGAAAAAAACCCCATATATAATTAACTGTAAAAACAATATTTTTTTTTTTTTTTATTTTGCTGACGAGGGTAAAGGCAATCTTCATCTTCTCACTAAGATATAGCTCTAATAACACTAAATCAATCCAAACTGGTCTATCCTTATAACAAACTGTCCAGTTTTCTCCTTTCTAAAATATAAAGCTAGTTTGAACTTAGTTAATTTGAATGTCAGAGCAGGAAAGGACAAATATTAATCCATTCACTTTTCTTCACTGGAGTTTGGATGGGAGAAAGACAACACATGTTGTCTACATATGACTTTATGGCTGTGCAAATCCAATACAATGGTCTAAGTGCCTGTCAATATGCTATTCAGAAAGCATATATTAACTGCTTTTAGAGAAGGAAATGGTTATGGAACCATGTCAGATATTGATTTTCTTTCTAATTGCTTACTAACAAACTACACAGAATGATTTTTTTTTTTTTCTAGTTTAGTCTCTGTTGAGATGACTCTAGCTGTGTTTATCATTACCATTGCATTTTAAGAGCTGGAATTCTGCATTTTTTTGCTGTCCAGACACTGTAAAAAAAAAAAAAAGAAGAAGAAAATTATAGGCAGAAAGATTACCTTTGGTACAAAGAATTTACAAGTTAAATCAAAGGGATAAAAAAGGCACATAATGAGTCTTCGGAAATACTGAGACAATTTTGACTAGATAACTGTTTAAAAGTCTTAGGATGCTGGTAGGTTGATAGTTGAATCATACAAATATCTTGGACACTTCTTGCTCAAGTTTCATAAATGGCGATAGAAGAGAGAATCTATGGATGTGAGTGGTTATCTCCTGCTAGTTACAGATAAGTATTTCCCTGTTAATACTATCAGGAAAATAAGAAACTGTTTCTGTCATTGTCCAGGTATTTTTGTTAGTTCACTTTTGACAACGTGTGCAAATGTACCTTTGCTGGATTATTCCTTACGGTGAGACATCCCAGGCATTACTCTTCCCCCAAGGCTGTCACAGCGGAGTCTGTCACACAGATAATCTCTGCTTTCATTAGTTTTTGTAAAATTAGCCAGTTAATTCAGAACACGGTAATCTGAAATTTGTGGGATTTTGAAGAATACCTCGATCCCAGAAATATTCTTAATCTCTTTCATTTCAAATCTTACTGCTGTGTCAAATATTGTCTGTAAGGTACATGAATATTTTTCTTCACCTAGCTTCAAATGATGAAATATCTGTCCTGATCATCCCTGTGTTATTATGTGGAATGCAAACTACTTTCGGTTCAGTCATATATAAATATATGCAGCTTTATAAACTGTATAAAAGGCAAAACTGAGTCATGGCTTTACCAGAAAATGTCTGTATCTGTGTAGATCTAAACCCAGTGGAAAAGAAAATCCATCAAATGTTTTTTAAGCAGAATGATGTGAGTTAGCTCTTCAGAAACCAATCTTTCTTGTTTTGCTGCTCTTCCCTGTGTATAAAATTCTTTATCACTTCATAGCATTTTACTAAACAAAGCCAAGATTAGACTTTTTGCCCCCTTACTAAGATGGTCCTGGGGCTGAAATGAAAATGCAAAAGCTGATGTTGTCTTTGAGTGCTTTCCCGAGGCACATATTATGTCTTTCTGAAGATTTAAAGATTTTTCTCATATTCCTATTTCAAGAACATTGTTCCAATCTGATTTTAGTGATTTTAGGCAAAATGAATTTTAAAGGTTTTGGTTGCTATTGAAAAGATGTATATGCCTTCACTGTACACTCCAAAACATTTCCTCAAGGATGTTTCCAAGAATTCTGTTCACAAGGAATAATAAAGCTCTGGAGACAGTCTTCAATCTGTCTGCCTGAAAAAGTTAAAGTAAAGACAATAAGTTAGCACTACCAAGCATTTGCTTTTTACATTTAATTTCATTTCCCCAAAATATAATTTCAGATTTTAAGCTCTTTCAGTCATGTTGTATGATAGGAAAAACTGTACATTCTCTACAGAAAAAGGTAAATTCACACATTTTATTAATCGTACTCAGTTTTTCTCACTCATATGCAAGTATTTATTTTGTCTGTACAGAAGATTGCCCTGATTACTGTGAGAATAGGGCCTTTTGATTCTGGGAATGAATTGCTAGTGAAGATAATTGTTTTTTACCACGTGGTTGTTTCGACTATGTGAATGGATGGATAGAACTTCAAAAAGCAGGTTATATTCTCCGTTCCACTTGGTATGAATCCAATCTCCTGCAGAAAAGACTAGCAATGAAGTTACTTGGTACCTTGTCATTCCCATGTCTCTTTCAGTTGCAATAATAATCCGTGTTACTTGCTGAGGAAAAAGTAAGAGCCGTTTGTATTAAACAGAAATGATCTTTTTGTTTCATAGGTAACTGTTTGGTATCTGGCAATAAGTAAATGCCTTGCACAACATTAAATTACCTTAGAGTCAAGAAAAAATATTAAAAGAGGAATAAAGTGCAGGGAATATTTGCAATTGTGAAAGGGTCTGAATTAATGAGTATGCAAAGTGTTTAAAAGAACGGATTGCTCAGAAACGAGAACCATCTCCTTTCATTGTCAAGTTTTTACTCTCTTGACAGCTGCAGTAGTCAAGGCTGACAGCACAGTCATGGTGTGCATGGTGTGCATCCAGAATGCATCCTACATGGTTCCACCTGGACCTTCCTCCTCTCAATAACATCTGCTCTGCTCCCAAATGGCCCCCCATGTGCAGTCTGTGCATCCACCTAGGAAAGCACAAGGCACTGGTGACTAGTAGCATTCCTGCAGGCTGTACACAGACTTGCTGAGGGAGGCTTAAACATTGAAAATTACATCACAAGCTGGATAAACTGGTGTTTCTGTACTTGTTATACCATGTTTCCAAATACCAAAAAAAAGGGAGAAAACCCCACAAAACCAGAAAGAGAGAGAAAAGGGGAAAAAAAATCCTGTAGACAATTTCTAAAACAAAATATTACTTAATTCGAATAAAGCAGAAGATTACGTACCAGAATCTGGCCATTAAATAGCTGGGGTTTGAGGTCAGGAGTGTTTGTGGAAAGAAAGGTAAGAAAGGGGAATCTGTGTCTTTTCTCACTGTGCAGGGCCATGTCACAGTCCATAAGAGGAAGCTTAGGGAATTAAGAAAAGTTAGAGAATTCCAGCAGAAACAAATTACTACCTCGAGGGAACAGAGTGAGAAATTGTAGCTCCGTGAAGCTCCTCTTTACTTCCAAAAGAGCAGTGTGCCATGCTCCTCAGCTGAGATCTGTCCACTTCTCATCTGTACAAATATTGAGGCAGTAGGAAACTACATTTTCTCCTGTCTTAGGTAGGGAAGTGTAGGCACAGAAAGGCTAGGATGGAATTAATCTCCCCTAGTTCTAGCCAACTAACATCTAAGATGATTTTACAGGCTTATTTTATTCTCAGTGATGAAATAGAGAAGGGAGGCCTTGCCCCAATACAGAAGTGCCATAACTCTTAGAGGGTGACTACATGATGAATCTGAACTTTCAATGATTTACCACCTTTTTACTTCGATTGTTTTGCTATTTTTCATGTAGTTTTTTTTTAATTCTCTTTGTTCTTATGCATATGCTAAAAGTTACAAATGATATGATTAGGAAAAGCACGTTAATTCAAAAATTCTACTAAATTTAAGGAAATATTTGAGTTTAGGCAAGCAATCTTGAAGATGCTAATTGTGCAGGACTCTCAAATCAATGAAAATTGTATGTTTGGAGAGCTGGAAAAAAATCTATGAGGTCTAATTATAGAAGCTTAATGGCTTCCACTAACAGCACTCTGAAAAAAAAAAAAATCACAATTTTTCTAGGACTGCAGCAATTGATTCAAAAATCTCACTAGAATTTGCTGAAACAGAAAGTAAAGCCTTTAGTATTTCTTCAGTTAGGAGGCATTTATAATTAGTGGCAGGTTATGTTACAGGGAAATAAAGTTTTCATAGCAGATTTCAGACACTTTCCACTCTCCAGAAATAGAATATAGCTTTCTGTAGGTGGATTATAACACAAAAAAAATTAGCAATGGTTTATTTATCACCAAAAATTTATGTACTATCCACTATGTACTATTCACTATTACAAATTTTAAAAGGTTTATAGAACTATTCTCTTGTGAAGAGTGCATAGTTTTCAAAGCTATATTTTTTCAGCACCACATACAGATGTGCCTGTGCTTATATGGAAAAAAATAAGGATAATAATAATAATAACCTGTGAGAAGGAAAAATCATCTGTTTTGTCCAGATAAATAGCCTGGTTTAATAAATCATGTTACTTCTGATACAAGCCTTGGTCTTCTTATATATTTAGGCCATCACATCACTAGGCTAATATGTAACTTTCTCAAACATTATTTGCTATAGCTAAAGTGGACCCAGAACTTTGACTGTGTAAAGGTTTTGTATTTGTAAATGGTAAATATTTTGATTTATTTTTTTTAAAGTACAAATACATGCTATCTCATAAAAGGTTAATACCAGTTTTATGAGAAAACCACTGTGGTATGAACTGATGAGAGGATGAAGCCCTCACTCCTCTTCCTCCCTCTGCCCTCTTCCCTATAAAGGGAAAATATGTTTTCGCAGCAAGATGTACTCCATTCATTTTCTTGGAGAGTAGAGCAGGGCAGGAGCATGGATTAATATCCAGGGCATAATTCTGTTTTATATCCACAAGAAATCAGAGGTCTAGGTTCTACTGTCCTAATGAAAGCTACTCCAACTCTGCTTTTTGTTCATTAAGACTACTGTTACAAATCCCCATCATATTGTAATTATGGAAACCAGTAGGCCAAAAGGGAGAGACTAACCAAGGAGAAACAAATATTTATGCAAGATTTTGTCTTCTTCATTGCTGAAGGGGACAAGTAATTTTGAAATTTAAAATTTTTGCTTGATTCCTTCATTATTTTCTGTTTAGTTCTATATGTCATGCTGAAAAGGATCTCGACTCTAATTGTTTTTTAAGAACAAAAACATCTCTGTAGAGAGTCCTTAATACATGTTTATACCATTAGTTACCTAAATATTTGCAGGAACATCCCTAAGATCATTTTTTATATGATAAGTAGTTTTGAGTCTATTAATTCAGTTGTAACAGGTTTTCAAAGGTCTCTGTTGTTAAGTAAATTGAATCAATCCAACCAAAGTTATCATCTTTGTGACAAGCTCTGTAAATATGGCAGGTGATAGATGTAACCTGACTTCAGTAACACTTGTGAGACTGTGGGTAAAGTTAACATGACTCTCTGTAGACACCCACAGTCTAGACATCTACATCCAGTTTAATCATCCTTTTCAGAGTCAATGGAGAAAAAGAAGAATTTCTAGAAAACAACTCACATCATCTTAAGAAAATTATCTAGAACAGAACAGAGGAGTTGTGCATTTAAAGTGCCTGCTCTCTGCTAACTGCAAAGGCAGGATGGAATGAGAAGACATGCACTGTAGACATTTAAATTGCAACAAGATGAATTGTACTGTGCCTCACATGACATTCTTATAAATGAAAGGAGAGTGGTATAGTCTAAACTGAAGAACTCCCAAGGTATGGGAACTGAGGAGAGAAAAAGGAGTACAGAAGTTATTGGAGAATTGTGCCATAAAAGTAATAATTAACAGTTTTCTGTTGAATTGGGTTTATTGAGATTCTGTATATACTTATCATCAAGAGAGTACTATTCAGTATTTTCCCTACTGACTTTCTGATGAGCTAGTGGACATTCTTTACATTTGCAAAAGATGCCAAGCTGGGATAAACTGCCAGGACAATGGCAGAATTCAATCACCTTAGCAAATTCAGAAGTGGTCTGAAAAAACATAAGGTATTCAAAAAGGACAAATATGAAGTTCTACACTTAGGTAAGAAAGCGTGCACCAGCATGAGCTGGAGAACAGCTGGTTGGACAGCTCTTCTTCATGATAAGATCTGCTGGTGACATGAATTACAAGCTCAAGGTGAATCAAAAAGGTGCTACTCTTCCAATGCAAACACAATTCTGTAATACTTCAACAAGACTCTTGTTTTAGTTAGGGGAAGTAATCTCTCCACTTTGTTGGCTTGGGTTTATCTGGAGTAGTGTGCAGTCTGGAACAGTTCTGGAAAGCCTTTGCAGGAAGGGCATAGACTGACTGGAGAGAGAGAGAGAAGGAGAGATAAAGAGATCATCATCTAGAAAATATGATCTGTGAAGGCAGACTGAATGAACTCCATGTTTAAAGATAGGTACTTAACTTATTTATAGAACTTCATCTATCCCCCATGAGTTCTTAGGACAACAGCTAAAGGCATAAAGATTGTTTTTGTCAGTTCCAGAGACACCTCCTGTTTTAGTGACAAACTTCTCCACTATGAAAGTTTCCCATCAAAACAGCTTTTACTTGTGCTTTTCCTGCAATTAACAGATTATTCCCGAGCAAAATATCTAGCAAATAACATAACTGGAGAGGGCAGGCCTTGACAAATTCCACATGATGAAAAAATTGTGCTGGTGTTAACTTGTTCTTAGCCACAAAATTTGAGCTTATTCTTCAAGCAAAGAATTTTCTCCAGGGCACATTAATTTCTCTTCAAAGGTACAGAATGGTCTGCTCATGTTCACTGTGTTTCAAGTAGTTTGAAGACTGAAAAATAAAAACCAACATGAACTATAGCTGGAAGTCTTCGAAAATTGACAGAAAAAATAAGTGATAAAGCATGTCAGCATGTACCAATATTCACCCCATGAGTCCAGCTACCACCTCTGTTTGCTTTTATGGCAAAAAAGACTTCAGTTTGCAAAATATTACATAGTCATCATCAGATGCCCTAAGTCAGATTCCCTGCTGTTGGGAAACAGCTGGGTGCTAGCAGAAACACAGAATGAGCAGTAGCAGTTGTTTCATTTTCACCCTATAAAATTGAAGTACTTCAGGGAATTTAGAAATAGAGATAGTAAAAATGTTTCTAATTTCAAAAAAAATCCATAAAATAAAGGATACATTTTGGTGAAAATTATTGTAAAAGCTCTTTTTTTGTTTTCTTTTGTTTGACTGGATCTAGAATGCAGAGGCTAGATAATGCCATGGCTATTCCTGTTTAAACAAGGAACTTTTTCCAATGGAAGTGGTCCTGGAATTCTTTTAATTTTTGGTCAGTTACAATATTTCTTTCCAAGAGTAATTTAAGGAATTGTCAAAAATCCCAAGGGAATATTTAGATTTCATAATTTAGAAAAAGACTTATCTAGAAGTCAGAAGACAATGTTACATTATGCTGCTATAATTGTATTTACAGCTAGAGAAATCCTAAAGTACTCGCACAGGGAAAACAGTTAAGATAATGGCAATTAGTTTGTTCCAAATGGAAAAGGGTAAAGGGAATTTTTATTAGTCTGTGCTGGACAGCTTGTCTTCAGACAGACCATACCATATCTTTTCCTCCAAACTTTCCAGGTGATATAAAGAAGGAAGAGGCCAACACATTAAAGTTCTGGTCTCTGCAGCTTCTCTTCGGAAAAGTAGCCCAATGAGGATGTGGTAAAAGTCTCTTTTTATTTCTACCTCATTTTGTTGGACAATCTTGAATGGTTTTAAATGCCATTCCGCAGCCTGAAAAGCCCTGTTCATCTATTCTCTCAGCTTTATAATTCCTCTCTCTCTCATATTCCTGCATGACAGGGATTCAAAGAATGCTGCCATTGACTGGAGTGAATAAGAATTTCTGAGGTCTGGTGGCCGGTTTATTAAGTTCAGGTGCATGTCACTGGTGCTGAAGTGTGTCCTTTGGCAGTTAATCATCTTGACTGGACAAGTTGAACTTCCTTCTCTAATAAATAAAGGGCATGAAGAAGAAAGCCATAGCATCTCACCATGGGCAGCATTTCTAAACAAGCGGGTACAGCTGCTTCCCCAGCAAACCACCTTTAGGTACATAACTTTATCTGGCGGGTGCTAGAAAAGGCATTTCTCGGCACATGTCTTGCTCATCGCCCAATAACTACACAAAGCAGCACAGTGTAATCATACCAGTGACCCTGAGGTCAGGAGCAGATCTTGGAAGTCTTTCCTGGTAAGGAATGACATTAAGTGAGACTCTGGCAGAACACTATTGTCTTTAGACAACAGAGATGTTTCCTTCTGTTTCCACCCACCTCACCTATTACATACTGAATATCTTTGGTCATTTCACTCCTCCCTCATTCAGCAAGTCTAGATCCTTGCTTAGTTTTGTATTTGCAGAAAAATAAAAACAACTTTCAGACCAATAAATTGCTGCTACTTTTAAGCAACTTGCTTTTCACAGCTTTTTTGACATCTCTACAAACGATGAGCCAATTTTTGGTTTTGGTTTGTTTTAATGCCCTGAATCCAGATAATGAAAGATGTCAGACAAGGGAAAGAATAATTCTGTTTTCATCTGCCTTTAGACACAGCTCTATATTTGAAAATTTTCTCCTAGAACAAAAGAAATTGAAACAGTTTTGTAAAAGTAAAGGAAGCTGAATTAACCTAATGATGAAACATTTCATGTTGTTGTTTTCATTAATTTAGTCACATGATATCTATTATTTTAAGGTATTTTAATTTAATGTGGCACATCACCCTTACAGTTGGCATTGAAGGAAAAAAAATGTCCTAATAATCTGATCTTGAAAAAATAAGATATTGAATGCATAACATCCATTGGATTTAAGGCAATCTGTGCATGTTCAAAATTTCATTGAAAGGGAGTTAGTCACTACAGGATCTGTTTCTTATAGAATCAGCAAAAGAAATGTGGCAGTTAAGGGAGAATGCATAAAATTCAGAGTCGATGCAGAATAATGCTAATGTTCATGTCAGGTACAGTGGAAATCTCAGAGTGATTAAAAAATGAGAGTGAGAGAAAGAGAGAACATCATTGCTAGTTTCATATGGAGGAAAGAGATTATTCTTCATAGATTATATAATTTAAAAAAAAAAAAATCTTCATTTTACAACATCAAAGGGAAACGGAGAAAGACTGATAATATAAGCAGTTTTCTCAGTGAAAAAAAAGCTTTGGAAAAAAAAGAACCAGGTTTGAGTCAGCTGAATTCTGAGCCTTTGCAAGCTACACTTTGTAGTAATTTTAGTACCAATAGTTTTAACAAATGCCCATCAGCATTTTGAAAGAATGGAAAACGTAAGTGAGACACATGTAGTGGAGTGATTGACATGTGTCAAAGTGAGAAGAAGCAGGGCTTAGTCTAGGAGTAGCCATAGCAGGTAGTAAATGGCAGAATACCATGAGGCAGAAGAAGACCTCTGCCTCATGCTCTGCTCCTGATGGTTCTTGTACACCAGCTAACTTCTTTCTGCTCACAGCTGTGGTGCTCCTGGACAGACTCTGCAGCAGACAGAGCAGGACTCATTCTTCCTTTGACAGAGGATGAGACATGTTTGCAAGTCCTCTTAAAGACGATGCATTGCCTTACAGGTCATTCTTTTTCCTATGGACAGCACTGTCTCACCACCTTGTAGATGTTTCTGGGACTATGGACTGGCACACCTATCCAAAGCTGTTACTTCAGTCTCCAAGAATACTCTTTCTTGCAGTATAATATTTTAGAATATTATGGTAATATTTTCCCCAAGAACAATAAGGATCACAACCCAGGTTTATTTCTCCTTAATTTGCCAGTCTCACTTCCTTTTTGAGGACTATGATTCTTAGGGAGATCCAACAGTCTTGGAATTCTTCCTAGGCTGGAGAGCACTTGGAAATATCATCCACTAGTTGAGAAGACAAGTTTTTATATTAATTATAGTATTTATTGAGTTTTCCGGGATGTAAGTGAATCATTTTGGTAAAAAAAATGCAAAAATTGAGGTTCTTTGAAAATTGTTATTGGAAAGTACGAAGTTATTATTTACGAGAAAAGGAATTATGTTTAAAATACTAAGGAGATCAGATGATAACCATAATGGTCCTCTGCGACAATAGCATTTGTGAATATGTTTCTTTTTCCTTGAGGGCAAAGCACGTTGATTCCAAACATCATAGATGGTCATTGTTATGCTATAACTCTTGTTCTTTCTGGACATGTGTTTCCTAGAATGTCAGCTTATTTGTGGCATTCTCCTAGTCCGTCATGGTTTTTCCTGACATCTGTTTTAACTTGGTTTTTCTGGGGGTTTTGTTTTTTGCTTTTGATGTCAGTGCTCAGAAGTGGGATGAGTCAGCTCTACTACATTTAAACCTTGTAAGGAAGACATAAGACTGGTATCTTGATATTTCATGAGCCACCCAAGGTAAGTTTTCAAATAATGTCCTTTTTGTTACACTATGTGTACACTTTTGTGTAAAATCTCCAAATTACAAACTTCACACACATAAATAAGCCACCTTCAGAGATTTCCCTCCCAGTTTTTTTCTCTATTAAATCAATTACTTGTTCCAAATCTTCCATTCTTTCATATTCTCTGCCTGAACTCTCATTTGAATAATTGTGGCATTAACTCAAAAGAGAGGTCTGTTTTCCAAACTATTTTAAACCAGTTTTACAATTTTGGTGTCAGCAACCCCTAGAGACTGTTTCCTTTAAATTTCTGTACATTTTTTCCCAAGGGTAGTTTGGTTCAGTCTAGGGTTCCACCAGTGTTACAGCTGGATTTGGAGCTGTGTCCTCCTGGAAGGATTTAGCCCAGAAAAGGACAGCTTAAATCCCAGCCAGGCATTATCAGGAACTCAAGCAACAAAAGCCAGAGGCAGCAGATCTTCCAACAGCCTCTTCCAACAGTCTCATCCTCTGTTACCCTTTCCTCAGTCTTGCTCCCATCAAGATCTTCAGTCCACAGAAAAATCATTCTGTTTCTCTCTATTGATTTTATAGAACTTCTCCATTTTTCTCTAAATCTCTTATTTATCCAGTTTTGGGGTCAAAGCATTATTAAATGTAGCACATTCTGCAGTTTCCCGAGCAGCTTTTTTGACCACTCTAAGGTACACAGCAAGCTTCTGGCAAATAGATTGGGACCTCCCCTGCTGAGTGCTCACCTGTTTTCAAGACATCTTGAAGGGCCCTTGAATTGTTGTTTTCTAAAAGACAAGTATGCCAGCATTTGTAATTTTCTCCAGATATCTCAAGAAAAGATACAAAGGCTTTTGGGTGCCTGGCAGAGCTCCTCTAGACATAAATCATCATACTAATCAGGCTGTCCAATATTTCCCAACCCACAGACAGCTGTGGCAAATGGCACAGCTAGTGCCTAGGCAAATCCCTCCCAATCGTTTTAATGCGACAGAAGTAATTAACTCCATTAGCACCACTGGCTCTGTCTACACTTAGAAATAATCAACCTAATTGCCATGCTAAGAGAATGAAACCCTTTTGATGAAAAAAATGCATCTGAGGCACATGCTGGTTAGTAATTTGGGGAAATGATAACCTGCTGGGAAAAAAATACATTGGGACAGAGCTGAAACATGCTTGTAATAACCCCCAAAAGAATGTGAAGCAAACCAAAATTTTCTGAGTTGTTTTAAATCTCAAGGCAAATTATCAAAATATATTAAAATTATCATATTTATGTCATTTAAACTATGAGAAAAAGGTTTGTTTTCCCTTCATGAGTCCACAGCTCTTCAGTTAAAACAATTCAGAAAGGACTCTGTATCAAGTGAGCAAAACTCCAAATTCCATCTAAATGTACCGCCCACTGTGCGGTCCTGCAAATGAAACACAGTAGCTGAGAGCTCAGTGCATGAGGTATGCAGCATTCCCTCCCAGCCATTGGTAGTTTTGGGTACAGTCATATCCAGTGATATAAGCTGAGCAGCCCCAGAGGATGGGAAAGTGGATTTTTAAGTAAGAATCGTCCTCCTGGGGCTGCCCTGCAGAACACTAATACATTTAGCACTATGTTTTGTACTATCAGACGTGTCAAACTTTTACCCCAGCACCTTCACATAGGTCTTGGGAGGAAGGTCTTTTTTAGACAATCTTGCAGGCTACACAGGTACTGCTAAATAAAACAGGGACAGAGAGCAAACTCAAGCACTGTCTGCTGATTAACCATACACTCTAACACAGTTTTGAACCATGTAAACTATCACAGTGCATGGGCTTGAGCCAGAGCCGACAGCCTATATGGGTATACACTGCCAAGACACAACCCAAATAGGCTCTTTCCACAGTCCTCCAACATTAAACTTGATACCCACTAATACCCAGATTTGTCTACATGCCAAACACCAAGGCACGTATCACATACTCCCAGGTTTATGTCAGAAACCATGATGAGCTACTCACATTATCTCAGAAACTCTGAACTGACAACAATGCCCTCAAAAAATGATAATATATTGGGCCTAGATAGATGACGTGTAGAACCCATGGGAGACTCAGTGTTGGTCAGTTTGTGCCACTTGGGTTCAAGGCCAAAGAGTTGTCCCTGGTTCTATTTTATTTAGTAAAAGTGATGGAGCCATACTTCCCTTCTTTCTCAAAGGCTTGCACATCTGCTATCTTCTGTCCAGAACCACTGCCACAAACCTCACCTTTTTTACTCATCTTGCATAGAAGAGACAATGTAAGGTAAAGATGTCAACCTGATAATCTTGCTGCACTAAAATAAGACATTACAAATTCTGGTAAAATATTGTGTGGAAAGGCTCTGTGTTTCCATACTTATTGAGCTTCATGTTAAGACTTCCATTACCAGGTCTGTTGCAGTCCTGCTCCACCACTTCACCTGCCACACATCGTCTGAAAGCTAAGGTGACTCGTGAGGATGATTTCAGGAAAATGCATATTGGGGGAACCAATGAATTGACAGCTGTGGATAAGGACCACTTCAGAGTCCACAAAGCCGTGAAAACAGTGGTCACGTAGAAGACTAAAGTGAAAGTATTTTTTGTAACTGAACACTAAAAAAAGACATTAACAATTTTGAAATGTTTGCTTTTTTATTATAAACCACCAAAAAAGTAATTAAAAATATTTTTGATATATCATTCCTTCCCCCTAACTTTTGTGTCATTCTCCTTCATTTGCAAAAGCAAAAATTTTAAAAAAAGAAGGTGGAGAGGAGAGAAAAGACAAAAAAGAGAAGGAAAAAAAACCCCCTAAAAATTAAAATGTTCAAATTCAGTAAGTGCCACAAAAATTTCATGCTCTTCCAAACCTCACAGTTTAGACATGTTCTTTTATTTTCCTTCTTCTGACCAATTCATGGCATCAGTTCAAACTACAGGCTGAAAAAACCAACTCAGTAATAGAGCAAAGCTTTCAGAAAACCCATCTCTAAACCCAGCTCAAGCACATATATCAGACAAGACTTAGAGAAGAACTTATTCTGTTATCTCCTCACTAAATACCTGATTATGCCACCTTTCATCATATTGAAAAGTTCTTCATTTCAGAGACGCTGTCAGTAATACATTGAATTACCAGCAGATTAAGACCTTACTCACTATGAGGCCAGAAGGTAAAATGAGGCTGCTACAAAAAAACCCACAAAGCTGAAGGAACAACCATGGTGTGTTATTAACTCCAATCTTCGTCTCTTCAGGCTACAATATGCTTAATTACCCTGATGTCAGGAAGCATAATTTTTCTCCTTTCCCCCTTGTATTTTAAATCTTCTACCTCTGGTACACTCCATTTTTTCCTCTAATCACAATTACAGTTTTTAAAAACTTGTTTGCATACCTTCCTGGCTTCTGTCTTGAATGGTTTGGAATTTCATAAAATGGACAGAAGGAGAGAAAATACATAGTTAATATATATGAATATATATGTCTAATGGAGGAGAGATCACTATGATCACTTAAACGGGATTTAGTAAGAGGTAATTTAGATGGGGCAAATGATATGAGAGTGCACTACATTCATTTTGAAGTAGCAGTCATCCAAACTCACTATGTCACAACAGACAAGTCACACAGAATAAATTAGCAAATATAAAATCCAGCTTTCCTCACATCAAAAGAAATGGCTGAATTAACATCAGGCTACTGCAGCAAGGACAAGAAGCATCCAGCTGGCTCTTGAATTATAGAAAGACACATTATCATCTCATTATGACTGTGAAGTAATAACTGAGAAAAGCTAATTTCAAGTGACAATACATAAATATTCAAATTTTATTTGTATGGCCTGAAAATAGTGATGAGTAAGAAGTAGAAGAGATTGGACTCTATAAAGAAAACTACTAAACCCAAGAAAACTTACATTTACCTCTTGAAATTTTCTTGAAGTACAAATAATGTGTTCTGTAAAAAATCTAATGTTTTCATCTTCAAAGTGTATTTTTTTAGCCAAAAATCAGTTAAAAGAGAATAGGGAGAAACTGCTTGTGAACATCTGTTTGCTCAAAACAAGTTTTTTTCTGATGTTCTTTAGGACTAACTTTATTCACATGACATGAATCATTATTTTTGATCAGGAGAGTATCTCTTGTAAGAGAAAATGTCACAAATGTTTGGTCAAGCCTCAGTTTGTATTGGTGTTTGTGTATCTAGTCTTAATGTTTTCCAAAGGTAAAGAGTATTCCAAACAGATAGCAGAAATAACACAATGTAAATTAAGTACCACATAGCATAAATAGCAAATTACTAAGTACACGTTTACAAAGCGATGTATGCAAGAGGTACCATGTGAACAAATCCCAGGCTAAGCTCTAAAGGCACAAACCATACCTTGAATTGCAGATGATAAACAAATGTATCATCAAAGCTTAATCACTAATTATTCATGACTGGTAAACGTGATTTTGTTTGTCAAGCTGACTGCTGTGAGTCATTTGCTCACTCTGACTGAGTGGAAAAACATAATCAAGGCATTGCTGCTTAACTTAAGTCAGTATTTGCTGAAGTCAGTGAGATTATGTGACTGAAGGATGTGGGGAGCTGGTCCATGTGACACTTTCCTATGAAAGTTACCATTAATTTCTAAAATTGCGCCCTCAATTTGTGTAAATGGATTGAATCTTTGGGACTGTATTTTGGACAAGGCTATATTTCATTCTTTTCATAGAAATGGAAACTCACCAAGAAAAAATATACGAGGGTCACAGATCAAGCTATGCCCCAAAATGCAGCAATCTATAAAGTGATCTGGATTCCTGTGCATTTGAAGGTGACAGATAAACCTGGTGGTTGTCTCTCCTGGCACCGTCCTGAGTCAGGGGTGGACCTGAGTTCTGAATGCTCTGGTATTCACCCAGGACATACTGCAATAGAGTCCATCTTGTGTGGCTGAAGGAGGAGAAGAAATCAAGCTCAGAGAAGGACTATCATTTGTGAGGCCTGTAGATCCACAAACAACCCTGGCAAAATCTTCATATCCACTGGGGGATCACTGTCTCTGCAGAGCTTGGTGGTGTACCAGCCTTAGAGCTGGTACAAGTGTATCATCACTTTTTCACACAGCAGAGTGTGTAGCCAGAGGCAGCAGCGATGAGGCAGCGCAGAGTGTTCATCCACAGGTTAGGGACACTTCAGTGTGTGATAAATGCTGTCACAATTAGCTACACGGCCATCAGAAGATGACGGTTGCCTTCCTATTTTCAATGGCAAAACACCAAGACGGCATGCTATGGGAAAGCGCAGCCCCTTCAGGGGCTAAGTTGAAATACACCCAAAATGTCACAGCATGCTGTGAGGTTGGAAGGCAGTGAAATTTCCCGTCGGCCCCAAAAGTTTTTACATGGCTCTTGCTGATGACATAGTGCTTAGACCAATTTCTGTGGGTAACTCAAGCATTACGTTTTGACTTCCTCACTCTCAGGTGCATCTTTGGGCATGAAATGTGAGTTTAGTGCAAACCCTACTTACAGGAAATGATGTAGATCAGAAATAAAGTTTCTGCATCTTTCATCTTCTCTGGTACTCTGGGAACAGCTCAGCCTTACATTCTCTAAGTTACTTTCCAGCCACCTGACAGAAAAAGAGCAGTTTAGGAGAGTGCTGAGGTGCTTTTTACCCACGCTCTTCCAGGGAGTTGAAGAAGAGAGGTACTGAAACACGCACCGCAGTCTAGCTCTCATTCTGTTGAAATACTGCAGGGTGCATATGTCTGTCTGAAGTGCCACATCATTCCCGTTGACTCATCAGATGACACTGTCAGTCTTCAGTAGAAACAAAATGAGTTAAAACACAGTAAGCGTCAAGATCAAATAGGCCAACTTTGCAATTAACACAAAGCCTGGTAGGGTCTGTCATCGTTAAAATGCAGAGGTAATGAAAAAAAGGGAAATAGTTTGACTCAGGATTCTGAACTGCAAATTAAAGCTCAGCTCAATTCTTCAGGTCAAGAATTTTTTCTCCACCAAAGTGAAATAGAAATATCTATTGAAACATAATAACAGAAGAAAGCCCCAATGTTCATTCATTAGATACTTTTTATGAAGAGCAGATACTTGTATTGATTTGTTCATTTTTGGGCAGCCACAGACATACAGTATTCTACTGCAAATGATCCTGACATCTGTTTTCAACCCTTTTACCCCACAGTTCCAGCCAGAAGCAGTCAGTAAGGTGTAGAATTGTCTAATGGATACTTTTAGACCTGAGGAAACTTTGGCATTGGAAATGTTTTTGAAGCATGGTTTTGGCACATCTTTCACAGCGTATGGATACAGGGCTTTACATTTAATAATAGAATAAAACATGAATGGAAATTTTAATTAATTTTTTTGTAATGCCATTTTTCTTACATGAATCTACTTCACTTCAAAATGTGTTATTCCAAGCAGTGTTATTACATGGTTATTAAGTCACTTTGTTTTTATTAAAGTAATTAACTTGTTTGAAAAACCTCTGAGGTATCCAATGGAAGAGAGGAGATTAAAAAAAAATAAAGTTTTGTAATCTTTAGTATTATACTAAACAGGTTTATAATGGATAAAAGCACCATAAGATTTCTCAGAAAAGAGATAAAGATTCATATTTATTTATGATAACTCTTATGAGAGCAGAACACTCATCCTTTTTTTTCTCTGAAAAGACCCCTTGAAAATTTCACATGTAACTTTGGTGTCAAATGTCTCTTGACTTTTGGACTTTTCTCTCTGCATTATGTCTTCCTGGCCTTATCGATTCTGTCTGCCATTTGTAACTTCAAACATTCGATTTACAAAGGTATTTCCTGACTATATAAAAATAATGAAAGAATTATCTAGGAAATATCTATTGTATGTTTCTCAAGAACATTCAAAACTCTAGTCATTAATTTGAACAGCCTCATGTTTTGGAGCTGATCTCTGTACATATAAAGTTACTCATGTTCATTCAAAATACTACAAGTATATCTGAACCTTAGGATGTAAAACTGTCCATATGAGCAAAAACAATCTTGAAAGAAAATAGGAAACTCTCATTGGATATTTTGAGACCCATATCTACCTGCTCATGTAATATATTCCTGTACAATACTTTACCCTTAAAAAGAGAGGCTGCTCTTCTTTATTTCAGCTCATCTTTATTCTATATCAGATATCAAGTACCAACTGATTTAATGACGTTTTGGAGATGATGTTCAGCAACAGCTATCCTATCAGTTGGGCTCAATGAAAAACTAATTGCTGCTATTACAGTGGAAATCATGTATGCAGAAAAGTATAAAAGAAAAAAGGAATTATACTGTATCATCTTTAAAAAAGTACACATATTTTTGAAGGCTTTAAAATATTGCCTAGTCACTATTACAGGTTCTAAACATTGGCATATTATGTTTCGTAGATATAGTAAAACCAGCTAAGAGACCGAGAATCTTTTCTACAAAATGAACTGAAATAAATACTTATTTTAACAACAAAAAAAATTTAAACCTATGCTTAGTCTATAGGTGGTTTTTTTAGAAGAAAATGCAGCATCTTCAGAAAGATTAAGTTAGTATCATATGGAAAAAGGAAGCCATGTGATTAGCAGAAGTCCAACTGCCAGTAAAACACACAGCATCTTTACTGGTATTACCAAAGGCAGTCATAAAAAGCAACTAGCAAATACTTACATTCACTATCTTCTTAGCAAATCTCTTTCTAAGATTTCTACTGTTGAAGCTCAAATGGTAGACACGTATAGAGATCAAAAATGAAACCAAAATACTTTTGTGAAGATTAGAGCCTAAATAATCTTGAGGCCTAAAGCTTCTTAAAGTTAGAGATCCAGCTTTAACTCTATATGTGTGCATACAGACCTATATACACATAAAGTCAGAATAAATTCTTTAAGAGAATTTATAGAAACATTTGACAATTGACACTACATATCTGTGTTTACATTGGCATCTGTATAATTTTAAATGCCCAGTTTGCATGCCTTCTCATTCAATATTTGGGAACTACTACACAAAAGAAGACCTACCAAAAAAATCAGAGCAGGTCACTTTGCTGTCTACCTCTTCATCTGTCTTCTGTATAAATTAAACAGACAACCTAACGTGGTACAACAGTCAGGGGGACAACTGAATTTACTTTGCCAAAGGAAGGACCTGGAGAAGACAGGGATCTTACGAGTAAACTCGAGTCATAAGCAATACTGCTATCTAGTGGCAAGATTTTAGTCCTATATTGTACAGGGTCACCATCACCTGCTAAACCTGGCCAGAGTGGGCCCGCACTTGACTCACCAAGTCAATGTCTGCCGTCATGTCCCAAACAAGCACACAAGGCAATTTCTCCCTTCCACTGCCCCATTATGTCTCTTCTTCAGTCTCGTTTGTTTGGCTTTGACCACAAAAGCATTTGCTAGCAGAAAAAAGCCGCAAGTGTCCAATGCAATTTATATGTCACTTTGGGTATATCCAACCTCCTCTATTTCATCATCTAGAATATAGATGTAACAATTTTTACAATCAAAGTATTGTATGTAAGGTATGCTTCATTAATGTCTTAAAATTACTTTGAGGTCCACAGATGGTAAACGATACAGTGAAATTAAGTATAAATTTGTGACTGTAATTTTGGGGATCATATTTCCTCAAATCCCATGAAAGCTTTTGACCGATGCTTAAAATTAAAAAGAAATGCATAGGTAGATTTGTTTTCTCCGGTTTCCCTCCCCTCCCACATGTTCATTCCTTTTAAAAGAAAACTAGGGTTTTTTTTTTAAACTCTAATGTGTGAAAGACATGAGATGTGCTACTTCTCTCTATCTACAGCTGTGCTAAATTTTTTGAGAGCAATTATATTATAGTACAGTTCTTGTACATGTACTTCATGGCTCACGTTTGGAAAAGAGAGGCAAAACAAAACAAAATAACCTTTGAAATATTCACCTACAATCTTGTCCAATTAGGTTTTTTTCTTTTGTGTGCTGACATTTCAGGAGAATACACACACTTGAGTATTTTCTGGCTAAACTAATTCTATTTCTTCACAGAGTTTGTCTTGGAATTATGAACAAATGTCTAATTAATTGAAAGATAGGTTTATTATTCTGAATGTAAGTAGCAATGGAAATTAAAATACAATGAGTTTCAAACACTGCATGTCCATATATGAGTTCTAGGCTTCAGGAAAATTACAAAATTTTCCTGACGTATGCCAATGTCAAGCAAACCAGTAGAGGAAAGGAGCAGCAGGACAGGTAGAGCAGATAAATTTCCACAGCTGGCAGCAGATGGATACCTAAACATTGCTAGCTGATCAAAGAAAGAAGCACCTGGAGGAGCAAGGTTATTTTTATTTAAAAAAAACCAAACCAAACCAAACCCCCCCAAAACCAACCAAAATACAACACCCACCCCCCCCCCCCCCAATCCAGCATAACTTCTAAATGTCACCACACAACAAAGAAAGATAATGTTAAGCATGATAATCAGAAAACCATTCCTTCCCCCAGGGCACACCATGAGATCACTGATCCAATAAGTATCTTTTCTCCTCTGGTGAATGTGTGGACCTATTTTTGAAGGGTATTTATATGACTTTGATGGCTGTTCCTGAGGACCTCATGATCTTCACTGTTGTTTTTGCCACTGCACATGTAGGAGAGATGCCTGGTGCACTGGTGTGAGCAGAGGTCTTGCCTTGGAGCATGTATCCAGTGCCAGAAGCACTCCTGCACTCCTGAGTTTTTAATTTAGACATAGTCAGAAGGACTATGGTGAAAAAATTGTCCTCACTGGAAAAGTTTTTGCTTTTTCATGCAATATAGCAACATAGAACAGTTCACAGCTACTAATCAAAACTGATTTATTAGGGGGCTTAAGTCTGGCCAAATGCAGGCAAATTTCCATTAAGTCTGCACAAGCCATAATTATAGAGGCTTTTCTGCCTAATTCCAATTCCTGCCCCAAAGATTGGGCTTTTCAAATTGGGGGGGAAAAAAAAAAGTATCAGCAGAGATTTTAAGATCGAGATGCAATTTTTTCCCATCTTACTTCTTAGAAATGCCTGAAAGATATTGGTTGAAATTACAGTCATCAGCACTACTTTACAATAATCACCAATTCATGCTGAAGCAGTCTTCTGGCATAGAATATTTCAGCCCAAATGGTTCAATTTTAGAGAAGACCTATCCCATTGAAAATAGGATCTTGGTGAGTAATGAGAATAGGCAGTGCTAGCAGCCCTGCCAATAATATGATTAAGAGTATTACAACTAAAAGAAGTTTAGAAAAGCAGATTCACTTTACTGAGGTAAATTACATAAACTTGCAATTCTGTTGATATATTGCAATGGTACCTTGTAATGTTTCTAAGATCATGTTGTAGTTGCTTCCTCCAGCAGAAAATGGTCAAGAAAGCATTTGAGTTGAAATAGCTTTAAAATAGCTACCCTTTTGAGGAAAATGCTGGAGTCAGGAAGAACAGATCAAGGACAAAAATTGCTCTACTGCTTTAATTTAAAGTAATTCCATTTCTGTTCAGGTTTACTGCCTACTATTGGACATTTGACATCATTCAGATAATTTCTTCCTTCCAACCAGATTTTTTGTGGGACCAGTTCTAATTATATTATGAACTTTATAAAGAAATATATGATTTTCTATTTTTACTATAAAAAGTAAGATCTGAAAGGTAAAGATGAAGAAGATGAGAAAAAACTTACTCCCAAAACATGAAGACTTTGACAACATTTGTTTTTAGTACTTATTTCCACATACTCTGGTTCTCTCAGAAGGTGAAACCCCTTGACTGTTGAAAAAATGGTGTGAGGGTTAATGATGGATACTTGATTTCCCCAGTCTGCTTTGGTACCAGGCCTCTTGTGATAACTCTGACTCTGATCTAGAGCAGAAAACAATTTTAAAATATTAGGAAGAGAGCCTTTTGTCATCCTCAGAGAAATGGTAAAGTATATAAAGCACTTAACAGACGTAACCCTGGGGTTTTATAGAAGACTCTCTTCTTACATTCCTGAGTGCCCTATAGCTGAATGTGGTCAGTCTTTCTGCAACTCATGACCATAAGAGTGGAAGGGATTTGTTAAACTGAATTATTCAGTGTTTCACAGGAAAATGCAAATCAGTAACTTCCTGCACCCCTCCCTGTGGAATACTTATAGTGGTCTCTTCACCCTCATCATTTCACACCACCACATCCCAGTGCAGCTGTCTCGGCTTTTACGAAGCAGCAGCTGGCTGAGAGTCCAGGATTCCTCATTTCTTTTTCTTCACTGCCAGCCCTGCATAACTGTGGCTGAAATCAGTGGGAAAACTCCCACTGACTTCAATGGGATCAGTGTTCATCCTGCCTAAAACATCAAAACTTGCTTCAAAGCACAAAGGAGCTGAAGAGCTAGCGGCAGGTGGTGGGGACGAGCTTGCCTAATTCCAGCTTGGTGCAGTTATTAGGAATATTGCATAATGTAAGGGTTTCAGCATAGTTTAAGGAGGAATTCATATGAAGCTAGTTCGGGAAGATTACTATCGTTGTTATTTTTCATGCTGGTGGACTTCTTTCTATCTATGAAACAACTGTGCAGGATTTTTGCCTCAAAATGTTATCTTACGTATGAGCGAGCACATACCCTACACTTCTCAGTAGCAAATGCAAAATCAGGGCTGGAGCTCCAAGGGCTTCCTTCTGCTTTTTCTGTACAGCAAATTTCTTGACTGCCTGGAGTTAGATTGCTATAAAAATAGTACAGGTATGAACCTCACAGGCTTAGGTCAGGCAGGGCTTGTTACATGCTTGTGAGCTGTGAGGAAAGGCCATCTTCCAAGATTTGTTGTCCTGTTTCCCTCTGCTTACCTATTTTAGTAGCCATCCTCATCAGAGGTCAGCTCCTGGGCAATAGGAAAAATCAGGGCAGCTGTGGCAGTTCAATGGATGAGAGGGAAAGAGTTCAGGAGACTGTAAAAGGCTTTTTCTTTTTTGGCCAGGAAGAGGTCTTCCTTCCTGGGTCTGGCTGGAGAAGTCTCCCACAGCCCAAGTCTCCAATGTAGTGAGTGCTATGCACCTTAACGATGTCCAAAGGAGCTTCCCACATGAAGGAGGACTTTCCAAAGCACTCAGATGACAGCAAGTTTTCTTCCGGAGCCCTCTCTGAGCAGGAACAGTGCCTGGGGAGATCCCACTGATGCAGGAGAGCTGGTTTGTTGCTGGCCAAGCTGGCACAAGCAGTGACCAAGACTGCCCACTGTTGGAGATGGGCACGCAGGAAAGACCATGGGAGAGGGCTCGGGGGCTCTCATAGCTCCTGAGACATTTTTGAGGATTGGATTCAAGTCATCCTGAGCTAGTCCAGTGCCATTGCATCCCTGCTGCCTTTAAGAAGAGGGTATGAATTTGATGCAGGGCACCTCCTGTGTTTAAGTGTCCTTGGGGGCCAAGGCAACTAGGGCTTTTCAGACAAGCCAAGATGAGAAGAGCATGTAGGCAGTGTGGGAGCCTGGGACTGATCACAAGCTCTTTCCTCAGGTAATGCAGTCCCCCAGGCACTCCCTGGGAGACCACTGCAGCTGGAGCCATTTAGATAAGCTTTCACTCATTTTAAAGGTATTTTTACAGAGTCCATGTGACTATCAAAACAATATTTAATAGCTTCTAGGCTCTACCTGAAGTATTGAGCACAGAATTAGCATAACCAGACATTCAGACAATAGAAAAATATATGAAAGTTTCCATTTTGCCATTTCCCAGCTGAAGATTAGTAAGATGAGTAGCAAATTTTGCACTTCTCCCTGTTGTTTACTGACATTCATGACCATTAGGCAATGCAATAACACATCTGCTGAAGAAATGAAAATGTTAAATTGCTATCAGCTTCCTAAGCTATACCATATGGGTTATATTTAGTCAACTGGCTTATACTTGACTTATCATTACTGTTAAGCATTTTATACAGAACAAGATATAAAGGTCATTAAGACTAGCTGGATTTTAATGGTAATGAGGACAACAACCTTGTATTATCAAATCACAATAATTCTGTGTGTGCAATCAGGTATGTTTTTTCTAGTTCCTGATAATAGTATTTTGTAACTACCAATAAGACACTATTTCCACTTACTTTCTCTTCATGTAGAGGAGATGTAGAGATTTCCAGCACCTTCAGGGCAATGTGGTCCTGAGTGCATTAATGAGATTGAGACAGTGACTGTGATCTGTTACTCAGGGATTAGCTGAAAGGAAATGACATTTCATTGATCTGCATGCTAAATGCAATAGCCATTATTCACACTTCTTCAGAGAAATAAACATAAAACTGACTTCTGTAAAAAAAATTTCTTTGAGATAACTTGTGAATTCTGTTAGTAGCTTGTGGTATAGACACTGCTCATCATTCTGATAGTTGGTTTTGACAGGACTTTCTGAATTAGGAAAAAAGAGATAAAAAGGCCAATTTAGTGAATGGTTGGAACTTAGTTAATAAACTTGGAAAACAAACTGATCAATTTATCTAAGATGTGCAGCTTCAGAATAAAAGCTTACAGGAAAACTATGAAATTTTATGTCTAAAAGACAGAAATAAATCACTTAAATGTAAGAGCTTCATCCAGATATGCTGCATTGTAACAAAATACATAAAGTAATGCATTATTTAGTGACTATTAAGACTACATTTCTAAAAGGTCAAATGTAAGGAGTATTTTTCTTTCTTTTTGGGATGGGAGGTTTTGTATTCAGAACATGCAGTGTAAGAGAATGCGTCTTTCAAAGGAAAAATCTGCTACAAATGACACAGAATTTTATTAGAAATATATGTATTTGGTAATTGAGAGTGGTTTTTTTCCTGGAGAAAGAAAGAGAAGGATTTTATACTTACTTAGAATAGCTTGAGACTCGCTTCACTTTTCCCAGTTATCTGATGGTTTGAAAGTATTTTAGCTTTCTAAGGGAATCAATTGTCCATGCAATGTATCTGGTGCCTTTTGAGTGCTCTGGGATATGCCAGCTGCCCTCCAACATGTAATACTCTCTGTCTTTAACTCCTGTTAGAAATTTCTCCCCTTCTCTCCAAGGATGGATCCAATGCCCTGGTGTGACATGGTACACGTGTGTAACCTGGGCTGCAAAAGAGCTGTAGAAAGGTAAAAGCTATAGACAGGACAGGACCGCTGAAATGGGAGCACCCATAGCTCAAGCAGCCAGATGCACTCAACCACTGAGCACTGAAAGGGAGTAAACAAGAGGAAAAAAGGAAAGCCCCAAACTCTGATTATTTACCTGAATATATTCTTAGCAAAATTAATCAGAGAACCCATAAGGAAAGTCATCTCCAAATCTCACTCTGTAAGCTGTAATGAATTCTGTGATGAAAAAGCCACAAGAGAACCAAATCTGCTGTTTTAAGATAAAAACATGAGCTTGGAAAACACAGCAGGAAACTTCAGTGAAAGTGATTTCAGGGAAACAGAGGCTGCAGTTCTCTGGAGCATGGACATGAGGGCCTGGTTCATACCTCAGAAACCCATACACTTTCTTCACAGCAGATCATTTATTTATGAAGTTAGTGCACAGTGCAATGAATCCAAACAGTCTTTCCTAAATAAAGCTCCTCACAGACTTCACTTAGGTAAAGCCAGTGCCAAACATGGGGCATTTTGTTCATTTAACCCTTACAGCAGAAAATTTTAAGACATTGCCCCCAGTTTGCACATTATAGCAGAAGCAGTCAGAATCTGACAGGAATTTACAAAAGCAAATGTAATGTATAGCTCACATAGATAATCAATATGAAGTACAAGCCTGCAAAGCTTTGAAATCATTCTACAGTCTTATTAAATCAGTATAACTGGGACATATGTAGTGCTGTCATCTTGTGTCTCGAGGTCCCAGCTGAGGGGTGCAGGCTCTGCACAGTGCTCGAGGGAGTTTCCTGTTGTGTATATGAGCAATGACTTTAAGTTTTTATTGAGATTTGGGGTTCATCTAAACAGAAAATTTAGGAGACAGATATTAAGGGTAAGGAAAAGAAATAATGGAAAAAATATTAATATAATAGCTTTTAGATAGCTAAACAGATGCAACTATAAGAAGAACATAACTATGGTTTAGGAGACATATTGTAATATAATTACCATTCAGAATAGAAGAGCTATTTTAAAATTCTGAAATTTACATCAGATGTAGTTGTCAGTGTTGCTAGCACATTAAAACTGCTCTGAGAACACTGTTTGCATCAATAAAAAATCCCATGAAAAAAAATGTTAATAGGTTAAGAGCCTTAATAAGCCCACTTTTTTTAGAAATCACTTTGTATTTTCTTTATCCTATTTAAACTCCTCAGTGATCTTGCATTCCATTAACTGCTGACATTACTATAAACTTGCTTGAATGCTGTAGTCAGTAAAGGAGCTTTCTTCTGGTGGAAAAGACCTATTTAGTTTGATTTCTAGTGATATTCTCATGGATTACCAACAATGCTCTTTCAACCTAATTATTTGGAGTAATTTTCTGTGTTTTGTTATCTGGGAACAGCTGCTTGTGTTTGCCTTCCACAGATTCCACTACAGTTTTTATTTGGTGATAAGAAAAGGACCAATCTGCCAAATGTCATATTTGATGAGGATGCTATCATTTCTGTTGCTGAAGGATTTGTATTTTGTTTTGCTCTAATCTTGTTGAGAATCCCTTCTGCCTGTGCCCACGATCTATGAGCTAAGTAAGGCTGGCAGACAACCAGGTCTTCAAAGAGATCTCGACACCTTACTGAGGTTAAAATTTACAAGATTAGGCTCCATCCTGGACACAACAGCAGTGCATGCATCAGTTTTGTCTCCATTTCTACTGTTTTCAACTATTTGTGGGGCTTCTTCATGAAGCCATGACACCTCTTCATCTGCTCTGTCTCCCAGCATTTCTATAGTACTTGTCCTTTCATATTACCTGACTTCTTCATTTTAGCTTCAAGTGCTGCTCCAGTTTCAGCATCCATTTGTGGCTTTCTGATTACCAACAGGATCCAAAATCCTCACTGCCCTTTCTGCATGCCCTCATTTTGCCTTTAGCAAGCCCAGAAACTTCTTTCTTTTTTGCATCTAGTTCCTTCATTAAGTACAATTGCCTTCTCTTCCTCTTAGTTTTCAGTTGCACAGATAAAGATTTGGATTAGTAATCTAAGTAAATAACCAGGCAAAAATTCGCAGCAGAAGTCTGTGATTTTGGGATCTCTGTTTTAGCATCTTTTTTCTAAGTATCTACACTTGTGGAAACCTAATAATTATAGGAAATTCTCCCCCCCCCCCCCCCCCGTTTTTCTCTTCCTGCGCTGAAAGAAGGCAACTAGTTCTGTAGGTTTTCTGGTACACTTCGGTAGAATGCTAATGGAAGCAAACAGAGAGGAATGATATCTGGGGCTTTCAAAGCAGGAACCCCTCTTTGGGAATTTCAAGTTGGACAAAGGAATGAAAAACATTTCTTCACCAGAGATACTAGTGTAGCTAAATAGAGCAACTGAGGTGGAGGAGCTGTTATCACCAACTCCAATCTCAGAAAACTTGAACTATTCTTGCATAACTGTTTCTGAGATCACAGCACTGGAAACATGTGACAAATCATGTGAAATATCCATTACCTCTCACTCAGCATCATATATCAGATTACTAAAAAATACTTCATTTATGTGATCAGTCTGTCCATGACTCAAAAATCTATCTGTATCCAGTGTTGGAAAGAGAGAGACCTTAACCCCAGCCCCAGAACAGTTCAAGCATGTCAGAGCACCAGCAGAGGAGTGTAGCAGAGTACCTCATCAGTATGGGCATATTTCGTGAAGCTCAATGTAGTCATCTACAATAGGTAGCCTGCTCAAAGACAGGGAGACTTGGGCACTAAAGCAAATAGTAAAACGCTCAGATGCTGCCTGTTTCAAGGTTACTTAACATAAAAATGGAACATTTTAGGAAAACAGTTCAAAGCTAAACCAAAAATCCCCAAACCAACTTTTTCCGCAATGGCTTTGGCATCATCAGTTACGTAAGTATCACCTTGTCAAATTTTAATCCGCCAGAAAATTCTATTTGATCAACCTTGAATAAATAAACCCCCTGGAGGTCTTGTGGGGTTTTTTTCATCATTTCTTCCTGATCCTAAACTGTGTTATCAGGATGACTTTGAGTGTCTAATCAGACACATCAGTCAAGCACCTTCAAGCACTGTGCCACCTCAAAGTATGGGTACCCCTCACTCAATAGCCAGCTGTTGTCAATTGCCAGTGCTTCAAAAGAAAAGATGCATGAGTAGAGGAAGAGGAGAATTTACAAGTCAAATTATGGCCCTGACTCTTACAGCTGATCAGCTGAAGCCCTGAAGAATGAGATCTGATTATAATCACAGTCCTAATGCAAAGCTGGAAGTGTTATGAGGGCATACTGAGGGCAAGGAAATCTATCTTGCTCTGTTTGGGCTTAGTGGATGAAAAAGGAAACAGGATGACTCAGTCCCCATGTCGTTTTGGATGCAGGCAGAAGAATGCCTCCCCGAAGTGAGGTTAAAGAATAACTCTCTGAAAAAAATGTGGCCTTGCTTTAAAGTTCTGATTTTAAAATACCTGTCTTTCTGGAGATGGAAAAAGAGATATTGATTTAATGTTAATTACATGAGTATTTCTTTTGCTTTTTTTCCCTTTGGTTAGGAATGGGGACAGAGTGACTGAGGGAGGGAAGGGAAGGGGTCTATTCAGAAAATGTGATATATACTTGAGCCTGAAGTTTGAAATCCTTGATATTTCAAAACAGGTTTGTCCATTCAATTCTGGCTTTTATTGTTGCTTTAACACTGCATGTTTGATTGCTACTTGGCTGTGACTCTGCTCCTGACCTATTCTTTTTGTTAGTTCTGTTTAGATGCATCTCTCCAACTAGCAGAGGAAAAAGGAAGATTTTCCTCCAGGTAATTATTATTTATGTTAGTGTAGTAAACTAGAGACATCAGGTGTGGACCAGCACCAGGAATTGTTAGCATTATATTGAGGCAAGACATATAGATTAGTCCTGCTCAAGAAAGTTTGCAGTCCAGTCATGAGATAAGAAACAGGCAACAGCAGATGAATAACTGAGAGAGTTAAATTATTGCTCACGCAGTTCAGTGTGCAGAGAGCACTGTTTATCTGTTGTCAAGAGTTTTTTAGGCATCCTGGCAGAAGGGATTTTTCATGTGTTTCAAGGCTATTTGTTATTGGAATTAATGAGTGTTCAGAAGAACTGTGTCTCAGGCAGGCCAGATATAAGCAGAATGCAGTGTTTTCCTTTTTTTTCCTCTTAAATGTATTTTTCACAAAACAGCGTTCTTCTTTTACCCCTCTTTGAGTAATATCTGTGCCAATATTTATAATAATGGGGGACTATGTATTTTTGAAAACCCCAACCAGAGCTATATACATTCATCCTACTATTTATCTCACCAACGACATTCATCTTTTGTCAGCCTTTTGCCAGTCTGCTGTTCAAAATGTGCCAGGTGGATTTTAATGCCAGCTGACAGTCATCTTTTGAAATGATTTAGCCAGGAAAATGCACTGTGACACATGAGGAGACTGAATTTCATGGGTTTTAATTTGTGCCCATTGCCTCTTGCCCTTTCACTGGGAACTACTGAGAAGACTCTGGCTCCCTCATCTCCATTCTCTCCCATCAAATATTTATACACATTGATGAGATCACCCTTGAGCCTGCTTTTCTCTGGGCTGAGCAGTCCCACTGTCTCAGCCTTTCTTCATAGGACAGGTGCTCCAATCCCTTCATCATCTTCGCAGCCCCTTGTCGGACTCTCTCCCGTATACCCATGTCTCTCTTGTACTGTGGAGCCCAGAACTGGACACAGTGCTCCAGGGGTGGCCTCACCAGTGCTGAGTAGAGTCATTCCAATACAGGCTAGTCTTTCTGCCATACAAAAGCTACTACTACTACATTCAAAGTGCTCTAAGGATTGTGCTTATTTAAAAAAAAAAATTCCTATTACTTGTTCTTTAGTAAAATAATTCTACAGTGAGCCCCAGGTAAGGTCTGTCTATACAATAATTACAGTGTACTTTCAAAATAGTGACACCCATTTTTCACAGGGTGTTCTGAGAAAAATCAATGTGTTTACTGATTGTTTGGATACTACCAATCCACCCAGAGCAGTCATATTTCCTATGTTTATTTTTGTAACTGAATTGAGGGGAATGATACCTCTAGGTTTTGCTACATAAATGACTGGCAGGTATTAACAGTTAGTCTGACTTTTCTTTCAGGTGATGAGGCCATTGATTTGAAGTTGAAAAGACACTTGTGCAGAAGTTTTAGATGTCTTGCAGCAAAGCTTAACCCCATCACCCACAGAAAGCTGTCATTCAGGCAGGAACAATCAGTAACTCGGTTTGGACAAATAACCACATTCACAAACCTCCTTTTCACTGTTGTGCTCAGGGACATCATGGAACATGTCTGTCGCCTTCTACAAAAGCCCTAACAAATACCAATAATAGCTGGAGTTGTTGTAAGAACTGATGAATCACTGACAGAGAGAAGATGTTCCTCAGTTGTGTTCCCACTCCCAATGCCAACGCACCCTAACAAAGGAGCACACATAAAAAGCTGTGCATTCATTTCTTCTAAACCAATGGGGGGTTTTTTTTCAGCTTTTCCTTTTTGCAAGTTTCATCCTGATGTTGCAGATGTGGTTCTGACTGTAGCTTTGGCCTGTCTATGCTGCTGTGTAGGGAAGATGCAGAGTGGGTTCTGTTGCCCTATTTATTATTGTCTGCTCCTAAAACTCTGAAGATTTTTGAAAATATTCGTCAGTCCTTTTGCTGTTAGGAAATGTGGGGGTTTGTTACTTTAAGCTGTTAAATCTTTATGCATACCCACTATGTCATGGTCTTTGTCTGTCCTTGGTGTGCTGGTTGAGGAAATGCAGTTGGTCTGCTACATTAATTTTTAGAAATATTGATTTTAAACACAAGACCATAAAGGTTAGTTGAGTGTGCAGCGTGCTCATGTTGCTTCAGTCAAGAAATCCTGTTTAACAAATGCTGAAAGAGTGCTTTATATATAAGCTTTTGAATTTACTAGGCCACTGTAACTGCCAAATAAGATTGTGGACTGGAACAAGCTTGAGAAAGTCCTTTTCCTTTCTCTTGTGTTTTTCATACCAAAAGTTGTCCGAAGCATAAAATGCCTCTTAATCCAAATGTATGGAAGCATAGGACCACAATCAGTGCAGCACACTTCTTGAGAGTGTTTTCCTTTCAGAACAGTGCAGTACAGGGGCTATGAGTTATTCCTTCCTGATTTACTTTTCACATCTCTGAATGCAGAGATTTGCTGTTGTGCAACATGATTTAATAGAGGTAATTTCTACTTAGTGGGAAGAACAAAATACATCTTCAATATCCAGTAATAAAATAGGTTCAGGTAATTTCACCACTACACCTGAGTTGTAAAAAAAGAAAAAAAAAAAAGCTAGAAAATTGTCAAATTTTGAGCATAAATTATTTTGGGTGACTCAATAAAAAGAATGGTGCTTCAGTTCACTGCCTTTGCAGAAAGGAGTATAATACCATTAATCTGAACTTTTTTCAGAATAACAGAGTGTTTCTGTATTAAATATACTGTTTCATATTAAAACATTACACTAAATTTCAGACAAATAGCTCTTTCAAAAAGAATTAAGATTGCAAAATGTAAGATGTCAAATAACAAACAATGCCTGTGAAATGTTTGGTTCAACCCATCTCAGATAAGTAGTTCAGTAGCAGCAGGATGATAGGCTGACTTCCCACAGTCCTGTGGCACAGCACACCTGCCAATGAGATGCATATCTGTAGGAAAGCTGTTGCTTGTGACATTACCTACAATGCTACTGTTAGAAGAGAAGTATTTAGGAAATTAAATTTTGTAGGAAGATGAAGTATGATCTCAGGATGAAATAACTCAATGCCGCCCTAGATTATATGGCTCTTATAGCTGTACAGCTATCACACAATTGCAGACTTTGGGACCAGAGTAGTTTTTAACAACTCCTCATGAGTCCATGCCTTTGATTCTCTAAGAATTTTCTATTTCATACTTAGATGTTGACAGTGAAATGGTTTTATATTTTGCAAAAATTATTTTGTTAAAGAATTCTGACTAAATCAATGTTCAATTTACAGTGAGATGGGAACTCTCTAAACATCATTAAGTTTTAAATTTCTCAGCTCAGAGGTAATAATTAATTGGTAGCTTTCAAATGTTTCATTGATACTGTGACTGAAATTTCTGGAAAATAAGGATAATACCAAAACTCCTCCTCCTACTTGAGGTGAAGTATGAAGGGTTCTTTGGTTCTTCTCTTTTCATGATCAGTCCCATTTAAAGAAAAAAAAATCAGAGGGAGAAAGAGAATACAAACAAAAGAAGAGTTTGAAATTGGTGTAGTAAATAAGGCATAGGAATGTAAGCTGATGAATGCGGGTAAAGCAGAACAACGAAAAGATATTTAGTCATTCACAGCCTGAAGCCCTGAATAGGCAAACGAGCAAAGTGAAGCCTAATTCCTAATTCTGATAATGCATAATTTATTAAATATCACCATTTCTGTTATTGCTGCATTAGAGTCAATATTGTGAGAACAAAAAAAGTAAAAAATGCAATTTTTCCAAGATATAATCAACTAAGCTTGAAAAGGCACAGAACCACTTAGGATTTGCTTCCTAATATCTTTAAAGTCATACAAATGCACTGTCTTCCAGCTACTTTTAAGGTAGAGAAGAAAAAGAAAAAAAAAAGGAACACTTATTTAATTTAAATGTTTGTTTCCTATTACTTCTGCTTTTTTATATGCCAGAGCACATTCAACACAGCAATAAAGTCTGCTAGCATGGTGCAACGCAGTTCTTGGATTCTTAATTTGAGAGAAAGATGGGGACAAAACTATTTTTAAAAACTCCTTTAAAGAAAAGAGCTAGAACAGGAGATAATTCTTCTGCCACTGAACATGTTTCTGTTTTCCAGATGAGCCAGCTGGCAGTCATGAGGTTTCCAAATTGGTCTGAACACTTCCCTCCAGGTGTGACTCCCATTAGTTCCTTTGTCATTAGTATTTCTAATAAAAGCCATATGCAGAGTCCATCAGGGAGATATATAATTAGGTGATGGGGCCATCTATGCATGAAATGCATAGACAGTCCTTGAACTGCAGTTTAAATAAGAGCTGTGATTATGTATTCATACAAGTGCTGACTGTGGTCATCTCAGACAATTGGAGGTAAATCTATGGTACATTTTCCCAAGACTGCTTGGTTATTTCTAAGTGCAAGAAATAAGTAAGTTATGCTGCCCTACTCCCCCCCCCAAAAAAAAGAAAAATTGTATGAGAAAACATACACTTGAAAGTCATTCAGTATAGCAGGTGAAGCTGTATGCTTCCCTCTTTGGTCATGTTTCACCTATTCCTTAGAAACCTCTCTGAAGTCACTGTCTAGAATAGAATAGAGTAGAATAAAATAGACTGTTTCAGTCTAGTTCCTCAGTGACGAAAAATCAGGTTTCTCAGTACTCTTTGTCTTGTTCATCATGGTTTTTTTTTAACCTGGCTCTTACACATACAACACTCCACATCTATCATCAGATTTGATTCTCACTAATAGGATATCTTTAAAGTGATCAGCATACCTACAGGCACTCTTTAAACACCTTAAACCTTTTACAGTGCTAAAACCTTAACATTTGGGAAGAAGACTTATTAAGAAACTTTTGAATAAAGGAACTGATTTCTTTCTTCACACAAAATTTTAAGTGTATTCCTTGCAATGTAATAAAAAGAAGAATGAAAGTTTTATTGTGATATCAGATGCTTGGATAAAAGCTTTGATTCCTACTAAAAAATGAAATTCCAAAAGAAGGGAGTCTAATAATAGGAAGAAGAAATCTGTAACATTTTGAAACTGAAAGAGCATTTATGCTTTCTTGTAGCATCTGTATATGAGTCTTCTAGTCTTCTTATGTGAATCACTTTTTATTTTATTAGGTAATGAAAATATTTCTAGAGATCCACACTACGGTCAGGAAATGTTTATCCAGTAAATACTTCATGAGAACATGTCAACTCCTGTGAAAAATGTCAATGGAAACCAGACAAAAAAAGGCTTTGTATTTCTACTCCAATATTACATTTTTATTACTTTGTCTTATGCTGTGCAATACAGTAGCCTGAGCACTACCCAGCATTAAGTTTCCTTTTCACCAACACAGTGGTGAAAGTGGGAAAATAAAGTAATGCCAGCCAGGTAGACAGACTTCTCAAGTCAAGCACAGGCTGCTGTACAAGCCTGGTGTTGTCACTTTCCCTTCTTCATTACAAGCCAGTGTCTCTGTTTTGCAAACTGAGAACTTCAGACTGTCTCATGTGCTGGAGAACAAAAATGTGCTACTGCCAGCAGTTGCTGCACTCTTTAAAAACTGTACGACCGTGCAGAAGCCTTTAAGGGGTATCCATCCATGAGGCGTCTCAAGATAAGCATGTAGGCATCATCCCTGTTAAAGCAGAGGTTCAAGAAATAGCTTTTCACTTTCATTATACTGATGATTAGCCACTAGCACATTCTTTCCCTTGACTGGACATACTGATTTTGGCTGGGATAGAGTTAAATTTCTTCACAGTAGCTGGTATGGTGCTGTGTTTTGGACTTGTGACCAAAACAGTGTTGATAACACAGGGATATTTTAGTTATTGCTGAACAGTGCTTGCACAGTGCCAAGGGCTTTTCTGCTTCCCACTCTGTCCCACCAGCGAGCAGGCTGGGGGGGGCAAAAGTGGTTGGTAGGGGACACAGCCAGGACAGTTGACCCCAACTGACCCAAGGGATATTCCAGACCACATGATGTTGCTCTCTGCAATAGAAGCTGGGGGAAGAAGAAGGAAGGGGGGACGTTCAGAGTGATGGCGTTTGTTTTCCCAATTCACTGTTACGCGTGATGGAGCCCTGCTTTCCTGGAGATCGCTGAACACCTGCCTGCCCATGGGAAGTGGGGAATTAATTCCTTGTTTTGCTTAGCTTGTGTGCGCGGCTTTTGCTTTACCTGTTGAACTGTCTTTATGTCAACCCACAGGTTTTCTCACTTTCACCTTTCTCATTCTTTCCCCCATCCTGCTGGGGGGAAGTGAGGTTTTGTGGGGCTGAGCTGCTTAGTGGGGTTAACCCACAACACAGGAATTGCATTGCTTGGTCTTAGCATTGCTAACATTTCAGGGCACGATACAGTCCTTAATATTAGTGGTAAAGAAAGTTCAGAATAATTGCATTGATTTGCCCGGGAGTATTTAAATCTGTGCAACTGAAAGCAGATGCTGTCATGGACCAGTGTGTATATACTGGAAGAGCTAAAGGGACTTCACTTCTCCATCCCCCTTTATATAGTACAAGTCCAGTTTGAGTGCTGTCTCTAGCATTGCATCAGAGTGTCACTCAGATGTATCACCTCCCATTTATGCTTTGTTATTTTCCGCCACTGCTGCTGTCTCCACCACTATAAAGCAAAGTAGCATAGATCCTGAACACCTGAAGTAAATACAGCTCTTGTGGCACTTGGGAGAGGTATAATTACAAAAACTTTGTCTTTTATTCAGATCTCAAATACAGAATTGAATTTAGTCTAACTACACAGTCACAGTTCCTTTTTAATTGTCAGCACTGAACTGTTGCCAGTAAAATAAGTCATCAGCATGAGCTCATGGACATTTCAGTGGTGATCCTTTAGCAAATATTTTTCATCCTGGAAGGTATCTTGCAAAACTTGAAGCTGACAATTAAGCGCAACATAGCCTCTTGTATCAGATACACAAAGTTATCCCTGCTGTTATTCAGGTTATGAAATTAATATACTGGAGGCATATTTTCCATTACCCAGGGATAGCAATATTTTTCCACGATGCTAGGAAACTAGTGCAGTTACTTCTGTATGTACTACTGTAGGTTTTATATATTGGTGCATGTGCACTGCTCACTCCCTATTAAATGACTTTTGCATCAATCTCAGTTACGCAGTCCACAGATCTGGCTTTCTTGGAATGTGCAGAGCCCTATAAAGTCCTGGGATTTTTATGGGGTTTTTGTTGTTGTTGTTTGGGGTTTTTTTGTTTGTTTGGTTTTGGTTTTTTTTAATGTTAATATAGAAAGCAGAGGTTCTCTTGTGACAAACAATTGACATTTCATTGACAGCAGAATGCTTGAGAGTTGGAAAGGCATAATTTAGCAAAATGTAGCTGTGGCAGCAACTACTGCTTTATTTATCATCATCTAGTCAAATGAGGTATTTAATTTAGAGTAACTTCAACAGAATAATCTGTTGAGCTGCTGGTGAAGCAAAATTATACTTTTCTTAAATTTTCCTACTACCATTTAAGTTATAAGCTCCACATGAATTCTGCTTTAGGAAATTTCATATTAAACTATAGCCCCTAATCCTTGAACTACAGAAACCCCTTAAATAGTATAAAATACTCGTACTTTCTTGCCAATCAGTTGAGATTGTCATGGAAATATCTATTTCACTTCAGAGTAACTGCTACATCTAATAAAATAAGGTGTTTTCGGTTTCTTCTAGCCAAGTTGTGCTCAATAATCAAATGCATAGATAAGCAATTAATCATACTTTTTGTTATCACATACACATACATGCAATGCCAACCTAAAAATTACATTCAGTCCTTGATACTCTATTTTTAAATGTGTTTCTTATCACTTCAAAACAAAACAGAAAGGCAGCCATTAGGAGTGTAGGTTCTTAATCCACAAGATACTCAAAAGCACATATATGCACCACCCATCCAGGAAAACACTTACACGTGTACTTTTGAACATGTGCAGAAAACCAGTTCATTTTAGCTCATCTGAGTCCCAATGAGGGTGTACACCATCATTAGAATATGGATCATCATATGCTATTTGCCACTTGCAAACGAGATTAGTGCAAATGAACCACTACAAGGTAAAATACAAGATAAATGCAAGATAAGAGAGTTGTAATAAATTAAAGACAAAGAAGAAGTTAGTATTTATATGAAAGGGAGAAAAGGAATTCATAAGACAGTATGCAGATTCAAAACAATATGCAGATTTTAAAAACAAATATGCAGCCTTGGTGTCAAATCTGGTCCCAGATTCTTTAAGATAGAAATTTAAATCTGTAGTTATTCTGCTCTGCAGTACAGTGCAGTTCACAGAGGTTAATACGTGTATTTTCCAGATACACAAGCTCAGTAAAAACATACTCAAATGTTGAAGATTCAGTATAGCGTTTTCTCTCTCTGTTTTTTCCTATTAATTCCTTTTTACCCAATCCATCCTCAACAAAAGTAACATATGAGGGATTTAGCTAGTAAATGAAAAGTACCACCAGAAGTTTGGCTTGCAAACTTCTTAGCTTAGGTTGTGGGTTTTCTTCTTTTTTTCTTTAGTTAATGTCAAAATTTGTAATCTGACAGAATAAATGTGTCGACCTTCTTAGCTGATTTAAGAAAACAATACAAGCAGAAAAATAAATATATGTATACACTGTGAAAATGTAATACATCTTATTCAGATAACAAAAAATTGACTAGTGAAAAGTTCATATTATTTGTAAATTTTGGATGAAATTATTAGATTTAGATGATCAAATCATTATCTCAGTATAGAATAATTAAATAAAATTAGATTTTGAAACCTTAACATGAATTACTTTGTGTTTATTTTTCATTTAAAAAAAAAAGTATTGAGGAAGAGTGAATTTTCTTTCCATCCAATACATCAGTCAGAATTGTCTTCAGCAGATTTCATCAAATTACTTGTGAAAAATCTTGTAAACACAGTAGATCCAAAACTATTAAGTCTGATGTGTGATGCAATGGTCCTGCACACATATAGGAAGTACAAAACAACTGAGATTAAAAGGGTTTGATCACACTAGTAACTCTGTCCTCTTAATTTCCATAATAAAGAAATACTTAATATTGTATAAAAATGACAACAGTAAGTTGAGGCAATGTGAAAATCACATTATGACAGATTCAGAAAGGGTGATCAGGCTAGCTAAGAGAAAGTCTTCAAACTAAAGGAAAAACAAAGTAATTGGTTGAAGATAACACTTTTTTTTTTCCCCCCACATACACAAAAGAAGATATTGTCAGTATATTTAGCTGAGCTTTTGGGAAGTATAATATTAATGGAGAAGATTCATAATTTCACTCTCATGAATGAAAGGAACACTTTACTGAAAAGTTGATCAACTAAGTACACGGTACCTAAATTGCAAACATTCAGACCTACTTATACTATTCTGAACTGCCAAGACTTCAGTGCAAGTTCACTTTTGTTCATTAGCCCCAAAGCTGAAATGGAAGCATATAATTTCTCTCAGTTTAGAAGAGATTTTATTTGGTCATGACGCAAAGCTGTGGTGTGGAAAGAAACCACTATGTACAGCTGCTGAGACAAAGATTAAACATTCTACGTGAGAGTCACATAAAAAATCCTTGTTATTGGGAAAGATGAGTTTCATGCTCAGTTTTAGCACCAAATTCAATTCAATTCCACAGGGCATATAAAGTTTTTCAATGACTCCTAGCATCTCTATTGAAAGTCACATGTGCCACAAGCAATTATTGTGACAATCTATATTTGAAAATAGACCTTGTCAAACAAATTACACTTCAAAACTTTTAATTAGGTTTTAGTACTTTCTTTATAAAGGTAATAGGCTGAGTGTAAATCACTTTGAAAGAAGATTTTCGAGTTTTGTAAACAGCCATATGACTCAGTCTGCAAATAAAACAGTGGTAAATGGGAAAGCCTGACTTTCATTATTTTCTTCTATTCAAGTAATTAAGCAATTCTATAGAGTTAAATGTGGCAAATACTTGGAAAAAATTTTATAGACAGTCAACAACAGCACATAATAATTTTTAGAAATCTATAATCTTGTAATGTCCTTAAACTCCTAAAGATAGCATACACCTGTAAATAATGAAAAAATATGTAGTAGTTCAAAGCCTTTTTAAGGACCACTAAATTAAATAGAAATATTACAACTGATTGCAAGAGGTTTGGGATCACTCTTTGACTTCTTTTTTTCTTCCCTTTTATGAATGCATGCTACATGTCGTAACTCAGCTAGAACTATATCTACATCTATTTGTTTGGTGGATATGTCGCGATGTGAACCAATAAACATGCATTGCAGATAGACCCTTTTTTAACTGTTTTCAGGCCATAATTTCAAACCATGGACCTGGTTTTACAAATGTCCACATGCTTGTGTAACTTTATGAGTAAAGCTTTCCTCTGGGTGATATGGTCACTTAGGAAAATTTCTCTGCTCAGTGAGGAAATCATAAGAGAACTGGGTGAGCAATGTTCACTTTACAACATCATCATCATCAGCTATCAGCTGCTTCTAACCTCTTCTGTAGGTAGAGAATGTCAAGACAGTAATATAGACCGTATTAAGCTGATAAGCATGTTAGCCAATCCTACTTTAAAATCTTCACTAAATTTAACTTTTTCTCTACTGAGAACATGAAGGGAATTTTTAGATTTGCCAATTCAGAACAGGAAAACTATTTTTAAACTACATGTAAAGTTAAGATGTACATTAAGAAAAAACAAGTCTCACTAAATTACTTCAGTCGTTAATAGACAGCCTCATGAATAAATGCTAAAAGCAAATGAAACATTTTAAATATGATCAAAATGTAAATATCTTCCAGAAGAAACACAAGGCAAAACCCCCCAGATGTTACATGTGAGACATTCATATACAATATATCACAAGAAATCAGATCAAATAATAAAGCTGAAAAAAATGTTATTATATTAAATGTATTTTGATTATTTGCATCCAGATAACTTGGCAAGTGCAATAACTTGATGACTTTAATGGTAACTCTCAGTTGTTCCCTTTTTCCTCCCACCATCCAGATCTACACACAACTAGTCCCACTCTATATTTGATCAAACAACTTTTCAGCTCCTGGATATTTTTCATAGATATAGAACTCTCACTCTTTCCCGTTGCAATTTCTTTTTCTTTCATGTACAGATTGTCTATATATCCCTTAATTTTAGCATAGCCCAACCCAAGACAAGTTCACATAGGTATTTCAGAACAAGGATCTCAAACAAACAGTCAATTTTATGTCTCACTGGCATAAGCACACTCATCATTTTCCTATTCAGCTTAGCCTTTGGGTTGGTGCTAAGCACAGAGACTGGTGAGTTAATGCATCAGACTATTTACACTGAGAGTGTATTAAGATGGCCTGGGAGAGAACATTAGAAATTTTTTTGCATATTAGTGGAAGAATAGGAGCAGATTAGGGACAGATTTATGAGGTATCAGGGACAGGGCAGAGATTATAAAATTTGTAGCTGAGACACAGGACAGGAAGAGGTGTGAGAGGAAAGCTTTTATTTATTGTAAATCAATTCACAACAATTTTAACTTGCAGACAAATGGAGAAACTAAAACTTGGTAAGCAAAACTAAACTGTATTGAAAGCAAAATGCTTGCCTTAAAAAGAGGAAGCTATTACATGATCTTTAAAAAAAATCTCAGAGGAATATTTCAATATTACAAAATATCATATTCTTCTAGACCTAAGTAGCATACTGAGGAGATACAGAGCAGTGAAGTTCCCTTGAGGAATTAATCCAAGTTCTAAATGTCTCATACATTTTTACAGTCCAAAAGAATGCATCAAATATCAAATGCAAAGTATCACGTGTGCAGATCAGAACTATGATTTACCTCCTGTCTGTACATAGCGCCCTGAAGACAAAATGACAAAGCACAAATATGCGTAATGGAATGCTAAAGTTTACTGCCAGTCCTTGTACACATCCTAATCACTGATGTCAGTGGAGAGATGCTCTCAGAGCTCAGGGGGCTTTCAAGCAGTGGTTTCTTTTCCCTACCAGAGTAACATACAGGAAGGGCTGCCAGTTTTGCAAGTTCAATATTACTGACTTTGCACCTGACCTTTTTCTTCAGGGCACCTAAGTTTATCATGTACTTTCCCAGCTCTTTTGAAAGAGTTTACCATATGAAGATGCACTGTGAGATTCTTCTGGGGGTTAAACAAGCCTCAAGTTTCAGCTCTTTATTCACTTAGTTTTGATGTCAGTCACTTATGGTCATATGGTCCTTATTAGAAACTTTATTCCCAACGTTTGCTTATCATCTCCTTTCCAAGTAGAACTCTCTACCAGCAAAGCATGATTTCTAGTAAATGCAAGAGTTGATATTCCATTAAGCAAAAGTGTAGAGACAAACAATCTATGACTGAAGCAACTCACCTCCCTTGAACACTTTTCTCAGTGTGCAATCTTTGGGATTTTTCTCTTCCCTATAGGAAGAATACACATCTCAATCACAAAGCATTTGCTAAAGCATTAACTACTGGAAACGTACATCTTCACTTCCCTTCATCAATACCTTCTTTTTCTTCTAAAGTTAAAGCATATATGGTTACTACTTTGAATATTGTAATGTTCATTCAGGATTCATATTTTCAATGTGCTGCTGAAAGAGAGTTAAAAAAAGTCTATGTCTATTGGTAGGCACATGTTGAAGCGTTTTCCTGAAGAGAGATTGTCCTGTCGCTAGTTAATAAAAATGCAGAATAATCCCACTCATATTGTGAGAATGTTACAATGATATTCATCATAAGATAAGGAAATCCATGCAGGGCAGAATGCTCTGTGTTTAACAGTGCTTTTCATAAAGGTGTCGGGAGACAGACAGTTATGTATCTGCACAACTCTAAGCTATTATAAGTGAGTAGCTGTATTCAAAGAACAAAGCTTGACATTTATCTTCTTTGAAAAATAAAAAGACTGAAAGTAAATAGTTTTTCTTGACAGCATTGAAACCCCTTCATGATTAGCTGGAGAAAGAAATTAAATATCATTAAAAGGTCATAAGAACTTGCATGGTCTGAGAGCTAGAGGGAGCACAAATCTGATAAAGAGCCTTGGAGAAAAATATTTTAAAATAAAGTGTGTTAACAGATGAAATTCTGCTTGGAAACTAGGCACTGATATAGATGAGGAAGCATAAATTGCCTTTTGTTTTATTTTGAAAAAATCTTTGTATAAAAAAGAAAAAAAAATCTATCATGAATCCTCGAGTACTTTTAAAGTAATGTAAATAGTTGGTATGAATATAAAATCAGCCTTAATTTTTTACAAAAAATGACATTTCTCAAATAATAAAGCAACACCTCATAAAACCTCCATCCCCATGCAGTGCCTTACTTGTCCACAAATTCCAGAAGATATTTATATTTTAAACTGTCTAATGATAATTTCATGGGGTTTATACTACATGTGCCTTCTTTGTATAAATATAAGCCAAAAAACTTAATATTTTGACTGTAGATATAAAGATGTTTTCACACTTTACTCTCTACAAATTAGTTCAGGTTCATCTAATAAAAAAAAAAGAATTTTTATTTTTTCAGAGATTCACAGTCATTTCTGTTTTATTGAAGAAGTCTTCTTTCAGAGCCAGAGGAAATACCTTTCTTTTTTGGACTTAAGAAGCAGAAGAATTAACTCTAAGGACTGGCAGTTGCTGGAAATTTAAAATGTTTAAATTAAATACTGTTAACACAGAGAATAAGTTAAAAGTTGGTAGAGCTATTTTATTGAAATAAATATAGTAAGTCAGAATTTATAGAATCATAGAATTGTTTAGGTTGGAAAAGACCTTTAAGTTCATCAAGTCCAACTGTTAACCTAGCACTGCCAAGTCCACCACTAAACCATGTCCCTAAGTGCCACATCTACACACCTTTTAAATACCTCCAGGGATGGTGACTCCACTGCTTCCCTGGGCAGCCAGTTCCAAGGCTTGACAACCCTTTCAGTGTAGAAATTTTTCCTAATAACCAATCTAAACGTCCTTTGCCGCAACCTCTCGTCCTATCACTTGTTGCCTGGGAGAAGAGACCGACCCCCACCTCACTACAACCCCCCTTCAGGTAGTTGTAGAGAGCCATAAGGTCTCCCCTCAGCCTCCTTTTCTCCAGGATAAACAGCCCCAGTTCCCTCAGCCGCTCCTCATAAGACTTGTGCTCCAGGCCCCTCACCAACTTCGTTGCCCTTCTCTGGACACGCTCCAGCACCTCAATGTCTTTCCTGTTGTAAGGGGCCCAAAACTGAACACAGGACTCGAGGTGCGGCCTCACCAGTTCTGAGTACAGGGGAACAATCACCTCCCTGCTCCTGCTGGCCACACTACTTCTGATGCAGGCTAGGATGCCGTTGGCCTTCTTGGCCACCTGGGCACACTGCTGGCTCATATTCAGGTGGCTGTTGACCAACACCCCCAGGTCCTTTTCTGCTGGGCAGCTTTCCAGCCACTCTTCCCCAAGCCTGTAGCGCTGCATGGGGTTGTTGTCACCCAAGAGCAGGACCCAGCACCTGGCCTTGTTGAACCTCATACAACTGGCCTCAGCCCATCGATCCAGCCTGTCCAGATCCCTCTGTAGAGCCTTCCTACCCTCGAGCAGATCAACACTCCTGCCCAACTTGGTGTTGTCTGCAAGCTTACTGAGGGTGCACTCGATCCCTTCGTCCAGATTGTTGATAAAGACATTAAACAGAACTGGCCCCAATACTGAGCCCTGGGGAACACCACTTGTGACTGGCCGCCAACTGGATTTAACTCCAGGCACCACAACTCTTTGGGCCCAGCCATCCAGCCAGATTTTTACCCAGTGAAGAGTATGCCCATCCAGGCCATGAGCAGCCAGTTTCTCCAGGAGAATGCTGTAGGAAATGGTGTCAAAGGCTTTACTGAAGTCTAGGCAGACAACATGCACAGCCTTTCCTGCATCCACTAAGCAGGTCACCTTGTCATAGAAAGAGATCAGGTCAGTCAAGCAGGACCTCCTTTCATAAACCCCTGCTGACTGGGCCTGATCACCTGGTAGTCCTGCACATGCCGTGTGATGGCACTCAAGATGATCTGCTCCATAACCTTCCCTGGCACTGAGGTCAGACTGACAGGCCTGTAGTTCCCCAGAACCTCCTTCCAGCCCTTCTTGGATATGGGCACCTCATTTGCTAACCTGTTTAGCTTCTTCCTCCATTGCCTGGAGAAGGGAGAGCACAATGAAAGGTCCACCTTTTTCAGATGATGCTAAACCATATTTGGTGGCTGATCACTGCACTGTTGGAAAAGAAATTCAGAAGAACCTCAGAAACCTGTCCACTGAGATCTCCCCAGTTAGCCAGGACCACTGATAAATGAAGGAAAGTGGCTTCGTGAGCACTTTCACCAGCTCCCTCAGTACCCTTGGGTGGATCCCATCCGGCCCCATGGACTTGTGTGTGTCTAAGTGGTTAGACGAAAAAATTATCAAAAGCCTAAAATATAACTTTTTAAACATTTTTGCCAATGGATTTCCTAAGAAAATGTGAAGCATGAAGAAAGTTTGATAAGTCTGTAATGAGTTAGAAAGCAAGATTTTCCCAAGGCAAGAGTTTTTAAGGTTTTGAACTCAAGATCTCCTGAAACATTTTCCTTTTGTTTTTATTTAATGAAAAGTCTCAGCAGATCTCCATAAATACCAGAGCATGTCTCCATTAAAAGAAAAAGCAAAGAAGCATAGGCTCAGAAGAGCAAATGATCTAAAAACTAGATCCTTTGGTGTCCATAATAAATCTGTCTAGCTCCTTTTTGAACCTGAAAATACTGCCTCTTTCCATGAAGTCCTGTGGTAGCAAGCTTCAGATCTTCATGACCTGCTGTGTAAAATCATACTTTCTTTTACCTGTTTTGGAATGATCACCTATCAGTTTTACCAATTGTCCCCAGGTTCCAGAACTGGAAGAATTGGTGACTAACAGTTTCACTGTCACCTATAAAATGCCTTCATGTGTCTATAAATCTCTTATCATCTATCTCTTCAGGGTTTTCCTCTCCAAATCAAAAAGCCTCAGGTTCTCTCCTTATGAGGTACATGCTCATGCTCTGTTCCCTTCCCTTCACCATTCTAATTGTGCTTCTCTGCAGCTCCTCTAACTCCAAAATATGTTTCCTGAAATGCATAGACCAGAACTGCATATGACACCAAAATATTGATGCATAAAAATTTTACATTTATATAATTTTTTTGTATAGAGAGAGAGAGAGAGAGAGAGCAGCAAAGAGGCATCTTCCTTCTGGTTTTCCATACCCTTCTTGATGACGGGCAGCATTGTCATTGGCTTTTTTGATTCTGCTGCACCTTGACCTGTTGATGTCTGAAAACTCTCAATGGCTCAAAGACCTATTTCCTGTGTTGTGATTACCAGTTCCAAGTCAAGCATTACGCAAGAATGATTTGTGTTATTTTTCCTTAGATATATTGCTTTTCATTACCTATACTGAAATGTTTTTTTCACCTTTTGCCCACTCAGCTTTCTGAGGTTCTTCTGAATTTCTTCTCCAACAGTGCAGTGATCAGCCACCAAATATGGTTTAGCATCATCTGAAAAAGGTGGACCTTTCATTGTGCTCTCCCTTCTCCAGGCAATGGAGGAAGAAACTAAACAACCCACACCCCCAAGCATGCATCCCTGTTGGATCCTTAGCGGACAACAGAGCCTAACTTTATAGACAGGCTAATAATGGCTAAGGAAGGAAAAGTAAAGAATATGCTAAGATGTGACTTTGGAGAAGTGGTAAAAGAATCTTCTTCAGGCTCTTTATCCTGCAGTTCAATGCAGTCAAAGCCGTAAGGTATCTGTCATTTGGTATGGATTCAATTTTACAAGTAATCATGATGAATAGGTTTCCACTGCTATACATTTTTTTCACTGGAAAACAACTCTTGAAAGAGTGACAAAAAAAGGATCTTAACAGCTAATCAACACAAATCTGTTTCCTCCATTGCTTACTCATTAAAAAAAAAAAAAAAAAGAAAAGAAAAAAAAGGAAATTTAAATTTTCAGTCAGGAAAGTTTCCTGAAACAAATGCATTTTAATATTTATCACGCCTCTCCCTTTGAAGCCTTAACTGACTGAACAGACCTATCTGGCTGCTTTTTTCTCCACAATACTCACTAAAAGTCTTGTTTCTACAGAGAAGTCTGAAATTACTCTGAAATTGCATCTGCTCAATTTGAAAGAGGGTTTACAGTTAGTTTATAGTTATACACGGTAATCTACATTTCTGAGTGTCATTTCATTTCTTTGTATTATATTCAGCCTATCAGATTTTCTGCTAAAAGTGACATGCTCTTGATCTCAGTAAATAAACTGTTGGTTTTATTCATCCACTGCTGGTGAAAACTCCCCAGCAGTTTTTAAAACTGATCATGACTTGAAAATACTAATCCCTGATGGTCTTAAACTGATCTCTCCACAGACTAAACCCCATTTTGCTAAATCATTTTTGCAGAAATGGCTAACTTGTATTAAGTGCTTTGCTTTGCATAACATTGATAAGACATCAATTAATTCAAAGGACTCCTGCTATCTGGATAGGAAAATGTTATCTCTATTTTTCAGATGGAGAAACTGAGAAGTTGAAGAGGCTTACTAAGGCAATAGTGTAAGATAAGAACAGAGCTGGCGCTTCAACTCTCCAGTGCCTGGCTTCTAGTCTAGAATTATAAATGTCAAATATCCTAGATAGTTAACATATAGTTAATAATTAGGATAATAGTATATGTTTTGCTCATGGAGAAAATATGAAACAAATGCAAAATCTGCAAAATTTGATCTCAATCAGTTGCTATGTCTGACATTTTGAGCAGATATTCAAAGCATGGGAGGAAGAGAAGGGTCATTTTCATCTTCTTGCTAGCATATAGTCAAAGAGCCTTTTTTCACTGTCTGCAGGCTTAGATCCTTTACAGAGTTCAGTTCTCAGGGAAATCTTCTTCCTGACTTCTTCTCATTCATATTCAAAGATTTTCACTCTTTATAGTTCTTAAGTGTGAATTTACATGCTATTGAAAGTATCAAACTAACAACCCTAGAGAATAAAGTTTCGTATTTATACCTAAACTAGGTACTGTGCAGCTTTTTCAAAAGTTGGTTAGCTATAGGTTTAAAAATGACCCAGATCAAGAAGTGAAGCGGTGATCAAGACTGATTGTATCTTGGACTTCCCACAGGTACAACACAGCAAATGTTTAGACTTTCTTCTCGGTTTGGAAATGAGATACCAAGGGTTATTTCCCTGTAATACTTGCGTTTGAAAGTATTATCTTTTCCAGAAAGACAGGAAATAGCAAAATTTAGCTGAAGTACCCAGAACCACCTCTGTGTAGAACATGAGGAACCACAAGAGTCATTTAGTTAATGCTGCTTCCACAGAAGTTAGGCTTATTGTCACATGAGGGCTCAGACCTGACCCAAATCCCCTTTAGGAAAATCATTAATCATTAGTAATCTTCATAATCTTTAGCAATTATTATAGTATATTATAAAATGATTACTCTACCACTGTAACCTAAGCATTATTGTTTTGTAAGATCTAATTAATTCCAACATTCTGAGAATGAAACAAAAGGAAAAACCACCACCCACAGGGAAAAAATACAGGCATAAATGATTGAAAAGATGCAATGCTTACCATCTCTGGAACCAGATAGAAATTGAAGGATTGTATATTAAGAATAATGTTAAAAACAAGTATAAGAATAGAAGAAAGAATGTGAAAAAGTAAAAGAAACGAACTAATTCCACTTCAGCAAGGACATGGATCTGGTGGAGCAAGTCCAGAGGAGGGCCACGAAGATGATCAGAGGGGTGGAGCACCTCTCCTATGAAGACAGGCTGACAGTTGGGGTTGTTCAGCCTGGAGAAGAGAAGGCTCCAGGGAGACCTTACAGCAGCCTTCCAGTACCTAAAGGGGGCCTACAAAAGGGCTGGAGAGGGACTTTTTACAAGGGTGTGTAGTGATAGGACAAGGGGTGATGGCTTTAAACTGAAAGAGGGTAGATTTAGATTAGGTGTAAGGAAAGAGTCCTTCACTGTGAGGGTGGTGAGGTAACAGGCTGCCCAGAGAGGCTGTGGATGCCCCATCCCTGGAAGTGTTCAGGGCCAGGTTGGATGGGGCTTTGAGCAACCTGGTCTAGTGGAAGGTGTCCCTGCCCATGGCAGGGGGGCTGGAACTAGACGATCTTTAACCCAAACCAGTCTATGATTGTTCCACTAGTTGTTCCACTTTTTGTCATTTGTTGTTGCGGGCTATTAAAAGGCCGTATTGAGAGAGAAACATGGACCTCACAGTTCCATGCAAGTATGCTTGTGCTTTGGCAGAAATATTATAAATGTGGAAGTACTGCATACAACTTAACAGGTACTGAAATAGGTGCTGGATTTCTTTTTCCTTTCTTTTGGCCACCCTGAGGAGGGTTTGTCATCTGAAATACATAAGAGAACTGACTTTACAGAAAAACATGTTCATATTGTTCCTAAGGAGTCTCAAAAATACAGGACTCTTTTGAAACAACCTTTTCTAACTTGTACTGAGTATGCCAGCATTTGATCTTTGTAGAGCATCGTACAAGTTCTCCACTTGTACACCACTTCACAAATGCAAGTTGGCACATTTCCAGAGCCACGGATTAGCACGTTCCTCCAAAGAAATTTCCTGCAGATAAAGTGGTCGTCATGGTCAAAGCCCAGCCACTGAACTGCTCTAACAGCTTTCACAGAGGCCAGTCAGAGACAGAAGATGCTTCTGCTTCTTGTGGTACCACTGCAGCATCTTTGGGCCCTGCAGGGCTGGGCAGGGCAGCACAGGCTCCCCAGGTGTGCTCTTGTGCCCTGCCATACTGTGTGGTTAGTGAGATGCATGGGGGCTGACACACTGGACTGCTCCTCAGCATCCAGAAATGTTGTGCAAGAGTTTGGAAGAAGAAAAAATCAATGCTAGAGATGATAGAGCAGGTACAACGCAAGTGTGCAGAATATAATGATCCAAATTCTAAAAACTGCGCCACAGGAATTTGGTTCTGTCACTGACCTATTGCCAAGGCATATGATATCATTATGAGTTGCTCATTAAGGACTTGTCTGTGACCAGAGTGAGACTTGGTCTTGCTTAGTCTGTGGTATTTAATGAGATACTAATTTCTTGTACCAAGGTCTGTTAAGAAAGAAAAATAAAGTGTGCATGTCTAAGTTGCGGTGACTTGCATAGGGAACCCCAGGTACCTACAGTCTGAATGGATTTATGGTCACTGGTAACACTGACAACAGCTTCCTCCTAGTTTTTGCCATGTGTGGCATGTTCTTCCTGAATATAGAATATAATCATTCACAGGCTTACTGTGAATGTCATATTAACATATCAAGTATTTTTTCCTATTATTGACTAAAAAATTACTTATTTTGTCTTCTTCCAAATCATGACATATGTATACAGTCACATTTTGTCCTTAAAGATACTTTCTCCTCCTGATTAAAATTACTATTGTATTCCTGAAACAATATCCTACACAATAACAGGAATAACAATTTAATCACCTTACACAGATGTCAATGAAAATAGAATATAGCATGAGCAGAATTTCTTTTAAGCAGATGCTGTTACAAGGAGCACATGGTGTTCTCCATAGGGTATTACACATAGTTTTAGCAGAATATTATAAACAAACTGAGAATGATTAATGATAATAAAAAGAGCTACAAAATTAACTGCATGCAATCATTGAATGTCACTTTATTAAAACTAATAGGCTGTTGTCACAACATTTCTGTTCAGGTCACCAACATTGGAAGGGTTTTGCTCACCATGAACATTTAGTTAATGATATGTAGGTCAGTTCAAAGCAATATTTGCTCTTTGAGTAAGACATAAATTGTGAAAGACATAATTCATTTCAAGGTCAATTAGAATCTTTTCAGTACAGAGTACATAACTCATTCTAATAACATTAGTATTTTCATCTATTTAATCAGAGGCATGAATCTCAGGATTAATTATTCTACTTAAATAGTGTAAATGAACTTAAGATCAAAGAATACAGCAAAATTCAGAATTATACTTTGCATTAATAGGAAATGTCAGTCTGCGTTTAAGACATCTTTCATTTTTTAATACTTCAACTGGAAATTATTTTAGTATTATGGTAGGTGGATAATTAGTCTGCTCTATCACTGAATTTGTTTTTTAAGAAAATCAGTCAAGAAACAATCAAAATTTAAAAAAAAAAAGGAATGACGAAGGAAAACTGTGTAACAATATCAATGGGAATAGTAATAAAAACAATAACAATGGTGGTACCAACATGATAAATGATCAATTTTTTATATATTCTCTCATTTAACTGGTGTGATAAACCGTTGAATTATCCTATTAATACTAGTACAACTTTATCAATTCTAAAATTCTATATTATATAAGAAAATGGTAAAAAGGAATTCCCTTTCTGTCTCCTAAAACACTAGTTAATGGATAACATGCTTATATGATGTGTAAAAAAGAGACATATTGGGTTAGTTTTTGCATCCTTTGCTGGTGCAATGACTTCCTACAGCACAAATATAGTCTACTCAACTTTTCATAACCTCCCAGAATGACTTATTTTAATAATTTCGGTCATAGTTGGTACTCTTTGACTGGATTTCCTTTGTGATTTAAAAGCAGCACTACTGCTTTCCTGGTTTGTTTTTATATATATTTCTTAAAAACTTCCTGTGTTTTCTTTCTCTGTTGCTATTTACTTTCAAGGTGACACTGAATTTTTTTAAAGATAAAATATATTACAGATCTTCATAAATGTTTTCTGTTGATATAATGCCAACAACCACAGAATCTCACTAGGGAGTCATTAAACACCTTCAAATAGCCTGAAACATTGCAAATGTAGGGATAGTTTGCTTTTGGTCATGCAGCTGAATTGCTTGGGTTTTACTCACTATTTAAAACTAATAAAATACATCTAATGGACATGGGCTAATATTTTCTGTCACTATGCTGTAAACTGTACTATAAAGATAAGCTCTAGAAAAGAATAAGTGAAGAGCCTTTATCAGCCCAAAGAATTTTTGCTGTACATACCATATTGCCACCCTCTGAATGTCAGCACAATTGCTACTAACTTGTGAGTAATTAGTTTATGCAATGTCTGTCTTTGTTCTCTGCTCTCATCCTTATCTTTCATTTACTTGGAGCTCAGTAAGGCTCATTTTAGTGGTAAAGGAATCATTCATCAGCAAGTTCAGCTAAGTAAATCTTTTCTTAAAATAAAACCTGGAAGTGCCTCAGAACACTTTGCTACTGTGTTAGTTCCACAGAATAAACATGATCACACCATCTTCATGATCATAAGACTTTGACTGGACAGAAATCCTTAATTATGTTGAGACATACAGAGGACATCTGCTGAACTAAAGCTTTTCTGTTGTCATTTCACAAGGGTACATAGCATTTGGACTTTGTAGCATACTAAGGATGTGCACTTATTCTCCAATCATCATGATCCAGCCCAGAAGAAATTGTGTGCTGTTAGAGCCTTCTGATGGTTTGAGCATGTCCTATGATTAGGAGGTGAGTGGTCTGTTATTTAAACATTGACTGTTCATCCTGTTTTAATGATATAGGAGCTAGAGTTAGTAGATACAGTAGGCTGTAGTAGATCAGAAATGAAACAGAAGATATCATTTTCTTGGACCTTGGGTTCTCAGTCCCAGAATGAAGTCTCTGCCAAAGGATTTGGAGTAGGTTGGAGGACTTCTGCTTGGAGCACTGCTGAACTGATGACAAGCAGCCTGCATTCCTTCCTACAGAAAACATGCCAAGGGAAGGTAGAAACTACTGGAATCACATTTACCTTGCTACAGGGACATTTCCCCACCTATTTAGAAGCAGTCAGTTAGGCAGAAAACTGTATACTGTCATTTTGTGCTTTCAGCTGGATCTCACCTGAAGAAATGGAAGAATAAAGGCAAGTAATTAGAAAACACAGATCAGGGGTCAGTCAGGCTGCAGAAGACAACCCCTAGAGAATTTTAATTACAGCCCTTGAGATCAAACAGTTGTGTCATGTTTCCAACATTTTTATTAAATGGACTTGCCTCCAAACCAAAAACTTTCGTGATATTCTTGTATTCAGGTGAATTATAAAAAAAAATAAAATTTTTTTAAAAAAATTATAAAATAAAAATTAGGCAAGGAAGATTCCCAAGAAGATTGTAACTGAAAAAGTTTGCAGATTCCACGCCTTTCTATTCCTATGTTATATTGTATTACCTAAGAAAGACTAAACTGTGATGTCCAGAATTACACTTTCTTTCCTTTGTTACCTTCCAGACTATTTACTGTGAGCAGCCAGTGCCAAAAGTATAATTATCCTTACTTGGAAAATGGAAGCTACAATGGCAGCTGTCCATGTGTATAATCAAAATGGGTTTTAGGAGAAAACAAAAGACTGGTAAAATAATCCAAAAGTGTTTTAGAAAAATAAAGGATTTCTTATTATATATTATACACCACTAGTAAACACAAACAATGGAAAGTATGTGTTTAGGGCTTTGAAGAACTGTTTATATTACTAAGTATATAAATATCAAATACCATTCTCTTGTTGTAGTTGAATTAAAATTTTCTATTCTTTTAGAGTTTCTAAGATGGACTTGGAGATCTCAGAAAAAAGGCAACTTAGCTGATGTAAATATCTTTCCCTTTTTATTTAAAACATAGTTCCGAGTTCCTATTTTATTCTTTAAAGATTTTTTTTTTAAACCCTCAAATTATATGACATAGCATATGGTATAAACGAGATGGACCTCTTTTGCATTATTTTAATAAAGATGCATTGAAAAAGAGTTCAAATTTAAAAACCAGAAAGCCTGAAGTCTTCCAGTATTAGAACATCAAATTGCCCAGACTCATGTCACTTAATTCTGGGAGGTTTTGTTTTGTCTCCCTTCTCTGTCCCAAATGTGGCAGTAGCAATATAATTGGATTCATATTAAATGTGTTTGCAGGAAGAGAAGTGATTAACTAGCCAAAATTAAAATTATAAGTAAACTAAACTGTTCACAGAATGATTCAGAACTGATGTGCAAAAATGGGTACAGGCTATGTATTGGGCTGAAGTGGTTTAAGATACGGTTTTAAGTAGTTCCAAGAGGTAAAAAAATACAACATAAGCTCATTTGACATTCAGTACAAATGACACAGTTTGGCAGTGCAATAAAGCAGACTTTGGAACTCCTTCTACCAGATCAAATATGTAGCAGTCACAACAGCTGGTGCTGGTTCAAAGTCACTCAAGGGCCAGCAGATCAGTTCATAACAATCAAACTTTTTGCAATGGCAAGTAACATCTGTCTACAACAATGAATCTTCATCAGATCAGGTTTCATATGTCTTCCTACTGCCGTATAAAACCATCATAAACTTTGATTTGTGTGCTTTAATATGCATGGATGTGGTCACATGTCCATTGGCTCTGCAACAAAGTTATCTGTGACTGCTCAGGTCCCATGCTGTGGAACATGGCAGTATGATAATTTAGAATAGATGGCAAAAACCCCACTAAAATCAATAAGATGAAATATGATGTTACCTTTTCAGTCTTGTTTCCTGTTTTCATATTTGGTCCTTTCAGTGTGTTACTTGTTTTACCATTTCTTCCTATATGACTTTATTACTTGTCCTGGCTTGTACAAATCCAGTACACTCACATGCAAACCAGATCAAGATCTGAATAATGATATCCTTTGCAGTTATATCTCATATTCTGAACTTGAATTTTGTCTAAAAGGTATGTATAATCAATGTTGTTTGAACAAGGTTTAGTGTTACAGAAAAATATGTCAGTAGAATGGAGTAAAAGAACCTGCACCTTGTTAGTCTCGTAACTGTAAATGCCCAACTGAGCATTACTATGGACTCGCCCGTTGTACTTGGACCTATAGGATATACAAAATTTGAACCATTCTAATCTGCCCATGCACTTCAACCACATATTTGAACTGATGGAGAGAGAGAGAAAAGTGTATTTCAAAGTGGAGATGCTTTAATTGCAGAAATGATTAACAGATACCTTGAAACCTTGAAGGTCCAGGGACATGACAACCACCTTTTGGGTCCAATGACGAACAGATTAATGTGGCTGCAATGTTTTCAGATCTCCTAATACCCATTCCTCTCTCTCAGCTGCTAGAATAATCCTGGTAAGTTTATCAGAGGAAAAACTTTACTATGCACCTTTAATAATGATAGAAATATCCATGTCTGAAAGTTGAAACAGTGGATCTTCACAACACCAATTACACAATGTGCCATAGTTGCTCTTCATTTACTCATGTCATTTCAGTCTGTGACCAATACACCTACCAAACTGTGCTACCAAAAATTTATGTGCAATGAAGTAGCATTGAAATACCATGGTAACCACTATACTCCATCTTTGTTGTTTCCCTGACCACAAAGTCTAACAATTCTGCAGATACTATTTTCCTCTTGTGCCACATTACATTTTTACCCTTTGCAAATAAATTAATTTCATCTGTGTTTTTTCTTCTGGAAAGACTATGTTCTCTTGTCTTGCATATGAGATTATATTGTCAGCATAAATAGTATTGGTTTGCTGAAGTCCACTTCAGAGCCACTTTATTAATTTTAATTGTCTCCTTCAGGAAGAACTTTGGTTCCTTGAAAACTATTAAAAGAAAGAAAAAAACCCACCGCTTCAGTTTTTCAGTTATGGGCTAGCTCATATCAGCAAGCTAATATGCTGGTAGTCTGTTTTACTGAGAAAACTTGGGAGAAAAAATGAGTCAGGGATTCCTGAGCCAGAAGAAGCTGTGCTTGTTGAGTTTTCTGTGCCATAATCAATATTGGTATAAAAAATGCCAAGGTAACAAACTTGATGAAAGTTCTTCTATGCCAAGTAACTAACTTCATGTATGAACTTACCATCTGATATAATTTTTAGATTATTGTTCTAGTAAACTTCAAGCTGTTTTAGAGAAGCAAATTCTCTCGGAATATGTATTCCATTAAACATTTCCATTTAAACATAAGAAATCACTTTCCTACTGTGTGGGTGGTGAAAGACTAGCACACATTACCCAGAGAGGTTGTGGAGTCTCAGTCCTTGGAGATATTCAAAATCTGACTGGACACAGATGTTGTGCAGCCTCCTGTAGGTGATTGTGCTTTGTGCCAGGGGATTGGATTAGGAGATCTCCAGGCAGGCCTTCTCACCTCAGCTACTCTGTGTTTCTGTGAACTGCAGATGCTCTGCAAATGCTGTCACTCCTGTCACCAGAGGACAAGAGAATATTGTGTTGCCTCAGGGGCATCTCTATAGCCAGTCTTGGTGTTGACCAAGTTGGAGGGAATCACTGCTTCAGAGCAGCTAGCTTTGTTCAAGAATAAACCCCCTATCCAAAGGGAGAAAAGTTAGACTAAAAGGGATGTAAAAAAAATCTAATAAACAAGATTTAGATTAACTCTCAATCTTCTTTACCATTTCATACTGCAAAAATTCTTCATGAAAAGACTTTGCATCCTTTTCCCATTCATTCTTATATTTTTTCTTTTCCTAGGAGACAATGTTTTTGTCATGTAGACAGGCTTAATGAAAGAAATCCACAGACCAGGCTGCAGAGACAGAAAGATAAAATGCATAACTGGAATAAAAGAAAACAACCTTTGTCCCCTAAGTTCTTGTTTTGTCTTCTTATCTCTCTTTTTCAGGCTTTGCATAGTACAAAGCCCACTCTGAATTCTGGCTAAGTCATATTAGAAAGGCAGAGATAAGAGACAGTTGATCATGGGGTTATCCAGAGTTGAAGGATGCCTCTATGTAGCAGGATGTATTACTTTCAGGAATAGCGAGCTTGTGCTATTCAAGCTCAGTATACTATAACGCAAAATGTTTTGGAGATTTCCTGAGAAGATGAAGGTTCACCTCACCATGGCATACAGCTAATGCAGAACTTTCTACAAGATTTCAGAATCTCACTGAGGATGCCCAGCTGACTCCAGACTCTGTGACATGGGCCCTCTTTGAAGTGAGACTTCTGTCTGTTATCTTATTGTTCCCACTTTGGGGTCAGTTTGGTTTGTCCTCCCATCTCTGGGATGGTTGGGTCCCCCTCTGGGACTGATTTGTCCTCCACTTTGGAATGATTTGGCCCCTTCTGCAATCCCTCTAATTCACTTGATACTGGTATTATATATTCCTATAAGTAAGCTATTTATAAGCATATCTGCTGTTATATTGTTGATAAGTTGCCTCACTAATAAGTTTGTAATAACCTGTAATATACCTACTTGGTTATTGCAATTATATTGATTGTTGCTATATGATTGGTTGCTGCTGTTATTGATTGCTGTTATGTTATTGATTGATACTATATTATTGATTGCTGATAGTAATTTGTAATAGCTTGATATATATATATATTTGCTTTATTAATTATAGGTATATGTGTTAGTGGTGATTTGTGTGCTATTTGTGATAATCTGTAATAAAGTAGAGAAATTTAGAGGATGAAAACGTCCACGTGTTTGTGTATTATCGAATCCTATGAACCCATGGCTGCAATCTCTACACACCCACAGTCTTGAGTAACCCTTTAGGTCATGACATTTAAAGTATAGCTTTTCTGATGCCCACATTCTCCAAACACAGCACAATATCGCAGTGTATACTATTTTGTTCAATACAACCGATCTCAGGGTAGCTGTAAGAAGTGCTGTATTCTTCTATGCAGTTGTATGCATCTTTGAAGCAGATTTTTAACTGGGGGTTTAAAAATGAATACCTTCATTGCATGGAGAAACTGGCTTGCAGGCTGTAGGGCTAAAGTCATGTAACTATAAAGTCATAATTCTCTATGTGGATTCTTTGTTTCACCTTAGTTATTCCACTTCAGAAGTCACTTATTCAGAAATTTTGTCAGCAGAAATATTTTGTCCCTATTGCAATGATGTAGGGACAAAATTACTTCTACAGCATATTTCTCTATATAGACAATTAACTATGGTTTATCTTTTGAGTGAAAATACAAGCTTTCTATATGAACTAAGGTAAGTATTTGTTTCACTATTTTACACAAAAATGAGAAGAAACAGCCTGTCTAAACTGTAGCATACTTAAGAAAACATTTTATGTTTGATGTTTATAAAATTTATGTTTTGCTGCTATAGTAGAAATAACTCCGAAGATAAAATTACAGTAATTGCATGTTATGATGAAACAGGAAATCCATATGCAACTAAAAATGAAAGAAAGGGGTTTTGTCTACTCCCTTGGTGTTACCTTTGAGATCTCAATAAAGTAGCAATGGGTAGAAGTTAAAATGTTCAGAACTGGTTTCTTTGTAGCTTCTCTGAACTTTTCTGCCCTTTAAGGAATCTAAGAAGAAAACAACTCTCATAAGATTTTTCTGTACTATACAAAAATCTTGAAATAACCTTGAAGCAGCTCTTTCCATTGTGTATAATTAAATCCATTTCAAGAAGGAAATTATAAGCTTGGTTTTGCTCCAGGGGACCATTTTTTAATATTTCCAAGCTCTAACATTTGTTTTGCAGATAAAAAAGTTTCTTCTGGTTGAGGATAAAGTTATGACATACTTATAAATTAGCTGAATTATCTTACAGGTTCTAAATATAATCCTACATATAATAAATACTATACATTTACAGATGATAAATGAAATTAATTCTGATTAAAAATGTGGCAGTACAAAAATAACACTGGGATGTCAATAGTAGTTACATACTTATTCACGTTTGTATAACATTTCAACAAGCTATTGTTTGTTGCTGTAACCTACCTCTTATGTACTAATAAAAATGGCTATAGAGTTCAGTCCATTGCTGTGAACATCTTCAGTGTGGAATCAGCTTGTGGTGAAAGTTTTCAAATACACATCATTTAAATATCAGATGCTTAAATCTGTAAAGTAGTAATTTAAATAGACCATCTCTGTGAACCACCAGAAATTGAGAAAAACTCTAAATTGTCCTCAACTCATTTAGCAACTTTATTTTTAATCTTCAAATTAGAAAATGTTATCCATTACAAATCTGCTCTTGGTTCCCTCGTTTTCAAACTAATATATTTGCCACAGCTACAATATAAGATTCTATGAATTTCATCATATTTGGCAAATGATTTTAGAAGAGTGTTAGAAGATCACATGTATGGTGAGAAAAGATATTTTTTTACGCATTTTTTCTGTCCTGAAGCACAGTTTTGATGTCTGACACAAAGAAATCTCTGCAGAAACATGTGGACACTCTGCTCTGGACAAAGTTGATTGTGTATGTAGATCTTTACATGCTACACTACCCACAGTGAATGCTAATTACCCACAATTAAGGAAGCTCAATTAGAGAACATTGAAGCAATGGACATGTAACTAAATGCATCTAAGTTGAAGCTGGTCAATGTCATTGGAAGGTTGCTCTCTAAATTTTTTCAAAAAGCCATGTAAATCAGAGGAGATTCTTGAAGCCTGGGAAGAGGCAAACATCAGGTCCACTTTCAAAGAGTAATGAGGTGTCTGTGAGGAACTACAGGCTGGTTGGCCTTATGCCAGTCTCTGGAAAGATTATGAAGCAACTCCTCATGGAAACCATGTCCATGCATGTGAAAGAAAATGTTTGGAAACCAGAAGTAAGGGTTTAGAAATGGCAAATTCTGCCTGACTAATCTCATTGCTTTATAATGACGTGACTAAGCATAAAATGGTGGTGTTTACCTTGATTTTAGCAATGGTTTTGACATTTTCCCCCATTTTATTCTTGCAACAAAATTAGAAAGATAGCTTGGTGACAGGTAGAGTGAGTGGAAAACTGGCTGGCTGGGCCATCAGGCTCAAAGGGTTGTGTTCAATGGTACAAAATCCAGCTGGTAGCTAGTTATGAGTGACGTTCCTAGGGTTGATGTTAAGGCCAGTATTGTCTAATATAATCATTAAGAATCTGAACACTGGGGTGTAATGCAGCCTTAGCAAGTCTGAGGATGGATACCAAACTGGGAGGAATGGTAGATGTGCTAGAGGGTAGGACTGCCAATCAGAAAGACTTCTGGAGGAGGCTGGAGAAACTGTTTAACTTCATGAAGTTCAAGGAACACAAATGCAGAATCCTGCATCTGGTGCAGAATGCCACAAAGTTATACAAGATGGGGACAGACAGGCAATAAAGCAGCTCTGTGGAAGAGGACCTGGGAGAAAAGAAGTTGAATGTGAGTCAGCAGTGAGGCCTTGCTGCAATGTTCACTTCATATTGCCTTGTATCAACCAGTAGGTCCAGTTCTCCTTTATTCAGCTGTTGTGGAATTGCACCCAGAGTACTGTGTCCAGTTTTGGGCACTCCAGAGCAAATCCAGGGGAGGACACCAACCTAAGGAAAGGCCTGGAGCACATGGCATGAGAGGAGAGGCTGAGGAGTCTGGGCCTTTTTAGCCCGAAGAAGAAAAGATTGAGGAGAGATGCTATTGCTATCTACAACTGCCCAGTAATGGATTGTAAAGAAGACTTTTCTTGGAAGTAAATAATCAAAAGCCAAGAGGCAGTGGACATGAATTGCAGCATGGAAAGTTCTGGTTAGGAATTAGTAAAAGGGTGAGGGTCATCGAACTTTTCAACTGGTTTCTCAGGGAGGTTGTGGAATTTCCTACCTTGGAGATACTCAAAACTCAACTTCATGTGAACCTGAGCAACCTGATCTAACTTTGGAACTGAATTTAACTTTGAAGCTGGCCTTGCCTTGACTTGGTGATTGGACTTGTTGATTCCCAGAAATTCCTTCCAACCTAAATTATTCTATTATTCTGCGATAAATTTTGGAGTCAGATTTTGAGATATAGTTCATAGAGGCATGCAGCTTGAGACACAGGCAATTTGAAGCAGAGGGGAACACTAAACGATCAAGCAGCACTTACTGGTAGTAAACAAGACAGTGTGTGGAATATTAGACTATTTCTGAAAAAATTGTCTGCTGTCATTATAGATAAAAGAGTGAATCAGTATTAGAATAGTTTGTGAGTGGAACTGCGGTTAGCAATAAAGTGGTTTCCTCACTTGCTTTGGCACTGAAAAGTTTGTGATAGTTACAGATCTACGTTGTTTCATACTAAAATAGAGATTTATCTACATGCCTTTATGTAACTCTGAATACTGTATTTGCACTCTGTCAACATGATTTATAAATGTTTGATTATAGCTGTAGCTGGATGATAGAAAGAAGCATTTCCTGAACAACATGTCATCACTTCATCTTTGTGCTTTGTGTTAAGAAATAGGTTCAACCTATTTAAATTCTTTGACAGTAAACACTATCAGATGTTTGTCCCTGAGATGCTCATTATCTCAAATGATAGATTTAGCCATTAACAGACAGTGCACTCAAAAGGGTTTTGAGAAGTCTAGGTAAGGTAAAAAGCTAATTTATGTAATGAGCAATCTTGAAGGATATGAACAAGATAGTTTTCAGACCTGTGTGCATGAGTACTTGTGGGTCACCTGTGAACTACAGTGACAGCAGAAAGATGAAAGCAATTAATTTCCACCTGTTCTTATATATCAGCGTTTTCTATGCTGTTTATCATCACAGTATCTGAAGCATACTGACATGTCAGAGGCAGAGGTTGCTAATATAATGATAACTGGTCTAGCATGGAACAGCCGCACTCTTAGCTAAGGTCAGAAACTAATGTAAAGAACCTGAGAGCAAGACAGGTGACTTTTTTGAAATGTCTGTGGAGACATCTTCAGTGGAGCCATGAAGACTGATCTTTGCCTGATGTATGTTTACTTTATCTGTGTTATTGGAACAGTCCATGAACAACAAAAGCATTCACAGAATTCTAGTCATGTACTGCAAGAAGGCAGGGTATGAACAGTAGAAATGTGAGAAACTCAGATGTAAATGTGTTCAGATCTGAGGGAAGGGCTACAACTTATTTTGTATTTAGGAAGAGTGGTGTCATTGGTATTCCATTCCCTCTTGTTCCAAGTCCTACTGAGGATGCCTGTCTAATGGTAAACTCAGATCTGCTGTTCTACTCTCCTCAAATAAATATATCTGAAAATATCACCCTTTATCTGTCTGTAAAGGCCTTAGTCACTTAGTTCTCTGTATGAAATTAAATCCATTTAGGATGTAAGCAAAACATTTATGTATATATTCCATATTATTTTATGTTCCTAGAGGGAACATCTGTTTTAAAAACCCAAATCTGCTTGGTGAGTAACCTTATAAAAGAGAATCTGTGAGGGCATTTCTCAGCAATATTATACATGCAGTTTAATTTGTCAATATTGGAGAAAACCATAATGTTACTCTATTTGAAGCTACTGCTATTGCTAAAAGCAGTAGCATAATATTTATGTGCTGTGCTATGAAATATTCTGCCAGTACCAAGGAATTAAAGAAAAGAAATGAAACAGCCAACTACATTGTGCCAACTACAGGAAATGGTACCTTGATTGGAGAGTGAGCTATCCTAAATTCTTAGAAAGAGGTTTTCTGAAGAATTTATTGAAATCTATAGCTGCCTTACCTGGAACATATGTTTCTTCCAGGATAATGTGAATGACAGGGACATATGTTCATATGATTAACATCATAAAAAGAGATTGAGAGGCAATGTATCTTATATCTGAAATGCTGAAAAAACTTTTTCTTTCCTGTCATATTCAGGATTACACTGTCTGCAGTGGAAATGGGGTAAGCATTATAAAATGATTTTGAGTCCTACTCTATAGAATCCAGCCTAAGGAATCAGTTGGAAGTGTTTCAGCCCTTTTGATAGACACATTTGGATAAGTGAGACATAATCAATTAACAGTGTTATCGAAGTAGTCTGAGGCATCTCTTCTGATGCCTTAGACTTTCTGGTTACTGTGGAGATAGTCAGGGATACAGGTCAGACTTTTACAGAGACATTTTTGGTTTTCTCTCCTTTCCCTGGCTGTGTGGATAGATGACTACAGACAGCAAACAACTTGCCAAAGCCAGTATATCCTTTTCTTGCCACCGTTGCCTATTTTAGTTCAGTGTAACTCCACTTCACATCCATCTTGTTCTTTGTCACTCGGCAGAAAAGTTATGTTGCTAAACTGTGCATAGTTTTAAGACTCAGTCTGTGCACAATCAATATGTTTCTCTATCAGTGGACATTTCTCCTTCATTTTAATCAATGGAAAGAAGACCTCCCATCAAAAAAATATCTGAGTTGACAGTGAGGAGGGAAGTATCGGGTATGCACATGCTAGGATGAGGGAGTAGTCAGAAGGAGGCTGAGTTAGTGCAAGCTCAAGAACTGGCAAGAAAAGTTACTAAGGCAAAAGTGTAATAAATGTGGGAGAAAGGAAAGAACAAGGAAAATTTTTTGGGAAAAATGGAAATTTGGCAAGAAAACAGTGCAACTAGGTGGTTGGACTGGTTTAGGCAACATTTTAGAAATAGCATCAAGTTGCAAAAGAACCTGAAGGTTTTGGTTAATGGAATGAAAATTTGCCTACCAGTGTGCAGGCCCTTGGAAATTACAACATTCCAATAACAAATTAACATAATATTCATAAATATGTCTTAGGGCACTGCTTGTCACAGATTCAGTCTGAGATTGCTGGGAACTGGGAAGAGGCAGGAACTTTTTATATGAATGTAGAGGAGAAAAATCTGTTCCACTACAGTGAAGTACACGTGATGTGAAAGATGCTGATTACTTCATGTAACGTGACACAGAAAGGTACTAGGATGCTACTGTCAAGAGGATGATACAAGACCGACACAGACTGATTTAAAAGGAACAGGTGCTCTTCTTCAAAGTCAAAGTGCAGAATTTACAGCTCAGGAATGCTGTCTGCATAACAATAGCCTTCAGTCTGAGATTCAACTTCTCTGAGGAGAAATTGCCAAGAGTTAAGCTGATAATAATTTGCTTGTGCTATGTAGTTCAAGCAGAAAAGTAATGCTAACTCTGACTAACGTAATATTTTGTGTACAGACATCCCTAAATCTTTCTTGACACATTAAATCTTACAGGTTCTTAGACAAGTATATTCAGTCCCTTTTTGAGAATAAAATGCCGCAGCAGGGCCGGTCTCCGGCTCCCCACAGCCCTGCCCGGCCCAGCCGTGGGCCCCAGCAAGCCAGGCCCACCCGCAGGCCCACAGCCCAGCCTGGCCTCAGCCCGTCCCCAGGGAGGTGCCCAGTGCCCGGGCTGGGGCTGGGGCTGTCCCGGTGCCCCCGTCTGCCCGCTCCTGCCTGGGGGTGGGACGGGCCTGGGCTGCCAGGCCCTGCCTGGCCACCCCCACGGGGAGCTCTCCGGGATCTGCTGGCCTCGGCAGTGCCCTGGCAGCTGGTTCTGGCAGACCAAGTAGTCACGAGTTTTCCTCCTTCTCAAAGAAAGGTGGGGTAAAAACCTATCCACAGAGGATGTTCAGAGATCTGATGGGAAGTGATGCTCTGGAAACCACATCCCTGTGTTGTGTACTGCTGAAATGATTCTAAGAGGATCTCTGATCACAGTTTTGTTTATGTTAGAAAAACATTAAACAAGAGAACAGCAGGAATTGTGATTTTGTAAAGGATTTTACCCTAAGAACACTTTAAGAAATAGTGATTGAATAAAAAACTGGTTTCTGGTAAGAAAGTTTATTCTGTGAACGTCTTGAAAACCTCAAGCATTTTGAAGCTATTCTTTGATAGCTTAAGACTATTTCAGGGATGGTCTTATGCCTCTAATTTCTTCTTTTTCTGTAGAGGGAGGAGACGATAGCTCTGGTCTCCATTCAGTTTATACCATGCTTCTTCCTTGAGTCTCTTCCTTATCCTTCTTCCATTGTCTGAGCAAGAGCAAGGTCAGGCTCACATTATCCCAAAACAGGAAAGAAATACTGCAGGTGTATTTGGCTACTGAAGAAATATTTCCTTTACTCACCTTGTGAGTGCAGTTTAGAGTGCATGGTGCTGCTGCACGTACAAGGTCTTCAAAGACACCATCATGATTAGGACGTAGGGTTTTCCTGTCACTGCAGTGGCCATCAGTCATGGAAGGAGCATTGTATTGGGTCATCACAAGCATCTATGTTAGAAAATGCAGAATTATCTGTGTTATTCTGGTCTGGAGTATTGGAAAGAATTCTGGTCTGAAATATTGGAAAGAGGAGGTTTGGTGTATGTATTTCTGAACTAAACCGGCTGTCTTGAAATCCCAGGTTGGGATTCACACAATTACCTCATTTAAGGACATTTGAAATCAGTGTGTGTGAGGATCCAAGTATCAGTACTTTAGATTCTCTGACATTATCAGTCTCATTAAAATATGTCCATCTATGAAAGGCAATATTTCAGTAACAAATCAGCTGCCTAAACAGATGTCTAGAGCCATCTGAGCAACAGGTGACAAATTTTAGTGTTTAAAATTACGTTTTCAAAAGTTAGTTGATATAATGTATTAGGCATTCTATTAATGTAGTTAATAAAGTTAAATATGGGTAAGGGTAGTAAAAAGGATTATAAATATTAGTTAATACTTCCTTGAAATATTCATTTCTTTTTCCATCAGAAGGAAATACATTTTGCTTAGTACATGCTCATTCTAAACCACTTTTGACTTTCTTAGACAGCATTCTTCTAGAGCTAAATAGAAAATAAAACTTTCATTCCATGGAAGAAGATAATTTCTAAATTTCCTTTTGTTTCAATATGGAATAAGGAGATTAAATATACAATAAAATTAAAATTCTGAAATAAGTAATTTCAGGATAAAGAGATTAACTTTTCAAAATACATCCTTAACATCAAATAATTTACTTTTAAAATTTCATTAAATTTAAACACATAATATCTGTTTTTCCATTAATTCTTTGAAGTATTTCCATTGCCAAAATAACATTGAGAATGTTTTATTATGTTTACTCAAGCAGGGTTTTTTTCAGTAGAAAATGTTCTTTATCGGGAATGGTAAAGAATGAATCCTGCTTAAATTTCAAGATGCGGTAGATTAAAAAATGGCATTTGAACAAATTATTAAAAGGATCAGACTACAAATCTATTTTTTTTTAAATTCAGGAGGCATAAAAATGTTACTTTCAATTTCAGCTACCGTACTATTAACTTTTGCCCCTAAAAGAAAGACAGTTTGCCTTGTCACTAGTGTTCTAATTAAAATGGAAATTCACTCGCCAAACTACCTTTCAAGAATAATACTTCATCATCTGAAACTGGTTTAAAACATGGATTTAAAGAAAAACCTTGGAGAAAAACATCATATTTCCTTGACAATATATGAGACCATTACACTATTTTCACGGTTGTCATATACTATGGAAAATACAATCAGTTTAGCATTTATATAAAATAATAGTTTACAGGTCAATACTACTACTGTTCACAATGTTAACTAAACAGAGTTATAATTAGCACTCATGATCTTACATAGGTATCCATCACGGAAAATAATGGAAAAGAAACTAAGGAATAAAAAAAGGAAAGGATTGGATCTTGCCTCCCAAATTAAGGTACTAAAATACATTCTATAAGACATAAAAGCAGCACTCCAGAACAGACACATCGGGAAGGGCAACCTTCCATGAGCTATTTGTCTCTCTTAGATGCTTTATTTAAGTGATTACAACTAGGTTGTATGAAACTGAGACCAAAGCACTAAGAAACAGAGGTATTTATGCCTTTCCTTTGTAGTGAATAGAACAGTCCATTCAGAAAAGCAGAACAATTCATGATTCAGTTTGAGGATACATGCAACTGTTGGAAATTCAGACTTTACATTTACAAGAACCTCTCGTTCCTAGTCACTATTTTCCAGGAAGATATTAGGTGTAATTGACATACATTAACGCAGGTATAAGAACTCTCTCAAGGTAAGAAATGAGGATTAGTTGTGATCTCGATTCTAAATGTCACTTCTGATTTCTTCATAATTTTTTTTGGTTTGTTTTTGTATATTTACTTACCACTATAGTTGTCAGCAGGTCATATATGCTGGAAACAACAGGAATTTTTAAATGAAAATAAAACAATATGCTATTTCTGTGTCTTTTTGATGTGAAACTTCTCTTGCTTAATGAATCTTCTCCTCACCCACTGAAATATTAAAAAAAAAGTGATTTTAAATTTCCCTTTCTCTGACAGCACTGAAGCTACTAGTAAGGTTTTATTTTATGTAAGCCACCATTTTACTATGAATATTTGGACCACTTCTGTCAAAGGCAGGATCAACAGAGAGGAAGGAAGACAAAATGCTTCTTAAACAGTAGGGCAGCACTGAAAAAATGTTGAAAGATCAATGAATGATGACAATTATTTTTCTAAGGAGTCATTCAAGGAAAGTGAAATATATATTCTCTTACTCTGAGGCACAGATGAAAGTTATCTCACTAATGATACCTTAATTTTAAAGAGAAGTATTTCAAAGAGAAGTATTAAATGCTTAAGAGGCCAAAACTCATCTGCAGACACAGAATTCAGCTGAGTCCTCAGAAAATGTTTATTTATTCAGATCTATTCATTTAGTATTAGGTCTTAAGTTTGGTATATAATCCTACTTCTATAAACATGTATCGGAGGTTACTGCATGTGTTAGAATTTTAAACAAAGATTAATTTCAATGAAAGTCATAAATCAGGTGATATGTTTGTTTCTATTTTTTTTGGATGAGCATAAAATATATTTCCATGAAAAAAATGACATTTGTAATTTCAAGATATAGTTTTCTGGGAACATTCCATTTCCATGCAAAACAGGTAGAGTTATTCAGAATTCTCAAAAAAAACCATCAATGCAGAAAAGTTGTACAGCTACAGGTGAAATAATGAATGCACATTGCAGTTCCCCAGTATCCTTCCAGGTACAGTGATAAGCAGATGTGCAGGCAAGAGGACTAAAAATGAAACTGAAATCAAAGATAAAAAAACTCAGGCTTTTGTTGTCTTAAGCTATATCTTCTTTGGAAAGAATATGTAGTGTATGTATAGTAAATATAGTTGCAGTTATTAAATATAATTGAGTAATTTGGTGTTAATGCATTCAAATGCATTTTGCAAAAGGTAATGCAGGAAGAAATTCTTGCCTCTTAAAAGTTAGACTATTGTACATGTGTTTGCCAGAATATTGCATTTCTAAACACAGACATTGTTTGTCTAGTATTTTGTTTCCCTTCTGGCTGTTTCTGAAGAGCATTTACAGCTTCTGGTTTTGTACACAGGCTGAAAGACTCTGACATTCTTGCATTTTCTTTCCTGTAGTTGTACTCTTCGGCTATTTTATCAGCCAAAATCTAGATATAATTTTCTTTCTTCCTTTCACTGGAGTAACTACTTGGATAATTTCTGAGCTCTGGTGTCCAAATTGGCACCCAAAGTAAATCAAGCAATAATTTCAGGGCTACTTTCTGAGTAAAGCTAGCTCAGAGTTTTCTTAGCAGTGTAGGCAAAACACTGTAGCCCTAAGATTGCTGGGGCAGGATTAGGTCACAGCCACAAGGCTCCAGCCCAGAGAGGCAGTAGACCATGGGAGGAAGCATAGCTTGGATGTGTGGAGCGGTGAGTTTGCTTTACCACCACAGGCAAAGACTTGAGCTTCAAGGCAGGGCCAGCCCTCCCTGAACAACCGCTGCTCTTTCCGCAAGTCTGGCTCTTCCCAGCCAGATCGGCTTGCTGGGTTCTGCTATAGGTGAAGTGCACAGTGGTTAATAGCTATTTTGCTATAACAATAATGAGATTCCCTTGGAAGCTGTCCATTTTAGCAATTTCTAGGACTGATCCTGACTTCCACAATTTAAAAGCAGTTTTAGCACTATTTCTAAACGCTCAGAGCATTCAAACTCATTCTGACATTGAACTAAACTTTAAAGTAGAAATAGTATTTCAATATTTCTAATAATTTTAAAATACAACTCTTAAGCTAGTCCAGCCATGAATGGTAAACACAAGCTTGGTACTATAAGATAATATCTATAGAATGAAAGCCTTTTTTCTTCAAAAAATTAGTTTCTGAAATAAGCATTAAAACACCTTTTCCTTTTGAAGATAGCCTGTTCAGCCACAATATTTTAGAATTAAAAATTAATAATGCAGAAAATTACTTATCCACCCACTAGACTAAGAAAAAATCAAATCATAGCACAAATTCACCTAAGCACTTTTTATATTTCATTTCAGTTCCTTAGCAGAAATGAGAAGGAAATGTTTGGGGAATTTGGTTTTCCATTTTAATTCCGCTTATTACAGAGAACAATTGAAGAACTGGGTGCAATTACCTCAGGCCTGTGTTTACAGGCAGTTTACAGTGCAGAGTATTACATTAGCAATAAGTTTAAGGATATCAGAATGTGTTTTATAGAATAGGAAAAAAAATATTAGTCTGTTACAGTTTATTAAAAAACCTAAATAAAACCAAAAGCAGACAAATCCCAAAGAGATGCAGTATTGGGTTCCCAAAAGCTTATATTTTTTTCCAATTCATTTTACTTCACCAAACAGAAGATATTACTTCTTCCTGTAAACCTTGTGCCATTGCAGTAGGACAAGGACACCTCAGTTGCCAAATGCAGGATCACTGTGATATCACTCAACTTACGAGCTTGTACATTTTCCTGGTATGGAAGGCCTGGCGCTGAAGGTAGTTTGGTCTCACACTGCTATCAGGGAAGCTGTCTCTGAGAAATCTCAGGGCGTATCACATGTTAAAATGCAGCTTGCACTTCCGTTTCCAGCTCTCTTTGCTGTCCTGTCCTTATTGAGAAGTGAAGGTGGTCACCTCCTTGGAGAAGCTAAAGTAAATAGATACAGCGAAAAGTGAAAATCCTCACAAGTTCTTGGTAACTGTAATAAGTTAAACTTCTTACTTTCCAAATAAGTAAAATTCTAAATTTTCTAAAACTTCCTAAATAAGTTTGTATTTAAGTTAAAGCAACAAAATTCCATGCTGCCATATCCCTGACTGACTAAAAACTTGTGACTTGTGAACATAGCGTCTGGTTCACTTACAAAGTAGAAGGTACCCATAAGGCTGTTTCTCGAAATCATGTGTTCATGAAAGAATGTAGAATATAGTGCATATATTTTAAGACATGCAGCTGGAAGCTTATACCTTCATTATACAAATGAAGCTTATACTGCTACGAACAAAGTTTTTCAATTAAATCACACTAGCAGATGTAGTCAGGAGTGAATAACAGTACCATACATGTCGGGTGGATTCCCTCAGTCTCTACTAATACCAAATTTACAATCCCATTCTGAGGAAAATATTCCTACTGAAATGAATGGAAATATTGTTTGAATTATTTCTTGGTGAAAATTCTTTACTTTGACTTTAGACATGCAAGACAGATGAATTCCTGTGGGACTGAGGTTAATCTCTTACAGCCTGATATTTAGAAGTGAAAATGTGGGAGATCAGGGACTGCACAGTATTTTAAAACTAACCATGGAGAGGAACTTCATACATTTCCAATCAAAGAAAAAACGTCTCACAGCTACAGCTGCCTAAACCCACTAATCTAACTTTTACTGGTGAATTAGCAAAGGCTTCGAAAAATTGCTTTGGTTTGCAGGTGTATTGCTATATTTACATGTTTGCTCTGGTTTTATCTAAACCTTGTATAAGCGAAATTAGAACAGTGCTACCATTTAGTCTGTTCTAAATAATTCAAGATCCAACTACACAAATCTGTCCCCTGTTAGAGACAGGTTTTGGAACATACAGAATTCACCTGCCATTGGAGGGAATGAGTAACCTGTCACTGCATTTACAAATACTTCTTTATTATCAGGCTCATAACAAATATGTTGCTTGACATTCTCTAGGAATTATGTGCCACGGTAATTCTGAACTGGTATGAAATTACTTGGCATTGTAACTGTTATGAATACATATCAGTAAGGCTGCAAATACCAGGGTTTGTGGGTTTGGAGGTTTTGGTGGGTTTTGTCTTTTTTAATTTAATATCTCATGGTGACTGACAGCATAGTTGCTTCTCTGTTGAGGTCTGCTTTTCTGATTTAACATAACCAATAATAAATAGCTCTGTTAGAACTGAGGCTCTAGTCAAGGCTGGAGAGACAAGAGCTGCCAAAGTCATCTTATAAGTGGCTTCTTCTTGATCACCCAGCCAGTTTTTCACCTAACCCAGAAAGCAAGCAACACAAGATAAAGGCACAACTTATCAAACACCTGTGAAATGTTGTGCAATTCTACTGACAACAGAAGTGTTGGGCTAGCAAACAGGAGGACCTGACTTCCTTTCTAGCCTTTCTGTCAAGATGTGGCAAAATTATGAAATATGACTTTTTATCCTTTCAGATTCTTTGCCTTCCAGCATACATAGTGTCAAAAAAAGCAGAAAAGAATCTGCATGTTATGGAAAGCTGCAAGTCAGACAGAAAAAAAACCCCAAATGCAATCATCTGAAAGAAGGCATTTTCAGTGATACTGGCAAACTTAATTATTGTGACTTTAGGTATAATGGAATGTGGAGAGGTAGTAAATATCACTGTTATCCTTTGTACATTTCTAAATGATATACTAGTTGGCTGAAAGATGCTACTGGGATCTGGCATCCAGATCATGCAGGAACACCAATAAAACTGGATTTATTATTAATCTCTAACTGTAAAAAAATAGGTTTTCATGCTACCGTTCATACATACTGTGTGTATTCATGTGTAGCTGTATGAGCATTTCAAGGAAGCTTTTTGCTCTCACAGAGGTGACTGTGGTGTGTCACTGACACAGGCACCATCTTCCATATAGGCGCTCACACATACAGGAAAGTTGGGTTTCCGTTCTTGCTCATTTCTATGGATGCCATGCAGCCTGCCACGCAGAATCCTTCTGGCCTAACAAAGGCACTGTAGAGCATAAACTGTGGACTTCATTCTACGGCTGCAGCAGCTACTGTAGGATGACATGTCTCTGGTGAATTAAATACAGCCCTACTGGATATACTTTTTTCTGAGAAAGAGGATATAGTCAAGGACTTTCTTAAAGTCATTGTTGCTGTGACTGTTTGGTCTCTGGTCAGCTAGAAATCCTGGGCCAGAGAAACAAGGTCAGAGTGGTGGGACTACTTCATCTCAGCAGCGAGGTAGCCAGCAGCATCAGAAAATCTTCTGGATGTTGAGTAAAATGAACAAGACCATCTCTCACAGATTAGTTACATAGCTTTAACTCCTGTTGGATGAAACTGCAGAAACCAATACTTTTGTGCAAGATCATGGATATTGCCCTATGAACCCTTTCAACTCCCAGTTCCCGCCGGTCAGTGACTAATCAATTTGGAATGGGAAAGTCCATCACAGGAAAAGTCATGGTCAAGGTCTCCAAAGCCATCTTCCAAATATGCTTTAAAAATCTGTTCCTGGCTCTTTTGGAAAATAAAAATGGAAGGGATCAATAAACTCATACAGTCTTTCACCCTCTCTAGTTCCCAAAATGTTTAAAGACAAATGATAGTATGCAAATTTTCATGCAGTAACTATCCAATTGCTGCATTCTGGCCATCATAAACCTTAAGTTAAGGCTAGAATTCCTCCCATCCTTTAAAAATATGGAGAAAAATTAAAAGAAAAAATATGTTAAAGCTATGCTAGGAGTACTGACTATTGCCCTAGAAAAAGAGACTCATCAGAGTCACTGTTTTCCAGTTTCTCTTTTCTTTCATTATGATTTATGCTCCTCATTCCTAAATGCATAACTTTGTATTTTGTGGAACTAAACCAGTTACAGTTTTTTGAGTGGGCATAGTTTATGAAGAATGATCTGTGTAACTGACTCATCATAATCACGCTTCCTGTCCTGGTAATTTCATGTCACTAATAATATTTCTGCAGCAATTTCATATAAATTCTTCTCTTCATCCTGCTATGATAATTATTCTTTATAACCCAAGAACACAAGCCTTCCATTTTGCTCTTTATGTCTTTCAGGTTCATCTTCAATTTTTTCTCATGTCCTTATTTCTACTCTTAACTCCTTTACAGTGGGAAATTGGGAACCACAGAAAAATCAAGTGCTGAAAGATCAGAGAAAGAACAATGTTTAATGAAACCAAGATTAAGACAGTGTTCATCCTGGCAAACAGGATAAGTTTGGGGATTGAAGGCCAGGCATTCTAGTTCTAGCTGAGCTTATTATAACAGCAGATATTACCAAAAGGAAGGTTAAAAGGAGGAGGAGAGTTCTGTTGAAGCTACTGAAGGAAAGACCTGGGGATGGGAGCCTAGCAAATGCTGTTTGATTGTTCAGGGATTTACTAAGATAATTTATTCCTCCACTTCATAAAACAGCCCAATGATGTTTGTTCTAGTCATCAGTGTGGTCAGCCATGTTGATACACAGCCATTAAAACTTACTGGAGAGGCATTTGGCGCAGCTAGTTGTTAGTGTGGTGAGTTCTGATTACACTCACGTTGCAACTGCTACACTCCAGCCACCTTTTGCAGAGATCTCATTACTTTGTGTTCAGTGCTGATAGTTTTTTAAATTGAAAACAGACCCTGATCCTGAACAAATACAAGAGTTTTAGTTCACTAACTGAATCAAATATGTGGACCAAAAAAATATGTACTAGATTAAATATATAATAAAATAAACATATAATGAAAGAGGAAGAGGGCTGAAACCTCCTATGCTTCCACTTTATTTGCATTTTATGGAAACCCAAACAGAGAAAGTAGTAAGGTGGCATGGCTCTCCTCTTCTCTTCAGTTCCACTGTCTGGACAGAGAGACACCTAACTGTAAGACTTGAGTGTCGAATTGTAGCACAAAAGAACTGCAACTCTCGGCAATGTTTATTGGATCGGCTTCCAATACATGGACAGAATAAAATAGATAACTTCTCTTATTTTAAAATCTTGCCCAGTGATAAAGTCTCTGAACTACCTGACAAACACAGAGGAGTTCATGGTATGGGGAGTGACATTTCCTCAGTGGGAATCCTCAGCAGAGCTCAGTCAACCGTATGAACTACGTGTTCCTTCAGTGCTAAGGCATGTGCTTTCCAATGGGCCATGAAAGCTGGGGTCCTGAATGATGGTGTCAAATATCAAAAAGAATCCTGAGGTGTCTTTCAGAGTAAACATTAGCAGTGCCTCTTCAGCATGCTGTTAGGACTGGAGTGAAGAAGCTTGAATGAAAACAATATTCATGCCCATGGAACCCATGTTAAGTTTTTGCTCTTCTGACTTGTAATAACTCTACAGGGAGAAATAATATAAAATATTAACAGATGCTATATTTTCACACTGTTGAACCCGTTGAACTCTAATTTTTGTGTGTTTTACTCTCCTGCTAACAGCGATTCAGACACAACAGCTGTAGTCATGAAGGCATAGCTTCAGATGTACTCTCCTCTGACCTGCCTGTGCTCCTGAACTCAAATAACCAAAGCAGTACAGGGAATATTTCCTCTATTATATTGTCTCTGGTCACAGGAAGCAAACAATAATTAGGAAGCAGCAACAAGCCCTTGTCTCTCCTACAACTATAGCATTGACAGCAAGACAGCAGTTTCAGGGAGATGTCAGATCAGACAAAAGCAGAGTAATACCCACGTTCCTAAAGTGTAATCTTTGCAGCAAGTCCTATACTGCAGCTATCAGAGCACTTAAAAAATTACATCTAATTCTAAAGCATGTAAAATGTGACAAAAATAAAGTCTGAACTTTCAACATGAGACCTGATACGTAGCAAAAAACTCAAGGGCTAATTACTCAATCCATAGATATAGGGAGATCTTGTTAATTTATTATAAGTAACAAGATTACCTGGGTTCATCTGCTGTCAGTCTTCCAGTCTTCCAGAAGCTATGTTGCTTGCCTTTGATGGCTCTTCAGAGGTGTTATCTTCTATTTTCCTTTTCCTGCGGAAGACAAGACAATTGGAGCTCTTGTAGCAAGCAGGCAGAGGTAACTTCATCTACAAGTTAAAGGAGTTTTGAATTGTGGGACAGAATATGAAGGGGAGGTCAAGCATTCCAAGTGACTCTTCTGAAAAAATGAGGTGGTGGTTATTGAAGAGTTATTAAATGAGTGACTGAATCAGAGGAGCTAAAACATATTTTGCGAATGCTAATAATCATGCATACACACACAATAAAGCAAAAGCACTTACAGACAAGATGGACTGCAACCTTGGAAAGCAATACCAACTTAGGGGTATCATCTGATATGCTGGAAGGGAGGTCTGCCATTCACACAGTTCTTAATAGGTTGTAGAATTGGTCTAACGGCAACTTTATGAAGTTCAACAAAGGCAAATGCAGAACTGGGCACCTGTGACAGAATAATCCCCTGTAGCAGAACAGGTTGGGCATTGGGAAATAGAAAACAGTTTTACATAAAAGGACCTGGAGATACTGATGAACAGCAAGTTAAGGATGAGTCAGAAGTGTACTCTTGCTATGAAGAAAGTTAACTTCATACTGGGCTGTATTAAAAAGAGTGTAGACAGCAAGTCAGGGGAAGTGATTAGTCTGCTCCATTCAGCATTTTTACAACTGCACCTGGAGCCTTGTGTCCAGTTTTGGCCTTCCTAGTACTAGAGCAAGTCCAATGGAGGGCCACCAAGGTGAGGGGCACATGACAAACAAGAAGATGCAGAGACAACTGTGACTCTTCACTTTTAAGAGAAGTCTAAAAGGGAATCTTGCTACACTTTTCTACTACTTATTGGGTTACAGACAAGTCAGAGTCAGGTGTTTTGGACATGACCAGTGAAAGTATGAGAGGCAATGGACACAAGATGCAACAATGGAGATTCCACAGATATTTTTTACACTTTGAAGATGGTGCTAACCTTTCAGTTGGCCCTCCTTTGGATCAAATGGGCCCCAGATTTCCAAACTATTCTGTTCCACCTACATTCCTACCACATTTATTCCATGATTCTTTTCTGTTAAAAAGAAGTATTTTATATTCTGGATGGTATTCCTAGTGCTACAATAAAGAAAACCATATAATGTTTTTATCCTTCATCATAGATACATGAAGAGCTGTATCTTTTTTTGAGATCAAATAAGCCCTGATTAATGGCATTGAAAAATTTTCAAAACACAAAAAAACAAAAGAAAGTTTCCTAAAACACATGGTTAGAAGGGGGAACCTCTGAAATATTTTAGGAAGTTGGTACATGGGAGGGTGAATAGTTCCTAGAATAGGCAGCTATTGATTGTTTCTGAAAACTACAACAAAAGAAAGGTTCCTAAAAAAGGAACTGCCAAATGGTTTCTTGGAAAATAGGACCAAAATATGACTGAATAATTTGTATAGCACACAGAGCTGAATCAAAGAGAGTAAGAATAGTGTACAGATAGCTGTACCTCTGCTTATCCAATAGTTCAGCCAATTCTGGAACTCTAAATGGGTGCCTCAGATCACCTTTTGCTCACAGGTAAAAGTCTCATAACCTAAGTTTTGAGTTCTTCTCAGGAAATAGTGACCCAGAAATTAACACCAGAGACCTGGCATCCCCATAGAGGCATGTGAATGGAAAATACAGGTAGTGCCCAAGACACAAGTAACAATATATCTTGATTGTCTTCAGTCATATGAAAATCAGGCAGGCCAATAGCTACTGTCACTCTTTTCTCATAGACAGTAAATTAAACAGCTGGAAAATATCTTCCATTTCCACCCTACTTGCCCCTTTGCAAATCTTAAAATCATCAGGGGCAAAGAATATACCATTGATGAAGTTGCATCCAGCAGGAGGATGCATCCAGAAAATTCTCCACCTGAATTCTCACCACAAGACAGAGATTTACTTTAGAGGTAGAAAAGGGATAAAAAATGGATTATTGACAGAAGAATATTTTGTTCTGTCTGAATGGGCTTAAGACCTAATAAACATGAAGTCTGAACACAAATTCACAATGCTTGGTACTTCCAAGGTATTGACCTCAGTCATTCAATGATGTATCTGTATAGACATAATCAGAGTGTTTATGTGTACAGCCAGAAGAAAGCAGCCTATTAACAGGAAGAAACTCTGAAATATCATGAAAGATTAGCCAATCCATATTGCAGGATAGAGAAATTCAGTTCTCTGTAGTGCTATGACTGTAAAGGGAAGGGGAGTAACACATTGTGCTAAAAGTCTCTTAAATTAATTTTCTTAAATACAATGGCAAAATTGGTGTGGGTTTTGGTCTGTTTTTTTTTTTTTTTCTTCCTCCAAGAGACATACAGTCAATTAAAGGATTATTTTTCTCCAGCATTGCTCACAAAAATTTCCTCTTTATCATGCTGTGTATCAAAAAACATGCAGATTTTTTTATTTTCCCATATGTTCAAGTCTTTTTTTAAATCAATAGTAAAAATATGTACCCTGGTCAAGGTGCATTTCAGCAGTTTCTAGGACTGTCATGCAGTCTGGGAAATCCCTTCATGGCAAAAGAGATCTTCCTTTCTATTATAGGTAGGAGTTAAAGCAGGAATTTTCACAGAAAAAAAAGGCTATCCACTATTCTCTGGAATTTTAGATGAAATATTCTGCATATTTTTTCCCTTGATGTATGAATATTGGTACTTCTCTTCTGTAAAATCATACTTTTGGATATAAGCAAAAAAAAAAGCCACTGATACATAGTGAACTCGGGGAAATCACAGCACTTTTACAGCATTTTGAAGCACAGGACATGCCTTCTGTTATCTGCTGATTTTTATGATCTCTATGTGGCGTGATCAAATCACTCAATCTCAACACAGGCAAGCTCTCACCCCAGCTCTTGTGAACCTTCCAAAATGTGATACACAGGCTGTTTGGGAGGGAGTCCTTTACAACCCTCTTATTTCATAGACCATTTGCCTTTGAAACCACCTGAACCACTTCTCCTTCTCAGCTCTGTCCAGGCACCACTCTGGGCTCAGCCAGGGTGCTGGACTCTCCAGAAGGGAAGACAGCAGGTCAGACCAGCAGGAAACATTGCAGCACCTGGGGCTACTACTCCACACTCTTTCTTTCAAGCTCACGATACAGCCAGCTGTGTCTGAGGTGGTGTGAGAGGGAACTCTGCCAACGCACCTTCTTCTGCTGCTGCTGGGCTTGGTTTCAGCAGTGTGGGGACTGAAGGGGTGCAAGGCTGTCCCTGCTAATGCTGTATTTTTTCCCGTCTATCCTGTCCTCAAGCCGAGCGTCTATCAACCCACGCTGTGCTGATTATCAGTCCTAAATCACAAATCACCAGGAACCCATTTCACCATTAACTCTATGCATTATTAGGCTCATTTCAGACCATCTGCCTTCTCAATATACTGGGAGCTGGTAGCAAAGTTGCCAGTATGGTAAGTAAATTCAAACTGATTTGAATTTTATTGCCTCTGAGCAAACACTTTGCTGAGAGGAATTAACTGGCATTGACCTGGCAGAACAGTGGCTTCCCATCTCCTTGTACATCCCTGTCTATATCTGTAACCTGCACAGACTAAGCTTAATCAAATGCTGGGAGCACGTGCCTAAAATGCAAGAGATGTACGTCTGTTTAGGTATGTTTCCCTTTGTGGTCTCTGGACAATAATAATTTGGAAGAATTGTGGTAGCAGACCTCATTCCTGTTGCTTTTAAAATGAAGCAAATCAATACAGGGTTTAGTTCCCTTACATCCCACTGGCACCAGGATTTACCATGAAGCTCTAAAAGTGCAGTTGACTAGTTCAAATTTTAATAGCCTTGGAAAAATAACAATAAAATTCTATATAATTCCAAGTTACCTTCTTATAATAGAGACTGGGAGTTGTTATGAAATTTGGAAAAAATGTTATTTTTCTATTTAAATTCCCTAAACACCCCCACCCCCAAATTATAGTCAGAAACATTCAGATAAGGCCAATTAAAATAGTTCATTCAGACAAGTTTGAAATATTTCCGTTGGTTCCTGAATATTTTTGTTAAAATGTCCATTTTAATCACTTTTTTACCTTAATGCTAAAGTTCTTTTTAAATTAAAAAGTATAGAGATGTTTTTCAAAATGAGATTTAGAAACACTACTCTAAGAAAACAATCAGTGTTAAAAGTTCCTCATCAGCTTTTATTTTCAGTACTGCAAACAGTTTTGTTTTCCTACCTATCTAGCATGGTAAAAATAAGCCTTTCTCTTCCAGATAGGGATAAATGCTCTGGTGCAAGCTTAAAAATGACGTTCTGGTATCAGTTCTGTCCTCAAAGACATGACTCAATGACTATACATATTGTTTTAATGACATAAGACATTCCGCTATTAATACAACTGTCAGATGTTTACAGAATGTTTAATTTTCTAAATTCATTTTTAACCAATTTAACAGGTAATGCATGAGAAGCACATAGCGGGAAAAAATATCACTTTTCAAGAACCAAATATTTGCAGATTAGAAGACTTCAGATTTGCTTCACTACTTTGTCTTTTATAGCTGACAGTCTATTAAATCTTTGTAGCAAAATTATAGGCACGGTTAATTTTTTTTTTTCGAGAAGAGTGACTGAATGATTAGTAACAAAATAAGAGCAACAATTGAGCAGAAAAGGTTTTTTTTAAGATAATGACATATCTTATTGTTAAAATACTTTTCTTTTGTAAACATTTTCAGCTCTTTAGTTATTTTTATTTCAAAGTTTTCTGACTAATTTTTCCTTCAGCTTTTTTGGTTCTGTTGGTTAGAAAGGAAAGTTGGTTGCCATCCATTCATGTTCTCAGGTCTAAAGGTTTTCTGCAGTGAGGTTGTTACAGCTTCAGTCTGCCCTTCTGGATCAGCCTGGCTTGAAGAGACCTGCCCATCTCATACAATATCATTGTACTGGCTTCTTTAATAGGGATCTTTGTTATAAGCTGACGTTTCTAGCGACAAAGACATTCAATTATTATGACAATTTTATAAAATGTATTTCATAAAGTGGAAACTTTGAGACATACAAGCAGGTGAATTACACTAATTACACTAAATACAATTTGTTTGCACATATAAAATAATTACTGCCGCACAAGATGGGGAATGTAACACATGAAAAGGAGGAAGGATTGTTGTTTTGTTAGCCCATTTGAGATAATAAAGATTTTGTAGTCATTAGCTTTTGCATGCATATCCTGAATAGAAACAACCTTATTATTTTATTATGAAAGCATGGTAACTTGTGCATTACAGAAGTAAAATAACACCATTTTGTGAGGATAGGGATCACCAAAATCTTTTCAGACAAACATTTTGAGCACACAATTATAACTAGACTTTGATACTGATAAACTAAGTAACCATTACCAAACCAACCAGAAATTCAATTGCCAATTAGCATTAGTAAAATGTTAACAGATGAAATTTTGGTACACAATCTGAGGTGCCATGTTTTTTAAAGGTAGCCATTCATGTTTAGTAATTTCATTACATAGAAATTTAAACAAGTCCAGAGAAATCTGTCATGAAGGGAAGGAACGGGTTTTAAGAAATCATATTATAGCACAGTGACTGCTAATTCTAATGGACACCTGGAATAACATGTGAAAGGCAGAGAGGGAATTTTCTAAGATGTATTTCCACATGGTATATCTTAGAATCTATAAAAAAATCCAATTAGAAAAGAAACCTAATTATCCGTATTTAAAATAAAAGGATACAGCATCTCCATGTAATTTTGTGAATGATTAAATTCAGGGCCTAATTATGTTATTTCTTTGCAGTTCCAGTTGCATCCCTCATTAATGTCTAGATTATGGCTAGCTATTAATTGAACAGTAATGAGATGAAAGGCCTCCAGAAGTCCCCTCCACTGATTCAGGCAGTCATCGCAGTGTTGTTTTTCCCTGTGAAGTGCCTGTGCTTTGCAAAGACTTTGTCTCTCAGTGAGTTCCCGCAACCTTGAAGAGCTAACTAACTGCAGCTCTAAATTGTTCAGACCATTAATTTTCTCTCAGTCCATTAAAAGTCAAGGAGCAATAAACTGTACCTCACTAAAGGGCTGCAGTGCCAGCAGCCTCGACAAACTTCTGCATTCAGAACTAGAAACCCGGCCCATCGCTGAAATCATGGGGTTCTTATACAAACAGCTATCTTGGGATTGTCTTATTTGCCAACTCATGCCTCAGTTTCTCTGATTCACATACATGTAGCACAGTGAATAAATCAATATTTAAGAGTTGCCAAGGTGGGTGCTCTGTAACATAGAGGTTATCACAGAATCATTTGGGTTGCAAGAGAACTTTAAATGATCATCTAGTTCCAACCCCCCTGCCACGGGCAGGGACATCTTTCACTAAATCAGGTTGCTCAAAGCCCCATCCAACTGGACTTAGAACACTTCCGGGGATGGGGCATCCACAACTTTTCTGGGCAACCTGTTCCAGTGTCTCTCCACACTCATTATAAAAATTTCTTCCTTAGAAGTTGCCTATCTGAAAGACAGGTAGACAAGTTCAAATAACAAAATGCAAATTTGATTTTAGGACTAATCTAAATGATACTGATGTCCCCTTTTGTCATCACGCCTGAAATATACCCCCACACACCTAAAACAGTCACCTTATGAATTGCCAAAGAAGTGGACAAAACAAGAAAGTTCAGAAAACCCCAAAGCTTCTAGTTTTTATTTACAAAAAATGCATGGGATAATTGTTTCATTAATTGTTCCATTTCCTTATTAAATATGGTTCCCTCTAACTGCTTAACACCACACTGAATCTGCTTAGGACCAGTCACAACAGAGCTGTGTTTACAACCTCAGCTTTAGCAGCATTTCTCAAACACTCAGGCTATGTCTATCCCAGCAAACTCAAATGTGTGGAGGAACATCCCTAGGCCCCCAAACACAACTCCCCATATTCTAGGAAGCTTCTGGAATCTGACAGAAAGCCTTAAATACAGGGTGCTTCCTGGTGCATATCTCTGGAGACGTACAGAAGAGAGCATGTCTGAAAGACCTACCTTCACACTGTCAGCTGTGCATGAAGAGACACGTTATAAATCAGCCATAAAGCTGGTGCAGGAAGTTCATTCTTTTGCCATCTCTCACGCTACAGGACTGTGCAAGGATACTGCAGATTATAGAGTTATGTCTTCCCTGCCTTTTCCTCCCTGTCTTTCTTAGTTATCTCGCTCTCCATTGGGAGCAGAGAGGAGCAAATAATGGTTTATGCACTTCTCACTTCTTTATAAAATCATTGATTTTCTGGGAAAAGAGACAAAAAACTTTTGCAAGCTCTTGAAAGCCAAAGATAAAACATAGTCTGACATGACAATTTTACCAAGGGTTTCCCACATTTTAAAATAGGCTAACATCCCCTGATTTCCCAGGGATAATATTATCTCCTTGGAAAATATTATTTCTACTTTAAAAAAAATAAATCTTTTTGCTTAATCCTTTCCCATTTAGAAACTCTGCCTTTCTCAGCTATAAGCAACTGCACAAATCCTTCGCACCCTCCATATCTTCTATTTGGCTGTCAGGATGGAAGATTCATTGACACTAAAATTCATGTTCCATATTAGAGCCAGAGTCTATCCAGTCATTGATCCAACATAGGCTAGCGTCAGATGCATTAAACTAAAGGTACAAGAAATCCTTGTAGGAAATCTGTATCAAGACAAGATTTCCTACTGCTCTGGAAATTTTTTTTTCTTTCTTGTTTTTCTTTTTAAAGGAAAATTTAGTGGAGTTGCAAATGATCCTTGGAGAGTTTTTCCTGGGCCCAGGTCAGAGCACACAAAAAAACAGAGGCTATGCCAGGAGTTCTTTCTCTGCTCACATCACTCCTCTGAACGAGCTGGCTAGTATGGAAAGTTTGTCCTGGCTGGGTTGCTAACATACTTGCAGTTGGACTTGTGAAGTACACTTACTTCTTGTGCATGGGCCTTTCTCCTTCTATGGCACGTGTATATGTATGACATTTATCTAATTTTTGGACCCATGCTAGGAAAAATTATCTGAGATTCTGGAAATAGCCTTGAAAAAGGAACAAATATAATTTTAGTAGAGGATGAAAATTAATTGAAGCACAGAAGCTGGAAAAAACTATAACAATATGTCATACCACTTGAAGACCTGCCTCACTGACTTCAGCGACATATAAGCATTTTTCTGAATAGCAAGGCTTGAATTTCTTTAATTGGAAGATACGACTGAAACCCAAAATGGCATAGCAAAAATGAAACAGTACAGTAAAAGTAAGCCGACCTTTCTTTTCGTCTGAATTTTTGTTCTCACATCGTTCATACATGGGACCACACAGTATGCATAATCATATTTTATTATATAAATTCTTCATTTCTTACATTTTAATTATTGTCACTTGATAACAATTCTGCTAAAAAAATCTCCTCCCTAAAAGTCATTTGTTGGTTCCATATTTGAAAAGATGCTGCAGGGAACTGTATGAAAGAGATGATATTTCTGTTGTAGTACATGTTGAGCAGCAATGAAAAACTACACTGAAAACTCCTATAGCTAATCTTGACTTACACATCAAGACAGTGAAATCTGTGTTTAAAGGCTTGAGAAATCAAGTGTTAATTTAGGTGGCCATGCTACTGCTTCTCAATAGAAGCTGATCAAAAATTTGTTACTTCTTATCCAAACAAATGATAGCAGCTCAGGAATCCACAGAATGTACCAGAAATCTTTAAAAAGATGCAAAAATGGCCAAATATTCTAAATTCTGTATGTCCCATCAATCTGTGCAAAGAAATAAATGGAAAATAAGCTAATTTAAATGCTAATTAAAGGGAGGCGATGTAAGGTGAATATGTGCAATTTGACGAACAAAAGCACCAGTTCATATATTTTATGCTTCAAGATTGACCTAAGCATTTGGGTTACAAGGAGCAAATCTATCAGAATACTAATTAAAATACTCCCCCGGTGAATATATATTAAGGGTATTTCTAGTCCTCTGTATTGCTGAGATTGCTTTTCCACTTGTTTAATACAGTGCAAGTTTTGTATGAGTCCTCATGTTTAGGTGTCCTTTCAAGGGAGACCATATATTTCATAAATTAGGAAAGAACCTATAAAAGATATGGAGGTAGTTCGTTCATCTCAGTTTCTCATCTAATTTTATTTTGCTATAAGCTTTATTTCTGCATTTACAATGAAGGATATGTTTCTTAATTCACTGTGAAATACAGTGTTCCATATCACACAGTGGAGGTTCTGCTGAAGGACCCCAAATGAAGATTATTTTATACATCAAGAAGTTTATTTTTTTAATCTTAAAAGAAAAACCCCAAACCTGCAACTTTTTTTTCCCAAATATTTCTTAATTTATTTTAAGGAATTTCTGCAAAATTAAAGCAAAAATCAACATCACTTTATTCATGGATACTGAGAATGTTTAAACTCTCAAATTCTTCTAAAATAATATTGCTAAAATTATTTTAAAGAGAACGTGAAGAAAACAATCTGAGAGAAAGATTTTGGAAGTTTTTTCTCCATTTATCTGGAAATCCACATAAATAAATTAGGCAAAGAGAATTCAAAAGATGTGATAAACTTTTACTCTAAGGCAAGTATCTTTAAAGCTATTTCCCATCTCTGCTTAAATCTTAACCAAGATTTCAGATAATAAGCAGTGTGTGTCATATAAAACTATAGGAAGTGAACAGACAATATTCTACTGAATTTTTGGCTTCTGAGGAAGCAAATGATACTTAAAATCTAAACACAATTTTATATTCTTGTACAAATCCTCAAGCAGATACTCTGAATAACAATTAAATGCTTTGAAACAAATATGCAACTTGCTGTCATAAGTTTCTGAGACCAAATATCAAAGTATTTATTAAATAAGACAAGACTTCCAGAAAGATTAGTAAATTATATAATGATGGGGTTGCTAAAATTTATGAACACAAAGAGAGGCTGCCATCATTCTGGCTTTTTATGCTTTTGTGCACTGATACATTGCATGATACAGCTATCTGCATTTACTTCAATCTCTACTCTTCTGGCTAACAATTATTCTAGATATTCATGCCATAAATAATAAATTATATGCACCTTCTCCCCATGCACACATTCTAAAAGTTGATGAGAAGAAAAAAACTGCTTAAGCCCTAAGAAACAATCATGGAGAAAAGTATCACACACTTTTCAATAATCATTATAGAAGATTGTATTGGGGATAATTGGTTAGTCAGAGCTCTGCCTGGGATTTAACATAACCTTGCTCCTCAGCATAGGTATACTTACCCCTAATAAGGTGCAGACCCATAATTTTCATTTTCAGCATCCACCTCTGTAAATGATATGAGGCTGACTCACTACGACACTGAATTGCCCATCCCATTCTAGTACCACTGGCAGGAAAGATAGGAGGAAAGATGCAGAGGATATTGTACATGCAAATACACATGTTCCCTGGGTTTGTATATGAACTACCATGGAAGCCAAGACACAAATTCCTACATAATGAGGAAAATGAATCACAGGAGCACTTTACCAAGAGGTGTGAATGAGTCTATGTCACTCTTTATCATTAAATAGAGATTCAGTGCCTCTGTCATGCATATATATGCTCTATTGCAAACCCAAATCACCAGTTTCAACTCACCAGTTTCAACTGCTGATTTTTATTTAATTTGTTCAGTGTTAGAAGTTACCATAGTAGTCCCTTCTAGCCTTAAAATATATCACCTGTTTCTGCGAATGTCACAACTGTGCATAATGATTGACTAGGAAAAAATCATTTTTTCAAAGAAGGCATGATTTGGGGGCTTTTTAGTGGCTTATTAAATTTGTGCTTATTTCAGTTTCAATTGATGTCAGTGTCACTGATGGCAAAATGTTTTATAACAGAGTAAATTAAAGTAAATTTCAAACTATTTCACTAGTCTTTCTTGCCCATATCATGTAATCAGTAAATGCAGGACCTCAGAGCATTTTGGCCATGGAAAGTAGTCAGGCTTCCTATATTTCAGCTGTGAAAACATAGGAACATACCTTTTCCACATTCCTCTTGGGTAGAATCCTATTAGACTGACACTGATCCCAAACAAAACAGTGGAAAAAAATTATGTGGGAGGCAAGCAGTACATGATAATGCCAATCAAGATAATTTTAGATGAGTAGGTTCTTGTAAAGCTTAATAGTATAAACAGGGCTGGCAAAAATAAACCTAATAGACATTTGTTAGACACCTGACTTAGAACAACATCATATTCTAACAGTAATGATACCATGCAAAATGGATGTAGTAAATATTAAAAGCGTTTATCAAACATGGAGAAGCAGTCATCTGTTGCAGAATATCTAACGGGATTTCACACAGATTTATGACCTAAATTCTCTAAAATAGCTTTAAAATAAATTGAAAGAAGACGTAAATAAGATTGCAGATTAGGTGGCTTGATGATACATCAAAGACAGGTAAAATGTCCATAAATATGCAGTAAGTATTAGTAATCATATAAATTCAATATAAGGCAAAATACAAGGCAGTATATCTAAGAATGAAAAAAGTATAGCTTGTATGTATAAGGTAAGAAACTATATCCTCAAATGGAATAACTCATAAAATTATTTAGGAGTCATGAGAGATGAATAACTGAATATAAGGTCTTACTGAGGTTCCATTATTAAGATGAAGAGTATCTATAGGAACTCCTTGGATATATAGGAAGATTGTATTTATCATTGTATCTATCATTCATGACACCATTATTAGAAGCCCGTGCTCTTTCCAATGTCAACACTTAAAGAAATGTGGTGATTAATATCTGTGGATTCACAAAAGACTTCTCAGTATTTTTTAAATGCTCAGAAGATTGCTTGAGAGGAGAAATTTTAAAGCCAATCTGTTCAACAAATCAAAGAAAAAGTTGAGAGTAGCTGTCTGGAGTCTATATGCATCTGCATAAGAGAAAGTTCTGGAGGACAACAGCTACTTGGATCTAGCAGATGAGCACTAACCAATCTAAAGGGTGAAGATTTAGTAAAGATAGTGAACTATATGAGTGTTTGTGTGTGTCTGTTTATAATGTATAAGAATGAATTACATCCCTCATTACTGTGAGTCTGTACATTAAACTGTGTATCTTTTTTAAAAATGTTATAGCTCCTCAAAAAAAAACAACCCACCAAACAAAATGATAAAAACCAAAAAATCAAGAAGCCTATAGATTTTTGTAGAAGTGTTCAGGTGAGGTTCATAAGCAGTACAGAAATTTAACTGTGTGATCATAGTGGTTTGGTGTCTCCTTAAAAATCAATGAGCTAAACCTATTACAATCTAACTGGTACAGCCAAGCAGTTAGATGGTGCTCTCACTCTATATTGTCATAAGTATTAAAGTCTAAGTCTAAGGACTGCATACTCCAATAACATTCACTTTACTGGAAGTCCTAATCTTTACTGCTATCTTTTTGTCCACATTTAGAAAATCAAGATATCTGTGATCATTCTTGTGTGGCATAAAGTATACTTTCATTTGAATCTAAATTTTCCTTGTGTTGTTTATTTTGAACTTGAAACAACTGGCTTGTAAAATGGTGGACATAGTATTTGTTGTAGGAATATAAAAAACCCAATTACCTAAAGTTCCTTTATCTATCAAAAAGTATCAGTAAATTAGGCAAAATAGAAGCAAGGCAGAAAACATACAAATGATCTCAGGTCCACAAATATTTATGTTATGAAGATTTTTTTTTTTTGCATTCCAACTAATAATATTAGGTTTTGATATCTAATATGTGTAATAAAATTAATAATAACAATAATTCTGAAATCTTATTTGGCCACTTCACTTTTCTTGATGTCCCATGCTTTCCTTATATGTACATAACTTTTTGTTTGATTCAAGTGGAACATTACTTAAAAATTCACCCACTCCATTTGTCAGGTAATTTAGAAGACTTCTGTGAGAGCTGGAAGGTGTGAAAATGTACTTCTTTATTAATGCAGTAAGTTTCCTAGTTTCATTCATCTCATGAAATTCAGTGAAATGATCACATCCTGATTTTTTAAACCAGTGCAAGATTAACTGCACGTTGATGGAGTTACTCATGCATTTTCTTAGAAGATAGAAAGTTTAGGGCTTTTTGTTACCAATAAGGTTGTAATCCACTTCAGTTCCACGTGTTCGTGAGTTATCACAAAAAAACAGTGTCAGGGTTTCAAAATACCTAAAAAGCTACTTTGGCTTCTAGGATGATATTCTGGGGAGAGTTGTATAACAGAGAAAAAAAGCAAGAGGATGGTTTGCTCAGGATTGAATTTTAATTTCACTTTTTCAGTACATTTCAGAGTAAAGTTATTGCTTTCTGGACAATCTGAGTCTAATTTCAGTTCATCTGAGGTGGTGAGACTCAACTACAACCCTGATTTTTTCAGACTAAATTAGAGAGGGTAAGTGCTGATTAAGCCTTATTGCATAGTAGAGTACAATGAATTTACAATCTTAAAGCCACATTCTTTTGTTCCTGAGATACAGATGAAAAGAAGAAAGCATGCTTTCAGGCTTCTACATAGATACAAGTAGCCACTTAGTCTTCCTGTTCAATCATGAAATTTATTTTACTACTGAGACACATTTAAGTTTGTCTTTTCTGCCGTCAACAACACAACATGAGCATGTCTTAACTAGCAAGAAGCAAATAAACCTGAGCAGCAGAAGCAATCTGGCTACAATAGCAAATCCAGACTAATTTAGTCTTATTTTGGAGCTGTGCATTCTTACTTCTAGAGCTTGAGTTGTATTACTAAATTGCTTTGTGTACCCAGAGAAATTCCAACATGATTTCGTTATCTCTATTTTGTAATGCAGTGATCAGCATAACCACACTAAGAAGAAAATCCTAATTGAAAAAGGCAATGGTTACTATTTTAAGTAGGACCATGTTTCATGCACATGTTTCTGAGTGAATGTAATGGTTTTAGACATCTCATTATCAGTAGCTTGTGCAGAGCATGCTCTTTCATTAATCTGAAACATAGCTGCTGGTTTATCGAAGTCACCAAGTGTCTGAAATCAACTGGAAGGGATCTGTTTTGAGGGTATGTAGACCTAATTAAGCAACAATTCTGTTATACAGTTCTTCTTGTCCCATTGAACAGCAGCTGTGGGGTCATTAAATGATCACAAAGACTCATTTATGAATGTCGTAAAATTCCAAAGAGTAGCAGTCTTAAAAATACTAAAAGCATAGTCCTGTGACTGTGGTGCCCAAAGCAATGGGCCAATTTGAAATACTGCTGTACTTTAAGCTTTGTTTTGGAGACAAGCTACCTAGAATGTGGAGATCTGTACTTAGTAACCTCTACATATAGAAAAGCAGCAAAAAAGGAAATATCAGTACTTCTTTGACATCAGAAATGCTTTTCAAGGCACCCAATATTGCTGAAGCTTGATGTTCCCTGGTGATAAGCAGAGTAAAAGAAAATACACATGGTTTTTAATATGGGATCTGGGTTGAAACTTCACAGAATGATTTATAAGAGAGTAAGTGTTTCTTCTGCATTAAAAAAAAAAGGCATATCTAGTATATGATTAGATAGAAAGGCTGACAAGACCAAGAATTTTATCTGCATCACAGAGGGTAAATAAAAATTTTATAAAAGTTTGTGGCAAATCCCAATATATCTCTGTCCAGAGTATGTCTTGACTCGGATGAGCAGACATGATTTTTGTCTTAGCCCTTGTGGTTAAGCTGTTGGGAGCTAAGGCTGCTAACAACCTCTCTTTATGGCAGCAGAAAAAAAAAAAGCAGCACATTTGGTAATTTGAGTGGTTAACAAGCAGAAACAGAAACAAAGTTCTGCTCTCTAGCAGCTGATAGATAGCAGTGTGTTAACTATCTACCTAGAATGAGATTTATATATAGATTTAGATGGTATAGATTATTTACATGATATACTTGATATACATAATACAGATGATATAGAACAAGTGAAATCAAAAAGTTTCTATAATTCATTTTGTTTTCATAAAAATGTGCAAGACTGAGTGCCAGACAAAAGGAGAACAAAAAAAATTGAGAAAAATTTATTTGCTTTTAATTATTTTTTCAATAAAAGCACATTGACTTTTCATTTTGAGATTACTTTATTTAGAGTTTCCATTTTGGTTTGTTCCTTTGAAAACACTTGGAAATCAAAGGAACACATTATTTATGATCAAACAAAACATTTTATTTCCTTAGAGCTGCCTTCTAGAATGCTACTTCTAGACTGAGATGGCTGCATCTGTTATCAGCATCTACATGTAAGGAGTCATAACTTTGACTAAAGAGATTTTCCAGGGGGGTTTCCTCTCTTTTTTTTTTTTTTTTAATTCATTCTCCTTCTTGAATAGAAATAAAACAGAATCATCACAAGAATTATCAGTGACCCTACCAAGCAAGTGAATCAGACAAAAAGAGATGTCTAGAGTCTGTGAGCTCTATCAAATGCTTTGAAAAGGGAATATGTAGTCTTCACTTACCCAAAATGTTAAAACAGGTATGTTAAAGGCAGGTGTGGGTTAACTACCTCGATTTTCAAATGCTAAATACCTGTCACAAGCTAGGAAATTAAACTAATTTAATCTGACTCTGATTCTCTGATATTATCAAAATTAGGTCAGGGGGGCTTTACCCTGAACACTGCCATTGCCGATAGCTCAGGTACAGCAGAGACTGGCTGAAGTGCGTACTTCTCTTGTGGTCTTGCCTCTGGCAGGGTCCAGCACTGGCAAATTAATGGTTGGTATCTCAGCTCTGCAAGCCTTAAACTGATTTCCCAATAGCAAGATAATTCTCTAATGCATATCTCCAGTCTATTTCAATTCTTTTTATGCAACTCAGTCTTATCTGGCAAATTAGTGACTACAGTTTATAACTTCACATACTCCACAATAAGATCAATACAGTAGCTTTTTGGGGTGCAGAGGGGTCAGGATTTTTTTCTCACAGTTGTCTTAGATGAAGGATGTCCTTTGTGTTGCAGACTTTGATGACCTAATGCCTGTTTATTGAGCAGAGAAGGTAATCCTTGTGGCATAGATCACATGGTGACAAACACAGCAAGTGATTTTCTAATGTGCAAGCCTTTTGCTTCCTTTAGAGGAAGTAAAGACACTATTATCTTCTAGCTCCTCTAACAGCAAACTGAAAAAATTCTCTGGGCTGCCTACTTGGTAATTTCCAGCATGTCCTTTGATAAGATCAACAATTTGTGTGCTTCCAGGTGAATAGCTAGTAAGTTAATACGTTAAATTCTCTGGGAAGATATGATCATTTTAATTTTTTTTAGTGGAGATAAGTAAACAAATCCAAGATTGCCTCCTGACAGAGAGAGAGAAATGGGCTGCACATGCTCAAATGCATCACCCAAACTCCTGAAAAGGAGTTGCAAAGTTTAGAAACTGATTTTAAACAGGGCTTAATCACTGGCAAAGTTCAAGGCAAGTAAGAGAACCTCTTTTGCAAACAGATTGGGTGTAAATCAGCAGCTGATTAGCTGATCCAGCTGGGCAATATGAGTAAGCTTCTGGATCAATGCATTAATCTTACACTTTGACTTATCCACTTACTTACAGAGGCCATTTCTACCTAGGAGGTTTGCATAGAGCTTATATCAATGCCAATGTCATGCTTTTCTTGACAGAACTCATGCTGCCAACCTACCAAGGAAATTGTTGATTGTAATTCCCAAGCACTAAGAACAATCAAGAAGCTGTTCACCAAAATACAGAAAAATCCCAGTATTGCTGTAACCACAGTGCCATTCCTATGGTTCTGAAACTGCTTTCCTATATTCGGGCCACTCACCACTTGGTCCTGTAATATGGACCAGACTGACCGAACTGTCCACCAGTCATTCTGATGCTCTGATGATTTGGCAGTCTGCTCTAAGCCTTATTGCACCTCTACGCTGTTCATATCTGAATTGGCTGCTATTAAACATGGGTATGCTACCCAGCAGTAGACATCCTTATCCAATTCCAGGCATTTCTCATGCTAGCAAATGCCTAAGAAAAGTATTGTCCATACAAGCTTATCCTAGGTTAAATAATTTTTTTCTTTTCTTTTAATAAGGGTTTGATCACAGAGCCTGCTAGTTTAGGTATTTCCATGTTGCAAATGTCATAAAAACAAGGCTTGTTTTCTGAACCCTTTTTCCTCAGTCTCAGGACATGAACACAGTAAGCCTTTCTCATTTATACTGTCTGGGAAATCCTCATTCATTGTAAGTCCCAAGAACTCCATTTTCTTTGTTGTACATGACCACTTCACTCCAATACACGCTATGAGAATCCACACCAAAAGCTGTTTAAATGAGGCAAATTCAATGAGAAATTATCCCGGTGGAAAATAATGCCCGTCCTATAAGGACAGAGGATAAGACAAAAAGCAAAAAGAGAAAAAATTATGTCAATGATACACACAGTCACGTGTTAAGCCTGGTTTACTGACAGTTGCTATATGGCACATCCTCTTTCCAACCTGAGCATCCAAAATCAAAAGCTAAGAAAGGTCTTATCTGACACTGAAGAATGCTAATTAAGAATATTTAAGGTGAGTATTTATTCAAGTAGTCAGTTTAGCTGTCTATATTTTTTTTGATTTATGAAGTAGTGAGTTCAACTTCTCAGTTCATAGTACATCCTTGATGAATTAACTTCTTATTGAAATCTTATGCTTCCTTTGCAAAAACAAATATTCCACTCTAGAGGAAGAGACAAAACAGAATAATTTTTCATAACTGACCCTTAAAGTACCCAGCTGTCTCTAGACTGTGACCAGCAGATGAAAGAAAACATTTGTTAGGTCTGCATTCAGATGAATGCACAACGAGTGCTCGTGAGTGGTTGTAATTCATCATTTGTGGAACTGCTGACTGAGATAACACAAGAGGGGATGTGTTCCTAAACTGTATGACCCCACAACAGACACACATTGCTGTTTGCCTGTACAAGTAAAGGTGAATGTTCCTGCATCCAGGTTGACTGGGACAACAAAATTGAAATTGCAGCAGAGGGAATTGCAGTATGAAAAGGTCTATACAATGGGTTACAGGCAGTTATTAAAACAAGAAAGGATATTCTTCAGAAAGTAGAAACTGTGTCCACCTGAGGGAAATAGAGAAGGATTAAGAATTTTTTTTCAGGTTATATGCAAAAGCATAGTAAATCAGGAAGAAAGATATTTCAAGGATGAATTTTCTAAACTTATAAAAAATACTAATAATATATTTTTAAATACTTATATGGCTTGGAGCCTGTCTTTAAGTGAGAGGGCTAAATATTTAATTGTGACATAGAGACCATTCAGTGGTGATAAGGTCACAGTAGAAAACCAAAATTAACTATTTGGATCAGTATTCCCTATTGACGAACAAAAAGATGCTCCCAGACCAAAGCCATTTCTTATTCAGGATGAGTCAGAGGTACCATCTCAAACATGAATATCATTAGAAAACATTTTAGAACACACTGGCATGTGAATAGCAGCAAACTACCACGACCAAATCATATTTGCTTAATAGTTCCAAGGAAATCCAATATAAAATCAGCTATCTTATGACCTGTGCTATGTAACCTCTTTCTTATATAAATATCAGTATGCAAGTAACAGAAGGTCGCAAATAAAATGTCATTTTTTTATAAAGAGCTCTATAAGAAAACACAGTTGAGTAAGTTTGATTTACAGACTAGTCAGACTTCTTTAAACTATGGGAAAGAATATAATTAATAAATGAAGCCAGGAAAATATAGCAGAGGAAGAGGCTTTCCTCATTTTTTGCAGGAAGAAGTAATGAATCTATTACAATATTTTGAGGAATTTGCAGACATGTAGGAAAGCATGATCCATCCAACACAACAGACTTCAACTACCAAAATCCTTTAGCAAAAACTCCTAAGGAAAGAAAGTTGGCAAAGAATAAGAGAAACTATCTGAAGTGATAGTAACCAATACGGTTCTGACTGTACTTTTCTCTCCTCCCTTTCTTCTTAAAAGAAGATACTGTAAGAGTACAGAAGGCACAAAAATAGACTGTGAGAATGAGAAAAATATCACATGCTATCTACACAAGAAGAAATTTCCTAGAGCTTTCTGGAAAAGCAACAGCTGTGGGATATGGCAGTGATGTATTAAGTCATGAACGGATGGTGTGCTGGTTTTGACTGGGGTAGAGTTAATGCCAGCTGGGGTTAAACCATGAGAGATGGTAAGTGAGAATTGTGTATTAAGTGAAAGTATTTGACAAGCTTAAACTAGATGAGTATTTCTTTGCACAGCATATTACTGGAGGTCATTAGGAATTGCAGATGTCAAAATGATAAAGGAGATTAAAAAGGAGCTAGGTAAATTCATGAAAGAAAGAGATTATTAATATTCCAAATTCTGGCTTCCAGTCAATGGATTGCCAGAAGCTAGGAAAGGATACCAGAGAAAATAATACCACATGCATACCTTGCATATATTCCTCCCTTCAGCATCTCCTATAAGCAAGCTAGTACCAGAGACAGGATGTTATGCAAGACAGACCTGTGGTCAGAGACAGTACAGACATTTTTATATCTAGTTCTACCATGAACTCACAAAACAGGGCAAGAAAACTTTGTATTCTTCCATGGGTCAGGCTATTTTGAGACCCCTTTTTGTAGACAAAATAATCTTGGCACCCAAAGACAGACTGTCAGGGCAACAACTTCTCTATTCTTCAGCATTTCCTATTTTGACACATGGGAAGAAGCATAAGTGCTGGCAAACCATTGCTAGAACTGGGTGCATCATGAAAAACTCATCTGTGAAGTTGTTCAGTGCATTAGTCTTTCAATTCCTTAGCATCCTTGTTTACAGTTCTGTGAGCCTTCAGAGTACTTTTTTTTAGATAAAGGGTTGTGAAGTATTTGTGTGTGTGTGCAAATATGGGAAGTTGTATTCAAAACTCTATAAAAATACTGAAAACACACAGAAAGCCACACAAAATATTTGGCAGTGAAGTTGACGTATTACAGTCGTGTAATAAATATCAAAACAAAAACAACAAAATAATTCAACAACCACCAATCCTTCTGTTACCCTTTGCTGAGGGAAAAGTAGCTACACTTATTTCTGATATATGAGATGATACATACCAAATACAGGAAAAGAATAGTTGGAATTTTCAAGTGGTCTGTTGACTTTTATGTTCCTGTGTTTTTTGATTCTGTCTTTGCAGTGTCTGTAAAGGGGTTCAATTTCCAGAAGAAGTTGAACATAATTCTGAGAATTAGGTCTGAGTCTGGGCATTCAACTCAGCCCAACCTAGCAGCTTCTGACAAGTTATACTGTTCATCTTTATCATAAAAGAGGGAAAAAGACATAAAATTTCCCGAGCTTGTTACCATCTTTTATGCTGTATTCCCCAAAGCTTTTACAGTCCTCTGAGTGAAGTGGACACTATCCTGCAGGAATTGCTCATAATTTCACCAAGTCACACACCTAATGAACCAATTACACACTACAAAGACTAAATAATACATCCTGAATGTCAAATACTTAAAAACTCTTCCTCAAATGGGTAGAAAATTAATTTGTAAAAACATTTAAGTGAGACATTTATGAACAAATAATTTTCAGAGGGACTGTAGTCAACAGTTCTACATTTTGAATATGGCCTTACTTCATGATTACCTCTTGAGGCCAGTTTGAGAGAGAAGACACGACTAACACAAGTGACAGTATCAGACAGTATCATGTTTTATGAGTAGATGAACAGATTATGGTTAGAACAACCAATTCACAGGTCAAATGCATTATTTGCTCCCAACTAGATTGCAAAATACCCAGCCAGCAGTCTTCAGCTAAAGAACAGCTGTTATAAATATGGCTAATCAGTAAACAGTGTTGTCCTTCCTTCTAGGTATTTTTTAGCTTTTTATTTTTAAAAAGATACCTCCAAACCAGAAATTCTATGTGTAGCTTGTTCTGGTTTGTTTTGTTTAAGTAGAATTTGGATATTCCTTAGAAGGCAGATACCTTCCACGCACAATGCTCTGGTCAAAACTAATTTCCCAAGAAATAGTATGATATAATTTTTTAACTAGCCATACTTACAGAGCCTCCTGTTGAAGGTCTCAGGCAAAATTAGATTCCCAAATATCATACGCAGTAGGAACATCAGTGTCCGTTTCCCACTTAGCAAAATAAGCCAAGCAAAATTCTCAGGAAAATAAACTTAGAGCCTTCAGTATAACAGATCTGCCAAGGGTGTTTGCCAAAAGACCAGATGCTCTGGCTAGGAAACAGATATAATTTACAGTACTTGCCAGTATTTTCTGGTTGATTTTCTTTCCACCTAACAGAGAAGAGTGAGATTTCAAATATTTGCTTGTGTTAGAACAGAAACTTTTAAACAGTCATAAAAATATTTAGAACACAATGCTTTCTTAATAGAAAAATCTTAATAGAAATATATTTTAAGATTCATGTCAGCTGGAAAATAAACAGCTCAGCTAATTAGCTTTACTGTACAGTTAAATTTGTGCAGTATGATATTGAGGACATCCATATCAACAATTAGCAAATCCTTTGTGATTTATATAGATAACTGTCAAAAGGACAAAGATGTTTGTGTTTTCAAAATAGTGACATTTTGATCAAACACTTTATGCAACATGGAATAGTATGCTTATTTGGCTTTTATACGCCAATACTCTGTGTTCTGTGAACATGGCTCCTCATTTAAAAGAAAAAAAAACATTACTTGAATGTATCCCTTACAAGGCACAATGATTAAATGCAGGGCAGAGTTCTGTTACGTTTAATTTTCCTCATTCAAAACTTCCACTGAAGCAAACCCTGTGTAGACATATTCTATGTACAATTCTATCATAGGGATAATTTATTCTACAGGAAAATGTGTCTGTAGAAAGATTACAGAAACCAGTGACATAAACAGTGAAAGAAGAAATGTTTTCTTGTATATATTTTCTTTGATACAAATTTCTGGCACTGCAAATCAAATGCTATTCAAATTAAGAGCAAAAATTATTATGGTAAGCATGTAAGTAGAAATTGCAGAGTATGTCCAATGTGATAAATTCATCCCACTGCTTTATCAGAGAATACAATTCTATAGGCAACCCAGTTAAAGTTGCCATAACAACACGATAGAACAGCTCATGGTATAGAGTGTCAAATATAATCAATTAGAAAGAAATCCTTCAAGTATTTGGAAGTCCTTTTGTGTCCTATATGTTTTAGGCTTTGGCATATTTTCCCTTCAAATGTAGTAAAAAATCCTCAGTAATTTGCCTGTTAAACTCAGTAAAGATATTTCTCCTCAAAGAAAGGCAATGCAATTTTTAATCCAGAAAAAGGCCAGAAATTGGTTCATCCTTAGTACAGTCTTTAATATTATCAAGAAATAAGTAAGTGGCTCATATTCACAGAAAAAAAGCTACCTTACATAAATTGCTACTCATCCCTGGAAGAGTACAAGATCCTTCTTGTTTTAGAAAGACTGAGAAACAGGAGTGGTTAATTAAGGAGAAATACATCCAACTCCAGTGGAAATGCCCAGAATACAATCTTTTAGTCCAGACAAAATTTGTATAGGCTTCCTTTTCTTAAACCAGCCATTTAAATTATTGGAAAATTTCTGATAGCCTATATATGCGAGCTTGCTGGATATAATACATCTAAGTACTCCCTTAAAACCCCACATCCATCATATCGGAGCAGAGTGCAGCTGGAGCAGGGGTGTCTCATCGCCTTACTGTGTACAAGAAGCACAGCCTTGGCTTCCTCAAGATCACTGTGCAAAACAAAAGCACATGCTGTTATACTTCTGCCCTTAGTCTAGCTCATTTCTGTCTTGTAAACAGTTGATAATGAGTAGCACCTATTCCGGGAGCCTTCAGGACCAAGAGAGTGTTGGCTTTCACCTCATTCAGACTTTCAAAAAGGTTTTCCTCCAACTTGAAGAGAGCAGATACAACACTCAGTGCCTCACCTGGCCCAGGCCTGTTTGTCTTGCTAGAGAGCAGGAACCCTAGCAGAAGGCTTTCAATGTCCGCACACTGTTGGCAGATGTTGGCACCTCACCAATCTGGGGGTAAGGGGCTCAGGCAAGTCTCTCTGATACATGCCTGAGGGCTTAAGGTGCATGGCAGCCTCTGTGCATGATCTACCTATGCCTGAGTGGTGACAGATGCTTTTACTGATTTCTTTATCAGGACCCCTTCATCCTTACATGAAGCACAAACCTCTTACCCGGCTCTACTGTTACATAAAACTGGTAAAAACAGTACTTAAGACCACAGCAGCAATAGTCTCATAGAGGATGGTTAGGGTAGTGGCCAGGGAGGAAGAGGAGAAGGAGCTGACAACAAAATAGTCGATAACATCCCTAAATGACCAAACTTTTGCACCCATCTGGAGACTCAGCTTAAAAAAATCTCTCGTGTGTCTAAGAGCAACAGTTACCAAGATGTAACCTCTTTTGGATTCTTTTTTTTTATTTATTTCAGTAATTACAGGCATTTTTCTTGATCATAAAATGATTACTGAATTAATAAACTCTTTCAAGAAAACAAGCTCTTACGAGTAATAGTACAATTCAGTATTTATGAAGAGCTGATCTTCTGAAAGTAAAGAAATATAGTAATCAGTAAAAACATCTGTCACCACTCAACCGTGGATGAATTATGAATTTTTTAGGAATGGGAATATTCTTTGAAATTGAAAGACATCTAACCATTATACTTTTGAGGAATTTGCCTTTCTTCTCTCTTGCTGAGAAAAACTCCAAAAGCTCCATAGAATCAATCTGCAAATCCTTTGTTGTTGCTGTTGTGGACTATACACAAAACAAATTAAATAGAAAAATAATGAGAAGGTCTTACTGTTTAATTTTGGATGACATTAAAAAAAACCACCAGCAGGAGATTTGCAAGTAAAGAATGTTCCTTGCCTAAAAGCATGTTCATAGGCAAAGGACTGCAGGATAACTGTTACTGATGAGAGCTTTGCTCTTTAGGAAAAGAACCCTATGGTAATATGATTATACTAGAAAAGCCTACAACATTTAAATGTGAAAATAAGGAAAACTAACAAATTGACTAAGAAACTAATTTGCAGTCATGATTTCTGCAGCTCCCAAAAGCATCGTTGTACCATGATTGAAGGATCATCGTCATACTCTACTATTTATATATAATTTATAATTTTTTTACTAGACAGCTATGTAGTAGAAATTTTCCAGTTGTTAGTCCAAACTTTTGTTCTCTCAGTTCATGCTTCAGGCACTGAAGAATTTTACTGTTTTTTAAAGAAAGAAGAGACTTCATAAATATGAAAAAATTGCAGCCTCAAATACCCTCTCTGATTTGTTAAAGTGACCTTTTGGCAGTAGTAATCAGGGAATTGTCTGTTAGCTGTGTCTATACTAATAGACTAAGCGTGCCCAGCAATGTCACTCTTTGTCATTGAGGTCAATGCATGTACCAAGTCCATTTGTAGATTTAATCTAAGAAACCTTCAAAACAGTGTGACTTCATGCAGTCTTCCTTTTGGATGGGCCTCATATAGTTCTAATTTCTGTAGAAAAATGCTAGTTGAAATAAACTAAAGTGATGGCACAGACCATTGTAGCAATTTTACTGTACAAGAAATTGAGTTCCTGCACTGGAAGACTTTTCATGGCATGGTTTATTTTTCTGGCCTGGATGAAGCCCATCAATCTTTGACCCACAACCCCACTTTGCCATCTGTTCTTTTTCTTCTAAAGTGGACAAAGCAAGTAGTTTAGTAGGGCAAGCCATCCTGTTTAAGCACCTTTAAATTTACTCTCCTGTCATACTCATTTTGAGGAGGTTCTTTGGTTCAGATGAAGGGAAGGTTGTGGGTTTGAGTGTCTAGCCATTTCTACCAATATTCCTTCATTGTTTTTTGATTACTAATAGAATAGCATGGAGATCTTCTAGTACTGTGTACTGCATATTTTGTGATTTATAACCAGTCATCCCCCTGACAAAACATTTTTTCCTGCTGCAAACTGAAATGCATATAGAAACGATAATCACTACGATTGATGCATTTGAGGGGTTGATCTACTCACTAAGAGTGTTGACAGGCTTCAGAGCTTTCACTGCATTCAGCCCCTTTGCCATGAAGGGTTTCAACCCCCAGCTTAGAGCATGCCTTATAGATTCCGGACTCCTAGGAGAGAACAGCAGAAAATCATACACTTCAAAGGTCCTGACTGACTGAAGGTTCCAGCTTCATCGCCTTGTCTAGGTGGAGATTATTCTGGGCAAGATCAAAGGTGAAATTTGAACTGCTAAACAAAACATTTTTCTGGAAGAAACCTTAATGTCCACTGAAGAAGAAACCTCGTTCAGGCTCAGTGTTGGATTTGAAATCAAGATTTTCTTAATGGGTCAATAAAACTCACATTTGAATTTTGCTGTATTTACAGCATTTGATTTTTTTTGCCTTGGTGTCACAAAATGTATGCATGTTGCTTCAAGAGAAAACTAACCCTTTCCAAAAGCATTAACCCCTATGTACAATAACACTACTGGTTTGCCTCTTTTTTTTCCCTAAGTTTATAGAATCATAGAATCATCTAGGTTGGAAAAGACCTTTAAGATCATTGCATCCAACCACAAACCTAACACTGCCAAGTCCACCACTAAACCATGTCCCTAAGTGCCACATCTACACACCTTTTAAATACCTCCAGGGATGGTGACTCCACTGCTTCCCTGGGCAGCCAGTTCCAAGGCTTGACAACCCTTTCAGTGTAGAAATTTTTCCTGATAACCAATCTAAATGTCCTTTGCTGCAACCTCTCGTCCTATCACTTGTTGCTTGGGAGAAGAGACCGACCCCCACCTCACTACAACCTCCTTTCAGGTAGTTGTAGAGAGTGATAAGGTCTCCCCTCAGCCTCCTTTTCTCCAGGATAAACAGCCCCAGCTCCCTCAGCTGCTCCTCATAAGACTTGTGCTCCAGGCCCCTCACCAACTTGGTTGCCCTTCTCTGAACATGCTCCAGCACCTCAATGTCTTTCCTGTAGTGAGGGGCCCAAAACTGAACACAGGACTCGAGGTGCGGCCTCACCAGTTCTGAGTACAGGGGAACAATCACCTCCCTGCTCCTGCTGGCCACACTACTTCTGATGCAGGCTAGGATGCCGTTGGCCTTCTTGGCCACCTGGGCACACTGCTGGCTCATATTCAGGTGGCTGTTGACCAACACCCCCAGGTCCTTTTCTGCCGGGCAGCTTTCCAGCCACTCTTCCCCAAGCCTGCAGCGCTGCATGGGGTTGCTGTGACCCAAGTGCAGGACCCAGCACCTGGCCTTGTTGAACCTCATACAACTGGCCTCAGCCCATTGATCCAGCCTGTCCAGATCCCTCTGTAGAGCCTTCCTACCCTTGAGCAGATCAACACTCCTGCCCAACTTGGTGTTGTCTGCAAACTTGCTGAAGGTGCACTCGATCCCCTCATCCAGATCGTTGATAAAGACATTAAACAGAACTGGCCCCAATACTGAGCCCTGGGGAACAGCACTTGTGACCAGCCACCAACTGGGTTTAACTACAATCACCACAACTCTTTGGGCCCGGCCATCCAGCCAGTTTTTTACCCAGCTATGAGTATCCCTGTCCAAGCCATGGGCAGCCAGTTTCTCCAGGAGAATGCTGTGGGAAACGCTGTCAAAGGCTTTGCTAAGGTCCAGGTAAACAACATGCACAGCCTTTCCTGCATCCACTAAGCAGGTCACCTTGTGGTAGAAGGAGATCAGGTCAGTCCAGCAGGACCTCCTTTCATAAACCCCTGCTGACTGGGCCTGATCACCTGGTAGTCCTGCACATGCCGTGTGATGGCACTCAAGATGATCTGCTCCATAACCTTCCCCGGCACTGAGGTCAGACTGACAGGCCTGTAGTTCCCTGGATACTGCTTCTGGCCTTTCTCCTAGATGGGCATCTCATTTGCTAACCTCCAGTCCACTGGGAGCTCCCTGATTAGCCAGGACTGCTGATAAATGAAGGAAAGTGGCTTGGTGAGCATTCCACCAGATCCCTCAGTGCTCTGGGTGGATCCCATCCAGCTCCGTAGACTTGTGTGTGTTTAAGCGGTGTAGCAGGTCACTAACCGTTTCCCCCATGGATTATGGGGGCTTCATTCTGCTCCCATTCCCTGTCTTCCAGCTCAGGGGGCTGCATACCCTGAGAACAAGTGGTCTTACTATTAAAGACTGAGGCAAGGAAGGCATTTGTAGCAATGACAAGTGAATATAGAGAAGTAGGTGCTGAAAATTGAAACTGAATTGAAAAAATAAATACTAAATCTTCAGATAAATCTAATTTGGAAATGTCTATTGTCAACAATACTTCAGGACAGAGTAAATTCTCTTTATCAGGGAACTTGACACACTAGCTGTTACTGAAAGCTACTTATAGGAAGGGTTAATAGCCCTTAGAGACAACCTGCACATCAGGTAAGTAGTTGTCAGTCTTCATGAAGCTCTGGGAATGTGAAAATAAATACACCTACTTCTAAATTAATCAGTCTTTACAAACTGTGCTATACTGCTTCTTATTACACCTTTACCTTGTGCTATCTTATGTGAATCATGGGAAAAACAGAGCTACTGCAAGTTAACTTGCACACTTTTATCAAGTCAGCCCTAAACAAAGGAGTAGAATGAGGATTTCAGTTAGTTTCTTGGTTTCACTTTCATATCTCTGGCTTTCTTAACACTTTTTCAGGGAAATCTGAGTAAGCTTAACAAGGTTCCTAAATTTGAAAATATGGTTCGAGGGCAGCAATTTGAGCTGTGAGCTCTACTCTACTCTTGCGAGATTTGCCTTTTATGGTATCAGCTGTTCAAGACATAATAGGCATCCTGTTTGAATCTGATACTGTTTCATCTAATCTAAGAAAAAAAAAGATTATTCCTTTGATTAGAAGAATGTTCTTCAGCAAGAATGAAAGTCTAGGTAACAGTAATGGTTAACAAATTACTAAAACTGCCCAAAGTGTAGTTCATTATGATCTGTGGAGCATCTTCAACTCGATGGTGGTTCTCTAGGAGGAAAATGTGCTGAAGGAATACAGTATAGGAATAATTTTTATACAGTTACTTAGATATTACTGAGAAATTTTTAATGGAACATCTTTTAGTACTAGTAAGTATTTAGGTTCATCATAAATTTCCTCATCAAAAATAGGTTAAGTATAAATTGAAAATACCAATTAATTTATTTCAAGTGTGTACTTGGTTTCAAACATATGCTGGACTACAGATGAATTGATGAATTTTTGATCAAATAAATTCCACCATCTTAATTATTTTCAGCATAATTTTTACTGGAAGGCTTCCTTTGAGTATAAAGAGTGTCTGTTAATTGTCTTGATTAGCGGAATGTAATTTCTACTGCAAAATTTTTACTTGTTAATATACAACACCTAGAGCTTTAATGAGCTGCTTGTGATTTCACTGGAACCATGGTAATTAATCATGTCTAAGAATCAATATCTTGTATCAGCAGAAATAAAAAAAAAAAAACAAAAAAGAAACCTAGATATTTCATGAAGTGTCAATAGTGTAAAGAAAGTAATTAATGGCTATCTTTATTAAAACATACTTAGTCAAGTATTCTTTAAAAAGTTTTATTGATTTGATTACAGCAACAGTATAAAAATTAAAAACCTAAGGGTTTTTAGAGTATAACATGACAATATTATAGGTTGTCTAATCATTTTCATTGTTAACCCCAACTTACTGTAAGAATATTGCTGTTATAAGGGCCAAGATTTAATGATACCTGCTGGTTATATTGCAAAGGCCAGGGTAAAAAGTCAATCTCATGTTGCTTGGGACTGCAAAACTTCTTTGGCAGGAAAAATGTTTGCTGTTTTTCCAGCTGGCAGAAGCCAACAGACATTGCTTGTCCTAGACTGTTGATTTACAAGACAATAATTGAATGAAAACCAGGACACATAGCGACCTTTTATTCTGCAACAGCACTGCCTGATATTTCATTTCATTCTGTGAAGAATTGAAGTTCAAGAGCTGTAATGAGCCAAACTTCAGAATTACAGAGTATATTTTATTTTTTTGTCAGAATAAAAAAATGTGTAGTTTTCATTAGTCCTGACAGGAACACAGTGGTTTTACTACTATACACCATGAATAATACACTCAATGAAGATTTGAAATGTATCTCCTACTTAGGGATTTGAAAACTGCTCCACCTGATATCCTGGAGATTAAACTGCTGCATTTGATGCCTTGCATGCCTCTTGCATACATTCGTGGAATATATATAGGGCATTTAAGAAGTTGAGGCCTGATCCTTCAAAGGTACACACATACAGTTTAGCTCTCAAGCCCATGAGAATAACTATTCCATGCTCAAAGTGTGACTGTATGCATTTTTTAGATTTAAATTTTGTCACAACCTGTGTTGGACAGACCAGGGAGGGGCTGTGGTGAGTTTAGAATTCCCTCGGGCTAAGTTAAGGTGAAGTGACCCAAATGATCAGTTGAACGTTTTATTTACGGCAGAAGCAGCCTGAACTTGGAAGGCGTAACAGTAGGTGGCAGGGTTTCTTACAACAAGAATTAGCATGAAACTATGTTAGTAAACTGTATAGCACGTGTTAACCATACGTATCAATTCAGGGAAGAAAATAAGGAGGCCCCTCCTGCTGGGTCAGGAGGTTCAGAGCGGACCCCCTTGCTTTCTAGACTCCTTCTCAGAGAGGAGTCCAGGGGCAGCTGGATCTGCTCCTAGTCCCAGACTTGGTCAATGGTTTTATGTTTTAAAGGCATGAGGTGTAGGGATTATGGGAAAAAAAAGAAAGAGAGAAGACAAAAGAGAAAGAATTCACCAGCCCTGGGTCCAGCATCGGTCCAGCCAGCCTCAAAGTCCAGTTCCGGAGGACGCATGGATGGGGGGGCTTCGATTCGTGTCCTTTTATAATCTCCTTGCCCCTCCTTTGGGCGGGCACTCGAATCATCAGGCTAATTAGGTGCCATGCACGGTTTGTGCTTTCAGGACCTTCGGGAAATGGGTCAGTGGCCTTGGGGGTCTTTTGGGGAGTAGCTTCTCCCTCCCTGCAGGCGTGACCATTGTTTGATCTTTGGCCATGCATGGTGAGCAGAGCCCATGTGAGTAAAGTCACGTTAGTTTAGCCTTGAGAATAACATTTGGTATTATAACTATTATTCCTAGAAACAGACACTTTGATGAAGTCAGAAATATTTGAGTATATATGTTTGACTGTAAAAGGACAATTTTTCTTAAGGAGAAAATTGGCTCAATACTAGTCATCAGCACCTGAATAATCTTTTCAGAAGATTCCAGCATCCTAGCGTTCATGGACAGAGATTGTTTACCTACACCTCATCTCTGTATTTTCAAACTGTGTATAGCACTTCCATGAAACTATTGTTTATATTAAACATCTTCACATAAAAGTCTGCCAGATCATGTGATCAACTTGTTACTTCCCAGCCTATCTTGACAAAACAGATGAGTTTTGCTATACATGTCCTGAACATCAGAGGAGGGCTTAATCCACTAAAGACAGAGCAAAGGAGGAAAAGAGAGCAAAAGTTAACATCCAAAAACGAGAGGCAGGCTCTATCAGAATCAGTCAGCAACATTTTCTACAATATGTGGTGGGGAGGAAGAATATCACAAGGTAGATGTTATGTGTGAAAATTGCAAAGAGAGGAAAGGAGATTTAAAATGGTTACTACGCTGTCAGAGGAGTACGTGTAGGAGGAAGAGGGGAGGAACTGCAGACCGAGACACCTCCTGATGAAGCCAAGATCAGAGAGGAAAGTCAGAATAGCAAATATTACAGGATATAGCCTGCTCGAATTGCTAAGCCTTGAAATTTCTGCTTGCAATAAAGGAAAGGAAGATGCTAGACTAGTATCTCTTGGAGGCTTGGACTGAACAGAAGTATCCATGGCTGCGGATACAGAAAATGGGACTCTGTGCACGCTCGATCTAGCTTTTAGAGAGGAAAGGGGATTCTAGGGAAGAATTACTAAAACTGTTTAGGAGGCAAGATGTTGCCAAACAAAATTTAGGATTGTATCTCCAGTTTTGCTGGCCCTGTAGTCATATTTATAATCCAAAAACTAGACTCTATGTCTTGCTAAAGGCAAACTTTGTCTGTCTAGTATTGGAGGGAAGGCCATTTGAAAAGAACCAATTTAGTGTCCTCTCTCCCTTGCAGGTAACAAATAATCCAAATAAGACAAGATGAATAAGCACTGAAATAAACCTGACCCCAAGATCCTCTGGTGGACCTAGAAACTGGATAGTGCCACCTCTAGACACCACTGGAATAGATGGTGTCACTGATTGTCATTTAAAATATTCCTATATAATCATAATGGTTCCAAGCTCCTGGGGGTAGGAATTTTCTCCATTGGTGCTCTGTGGGCTTAAGGCAGGGACACTTCTGTGGTGAAAACCAGTTCTGGCATTTTATTTACCTGATATTTATGTGAATACAAAATAAACCAATTCTGATGGCTTGCCATGAGAAAGAAACACAGGACTTTTTTTCTTTCTTCATAGAAGAAAGGCTAACGAAAAGGAGTATTTGCCTTAAAGCCTCATTGAAGAGCTTCAGCGCAGAGCTGTTCTTTCAGAAACAAGCTAATAGCTGAGACCAGGAGCGCCAGCACAGATGTGGGGCTGGGGCTGGTGGAGGCCATTCTCCCAAAGTACACCGCGTCAAAGCTTCACCACATTTGGTTCGGTGAAGCATGTTTTCTCAGGCAATCACTTACTATGATCCTTCTACTTCTGCATGAGCATGTGAGAAACGGGTTAAGATCCCTGTCCACCCTGGCTCAGAACAGCCTGAGATGACAACCTGCACCTTGGGGCAGAGAGGGCAAGGACTGGGAGCTGGCTTTCCGGCAGCACAGAGCTCTACATGGTGTGCACTTTCCCCAAAGTGCATGTTTTGATCTGGAGAGAGACATTTTGACACAGTCTGCTTTTGAGAACACACTGCAAAGGGCTTTGTTTCATTCGAGTGCAGAATGATAAAAGACTTCAGCACATTGAATAGTGTCAGAAAATGAGCTTTCCAACCTCTAGTCAAGCTTCCCTCATCCCACTTTGGCCTGCTCCATTCAGGTGAAATTATTTTGAACACATACTTCCAGGAAAGCACAAAATGTAACAAACACTTCACAATATATGGTATTCTGTTCAGCATCATTATGCTGTACGGCTTCCTGTTTTCAGTGTTAATTTTACATGTTTTTTTTTTTTGTGGGATGACTTAAATTAAATTGAAATACAATATAAGAATTAAAAACCACATTACCTCTGGTGACAACATCTAAGTTTTCCTTATATTTTTATTCTTTCTCTGATCTACCCAAATATTTCCTCAAAGCACTGTAAAGGGTCCTTTCTCAGTCACTCACAATACTGAGATCTTAACCTGACCTAATTACAAAATTTGGCATGTGCCAGCCAACATATATTATAAATACTTATTTATGTACTTTCCTACGTTTGTTGTTTGTTTTCTTTTCCTTAATGTTTTAAAGGTCTGTCCATTGTCTAGACCCAACAGCCAAGGATCTGATTCTCTTAAAATCTTTCTTGCTTCTGACCTTTTTCATGACCTTGTCAAGTTACTTGTCCAGTCAATTCTTTGTTTACAAGTCCGAAGGACTATCATTATCTACTCATAGTGAGCTAACACTTACGTTGCTTGTAAAGAGTATTGGGCTTTCATAGATAAAAGAAGCTGTACAAATACTATCACTGTCTTTGTAGAATACCCCTAGGAGGGTTTTTTTTAAAAAGCCTTTGGAACTATCATGTAGATAAATATATCCATAAAATAACCCTATCATGTTAAAAAGTTCATTTAGCATTTACAACTGTAAAGTTTTTGTCTATGTTGTGTTATTCTTCTTTGTCTTTGTTTATTTTCCTAAGTTTTCATCTGCTGAAGCTGCATAGCTTACCCTGAAATGCCTGTTGGAAGAAAGACTTAGGACACTAGCAGATCTGGTGGAGTCCTTTTTAAATTACATATTCTGGTGAGCAGTTTGGATACATAAATCAGGTTTGGTTTCAACAGGTGATAATAGGTGTTCCTACTGGTTTATTACAGTTCAGTTTATGAAATTTTCTTTCCTTTTTAGACACACCCATGTCTCTCTCTAATTACCTGCACGAAGCTTCCCAGAGACCTTGTGGTAGACTTAATGTTTCCTCACATTCTTCCTAATGATAAGAATCTGCAAGAAGAAAACATTTAGGAACATTTGCTTGTTTATTTTTATGGCTGTTGAGGTTTTGACTCCAGTGTATATTACACTTGCTTGTTTACACTTACAAACTTTTTCTACAGCTCTAGTGCGGATACTGCTTCTCAGAACTGACCTCTCTTCTGTAATTGCCCATGCTACAGTGTTTTATTTTAAGCATGTCAGAAACAAGGGTCCACAGCCTTATGCAAAATTTGTCTTATTCTGAGCGTTATCTTTCTCAGAAAACTGCATTGTAGGTTGTCCTTGTAATATTGGATAGCATAATTACTGTCAGATTTGGAAGATGATTGGCTGAGATTTATTCTTCATATTATGAGTAATCGATGTTCAACAATTTAATGAAGTTTAAGTGATTTCTTTAGTTAGCTATATCCCCTGAACAGGCACAAATACTGTTATAGTTATTACAGGAAAGTGTATTTGAATAAACCAAACAAGTCATAAATTAATTAACTTTATTAAATAATCAAAGTTAGCACTCACCAAACTAGGTTTTAATAAATTAGGAAAAAGAGGAATAATGGAAGTGATGCAGTGTCATTTTTGGGAAAAGCTCTGAAAAGTCATCTCACTAATTTGCATATTCATTACTAGCTACATGTATACAGTATATAGAATACATGATCCACAAAAACCTCAGGGTACTGTAGTCTGTTGGTTACTCTCACTTCATTAACATAACAGAATTTAATTCTGTTTACTTAACCTTAATGCTAACATGTCCTTATTACAGAGGACTCCTCTTCATGTAATTGAAGTATCTATACCTTTTGATCTCCTATCTGAACTACAACTTCATAATATTTTATCTATTAAAAAAACATGAAGTTTCTTTTATTATCTCAAACTCTGGTTTGACTTACAGCCTTACACCCTACCCTCTTTGCTTTCTAGGATTTCTTATCCTATTTCTTACCTAGTAGGGGTAATTCACCTTTCCTATTTATTCCTCATAAAAGCTTCATTTTTGCTCTCCTGAATAAGCAGTCGTTTGTCACTGGCCTCATTTTCATCAAATCTTATAGAGAAAAGTAACCAAATGATTCCTTCACCAACAATTCTTTATCACAGAGCTCAATTTGTAGTGATAGACACCTGGTATATCAACCTGAGTGACAATTAAGCTAAAAAAACAAAGGTCCCTGAAGAAAGAATGCTAACGCTTTACCTTTCCATATGCCAATATGTGTTCTTTTCATCAATAAATAGGTTTAAACACATTTATTTTGTTTCACTGTCCTTACTACTGAATTCTAAGTGAAGACACTAATTTCTATTTTCAAAGGGATTTATATCATTAGAGTCACTCATTTCATTTGGGGAAGTGTTCTCATCTACTTTCAAAGTGACATTTGGGTGACATTTAAGTTACTGAGTCAGTAGAACAGATTTTTTTTTTCTTTTCCTTTGAATTGAATTTTGTAAAACACCTATCTGGAAAAAAAAATTTAAAAAGGAAGAAAGGTGAAAATAGACTTTGTCCAGTTCATTTGAAAAAATACTGCTTTTTTTGCTATCAGAAACTTTAAGTTTGTTCTGTTTTCATAACAACTTTAGCTGATAAGACTTAGGTCCAAATTCAACCCTGACATAACAGGGTATTTTTGTCACACTAACACCAACAAATTTGAACACCACCACTTTAAAGCACTTTTAGTTTGATCTGCTCAGGTTACCTGACATAATACCCAACACACTTTTTAATGAGAGTGACATAGGAGGTATTTGCTAACTGGTAGGTGGGAGGCAAGTGGCAGAAAACTTCCACAGAGACTATCCTAAAAGGTCAGGGTTTAGCACTTATGACTGTGAAATCAAATCCTAGCCAGATGCCTTCTGGGTGCTCAAGCCCTTACTTCCAAAAGCTTCATCCTTTTGCTTACCGTTGGAAGCATTGAAGTCTTCGCCTGTGAAGTTATCTGAATACCTGCGCTCAGCTTTTTGCACACACTCAAGGCGCAGAGAGTTTGAGCACTGGGCAAGCCTGGCTTAGTAAGAAAGAGCCACCCGTTGCCTTCTGTCTGCAGTGGCAGCCATGCTGGGAGTCTCACAGCACACCGGTCTGGATGAAACCTCGCGGGGCTGGGCTCTCCTGCCTGCCCTGCTCTCTGTTAGACCTACGACACTGGAGGTCTACCTCACCCCATCTCCTGGGAAGGACTAAAGGCTGTAGCTCCTGCTTCCTCAGGACTGTTGTAACCACAGGGTATCCCTGGGACAGGGGGCTATTCTGCAGCTTTTCTTTTAGCTGGATTATTTTAATCTGTTCATAAAGCACAAATCTTCAGCCCATTGGTCATGGCATTCTCTGGAGGGTCAGGCCTTGCTCCAGTTAAAAAGCTCAGGAAATATAACGTCAGGAACGGAGCTGCCTTCGTCTTCTTCAGTGAGAAAGAGCAAAGCAAAAATGTACAAACCACTAAATTAGGATGTCATTGCACGCAAAATGAAAATCATGCCAGTGTCACTTGGGATGTCAGTCTCTGAAACTATTTGTTAACAAACTGTTCATCTAACCATAAACCTCACATCTAGCTACAGCTTAGGAGAGAAGACGACCTTCTCTCTTTTTTTTTTTTTTCCCCCTACTTCTAGCCCGCTTCTGCTTGAGATTTATTAGGCTGAAATGCTAGTATTTTCTAGACTAACTTTTTCTCTTATGTTATTGTGGAAGAAATGCTCTCCTATTCTGCTATCTAGTTGCTGCCAAAAATATGTTTGCTGAAGAAACACTATTGTAATTCAAAAGGGTGAGGAATTGCATGCTTTCTTTCCTTTTCCACTTGTACTAAATGCCAGGGAATATCAAGCAGTGGATAGGAAAGGATGTTACCACTTGTGCAGCTTGGTTTTCCTGCATTTAACTGGATGCTCCTTTTGACGTGTCTTCAGATGCTACTTTCATTTTTTTTATAAAGTTTATTACCTTAATAAATGAGTCAAAATATCTATAGGTGGGTTGCCAAGCAAGAGAATCTGTCTTGCTGTTGGACTCCCATTAGAAAATAGATATGTATAGAAAATAAGTTATGTTATAAATACCATCAGTGAGATTACGGCACAGATGGGAGGGAGGCAGAACTCAGAATGTATACCATCTGCTGTGAATTCTCTGAGATTATTAAAAACAGAAACAATAAATAAAGTACCCTCGAAGTTATTATCAAGCCACGTACCTTCCTCTCAGTCATGACCGTCTGAATATCCACAACAACCATCTCCAGTCCCTACCATCTCTAGTTCAGACATGGTTCTTCATACTTGTTTGAAGTAACAAACTTGAATATGGCAATAATTAGCCCAAAAAGTGGGCCTGATAAAAGCAAGAGAGCTAGATAAAAGACCATGGGAAAAACTGAGGCTTGAAACTAATGTGATTACCAGAACCTTGTTAATGGCCACAGTAATTGTCTGTATGTCAACTCAAAGCAAGACATTAATTTTCCAATAAATTACCTGTACCCACTCTGTCACATATATCTACACAGCCACACATTTTACATATACATATTTCTCTAGAGTAAGACAAGAGGTTTATTTAAACAGAAAAGAAACTGGGAAGTCCACTAGGTAACAAGATTATTAAGGATCTCTTTTTTTTGCTTTGAAACACTTTATTTTAGTTTTGCACAATGTGACATTTGTAAAAGGCAGGAAAGTTAAAAAAAAAAAATCTACTTACAATTCCACCATATTTTCAAGCTGCAAACTAGCAATTAGGGACAAAAAGCTGTAGACAGAGGCAGGACTGAATGATTTATTCATTGACAGGCAATGTACTTGTTAAGAGGCATTTCAAGAAAACAAAAATATCTTCAGAAACTGTGATCTCCTCCTTTTTCTTTTTTCTTCCCCCAGAGGCAGATGAAAATGAGTGACAGAGAATGGGAACAAGGTGGCAGGCCTGGATAGGTTGGCAGTGCAGCTGAAATCTTTGTCAAATTCTGGCCTAAGTGGGAAAGACTAGAACAAGTTGAGAACCAAACCTGATTCTAACTCCAGATACAAAGCAGCAGGCTTGTTGGGTAATACATCTTTCAAACCTTATCAAAACAGTAATACATTTTGCCACCGAGGATCATCATTGTTAGAAGATGCCAGACTGTATACTAAACAAAAAAGGTTTTAATGCCATTAGTATCCCATAAATAGTGGGCAATGGAAATTTAGGAGTTATTTGGGATTTAGGAACAGTTACAGCTTTCTCCAGCTGTAACCTCATAGGTATGTCTAAGCCCATAGTTGAGCTAACATCTTTCCATATAACTGATTTCTGAAGGACAAAAAGCCTCTGCAGAAAAGATCAAATTATGATCCAAATTAAATGAATGTTTATTTTGCCTGAGTTTTCCATAAAGAATTTGCAATAGAGAAAAGAAGACTGGCTTGTAGGGTTGAGTAATGAGAAATTATTGTACTTCCATGTGAGATACAAGCAGAACAGAGCTCCAGAAATTAGGTTAGCTAAATAACCTCTACCTCAAAGTATAAGTCAAAAATTTTTAATAGCATCTATACAACAGGGCTTAGGACTGTGTGACCATAATTACCCAAAGGTGACCTTAAAATATTGCTCATAGTTAGTGACTCAGAAAGACTCCTAATCTCAAATCTAAACCCCTTATTTCTGCAAAGCCTGTTGTTTACAGTCCTCCCATTGTTATACATAAATAGCTGCCCTCTGTTTTCTTTGTAACAACCTTTTGGATATTAGAAAAAATATTATGATCCCTTTCCTGGACTAACCATGTCTTTTGACTTTTCTTCTAAAATTTATATATTTGATTTTACCTACAAATACATTCTCTGAGCATATTACGGTATTTACCACCATGATGTGTAGTGGGCAATTAGTGACAATGAGAAATATGAAAGAACTGAAGAAGGGGGAAACTCTAAGCCCAGAAAGGGGTAATTAAAGGGCTGAGGGGAAGCCCCTGGACCTTGTTACAGAAGCAAAAAATTATCTTTAAACCTATCAGCAAAGACACAGACAGGTCACTTAACTCTGGAGCATCTTGATAAATGACAGCAAAAAATACCAGACTGAGGCTACTATCTGTAGGTGTAGCTTAGTCTAGAAAAGGCAATATGAAGCATAATCAACACACTGGACTGCAATCTGATATTGGAAGATCGGTTGACTTTGGCAGCTAGAGGAAAAAAATTACGCAAAATGTAACAGTACAAAGTCATGGCTATAACAACTAATAACATTCTAAGTTCTGGTCTTGCTTGCTGGAGTTAGAGTAGGAGAAAGATCTGGGTGACTTGAACTGCCATGAAAAAGAAATGTGATCCTCAGATGTCTCGCTGAAATATGTTTAGGAGCAACTGGGAAATGTTAATGTCGTTGTGTAAAGACATCATAACTCTGCACCTGCTTGGGTTTACATTACACACCAGCACAGTCCCTGTGGGCAGTTGGTTGCCTCAGGTATATCAGTCAAGTACAGACCTAATCATTCTTACTTCAACATGGTTTAGTTCCCCTGAATGTCTTATGCACCAATGTTAAGCAGTCTTCTTACTTCCTTAGCACATTCCCCTTTTTAAATCCTGGTTTTTCACTCTTAAGAGTTCCAGGCAGACATTTTAATTCATTTCTCCGTCTGTCAGGACTCTCTCCCCAAAAGCATGGGACCAGTCAGGGATGAACAGCTACATACGTCTGTTGGGAATATCATCTTCAGTCAAGATTCAGTATACAGGAATATCCTGTGACTGAAAATGTTGGGAAGGTATGCACAGTTCTAGGATTATCTCCCTGTCCTGTCTCTACAGAACAACTAAATTGCAGCCTGTCTTATCTCTCAGGAGATCTACAGGAGTTAATTGGGAAGTAAAGTCTAATATATCCATTAACCTCCTGATTATAAAGGTAAATAGCATCCTTTGTTTCCTTGGTTACTTGATGTGAAATCATAAAAAAAGTATTAGATGTCTGATCTGCAATTTAATCTTTTTACATAAAACGTACAGTGGGTTTATGCAGTAATGGTAAGGTAATTAAAAAATATGGAAATAGCTTTATTACAAACTCAATTTCTCTGAGTCAGATGAAAAAAAATAATGCAACAACTAGATGTATTTGGGCCATCCGGGATAAACATTCTGCAAAAATAATTGTTCTCTTTCATCTGCAGCTAAAACTGAGACAAGCAGTGATGTCCATAGTAATTATCAGTGGGTTAGTCATCTGCAAACACCTCTGGCAATCAGAACCGAAGTTCCTAAGAACCAGTTTGAATCTCCCTTGGCTCCCTCCTTCTAGCTGGGGAAGCAGCTGCTCCAATTGCTCAAATACCTCTGGAGATGCACTGATAAGTGAACAGGAGCTACTGCAGCTGCCAATACTAGAAAGACCGTGGGGGCAACTCGATCTTCCCCAAGCAAGAACCTGGCAGCTATGTTTATTCACTCCCAGACTCTACCTGGGAGCGATTCAGCACAGGGGCCCTTCCTGCCTCTACCGGGAAATCCGGGGCCCTTCCCAGCCGTGGCCCTGCCTGCCTTCCAGAAGCCCCATGACTTGACCTGGACCGAGCTAGTTTGAGTTCACTGACCCTTTAAACAAAGTACAAACTGACCCCTTAAACACAGGTCACGCTCCAGAGTATTGTGCATTCTTGTCTAGAGTTAAAAGTGATTCTTCATGACAGATTAATAAAACATTTAGACTAAGCTGATTACATTAATCTCAGTGCCAAACCCCTACCTCATAAAGCAGCCAAGAGTATTCACATATAAAGTGCATTCCAGCTTCAGCTGCAGAACACCAGAAGGTTTGGTATACAAAACAAAGGATGAGAAGACTCATAAATCGCAGGAAAATAAACCTCTGGGAAATCATTACTATTTAAACTGCCTTTTTTTTTTCTTGTAGCTATCACAAATCCTGTATACAAAAAAGAACTATTTAAATATTTGAACTGAGGTGGATTCTTAATTTATTACCATGACAATGATTAAAGTTTAAACAGCTGATAGAACCGACCAAATCTTTACTGACAGGTTTTATGGTAGAATCAAAACTTTAAACAGGGACTGATTGTTTCAGAACACTCAATGGGAACAAATAAAAACTTTTAAATTTTAATCTTCTTGTTTTACATGCTCACATAAATATTTCACATTTACATATGAAGTGCCACACTCTGAAAGATCCATACAAAGATTTTTCAGAAAAGCTGTTGCACAGGAAATGCTGGCTCCTCGCTCTGTTTTGAAATGCTTCACAGAATAAAGCTTTCACAAGCTTTTCAGCTATCACTAGTTCTAGCTGCAAGGATCAACAATCACAGTACTTTTTAAACTACTGGTTAACCATTTATGGAAATGATTGTTTGAAATATTCAATAAATGCTTTTTACACAAATTACATATATGTTTCATTAGACCCATGTATCTGTATGAAACATCTTCATTCATCTAAAGCATGTTCTTGAAGACAGCAGCATTGGTCACTTGGGACAGGACTATCTTCAGGAAAATCAGTTATATTGGCTGGAAGCCTTTACACTGACAGATCCTAAGACTGCTGCAGGGCCCACCTGAGTAGTAAGCCAACTAACTGCTCTGTTAGACTTCAACACCTGGGCATTTATGGGCTCTGAGCTGCCCTGCCCTGCCCCGACAAGGCACAAACGTAACACCTCTGTGCTTCCACTCTGCTACTACCTGTGTAAACGTCTCACACAAGAGCGGAACTGTGCCTCGAGCAAGCAATATGCCTCATCTTTTCTGATTTGCCTAAAATAACCCTTTTTTCTTTTCCTGTCAGAGCAATTTTCTAAGCCACCTTCTCATTTGTCTTCCCTTAAGGTAGCTCAGAAGAGGTATGGAAAAGCAACTTTTCTTTTGGGAAACTAATTTTTGACTGTTCATGGAAAAAATTGCATGTTAAAGCTGAGTGTTGAGCAAACTAGGGCAATCAGCTTGTTCCTTGATTTTAAAGGGAGTTTATTCTTCAAGCAGAGAAGGAAAATGAAACACGCAGCACTGCCCTGGTGACAGAGGCAGACTGCAATACAGGATATCTGCATTTAATTCTGGGTTGTACTACCAAATTCCTCTGTGAACCTGGACAAATCATTTCCCCTTTCTCCCCTTTTTTCTTCATTATAATATGAAGTTACTCCTGGTTAATTATACTGCCAAGTTACTCCAGCACACTATCAATGTTACCTAGCCAGCCTGTCATGAATTAGAGGCATAATTTATCCCTTACTATGTACCTGCCTTGCCCCTGCTCAGCATTGGAACCCAGCCATAATCATTATCTATTAGTTCCTTGACATATTAGTTTAGAGTCCATTTCTGGTAAAAGTTTCAAAAGGCATCTCTGAGGACGACAGAAACAGCTCTTATTTTTCTGGGAATACAAAGACCTTCATCTTAGACAATAAACCTGGATCTTAATCTAAGTTTAATTATATTAGATACCAAAACTTCATCCAGTTTGTTTTCATATATTTTTTCACCGCATAAAGAGAGCGCTAAGGCTGCATAGAACATCCATATGTTTTCCCCTAAGACCTTTTTACACTATTAATGTTTCATTAGAACAAAAAAGTGTTACTCTCTTCTCTGTTATTCACATGAACACAAGTATTTTATAAAATGCTTCTTAAAGATGAAAAACCAGGTGATTGAATTATTTTCAGCAGTACTGTCAACTCTCCAGCCTGGCATTAACACCTGTGAATAAACATTAAAATTACCTCAGAAGGTTCTTTTACATACAAAATCAGTAAACATGTATTTCATATCTACATGAAAAGTGGGTTGTGTCTCAGTCATGAGAGAATAAGCTTAGTCATCTTTCTTTTTGAAGATAATGAAAATCAACACAATGCAAATATATTTTTTTATTATTTCCAGGTATTTTTAAAAAGGACAGAAATTTTTGTGCAATTTTAAGTGAACCAATGACCTGAAACTAGCTACTAGCTCAGCTTATGGTGTTAAATAGCTGAGACAAATTTTGAGTAATAACTCCAAAGTTATCTTACAAGAAGAAAAAAAAGGGTGGGTTTTTTTTTCTAATTTCTTCTAATTTATCTTTTATGAGTAAAATGCACTTGATTTTCTTTTTTCATGAATGAGGTTTAGGTCACAGCAGAATGTTGTGGAGCCTTTAGCCCATGTAGCTAACCTATGGTCTCTCTCTATAAGCATTTTACAGCAAAATTCTTCATATCTGTTAGCCATGTAAATCAGAATTCTTAAATTCTTTCTTTGCCTCTCCTGAAAATCCTCCTCTCTCAGGAAAATAGTTCTCTTCCACACCATATACTCTGCCACAACAATGCCAATGCTCTTCTTACAAATGTATTAATACAACACAAATACCTGAAAATAAACATGTGGGTTCTCCAAGTTTCCTCCTGCCTTCTCCAGTCAAAAGATGCTGTCAAGAAATAGCATGGGCTTAGTAATTTCTTTTCTGTGGTCCTGACATTTTCTTAAGGTTCTGAAATTAGTATCACTATTAAATACTCTCTACTAGAATTTGAGCACTCACCACATCCTACTGTGAGGGGTAATAACAATAATGATTTGAATAATCTGAATGCTCTATGGGTTTTGCTTGACTTGGTGCATGTGTGTCTTTCAGATACCTGTGGAACATTGTTGTACACACTGTGATAAATTAAATAAACAGCAATCAGATCCCAGAGTCCTTTTGGTTCAGATTCTAAGTACATTTTTGCAATATGTGCAAGAATTCATATTCAGACCAAGACATAAAGAAACCTGAAATAAATCCAGAATTATACCTAGTAAATTCTCATGATCTTCTGCTGCTGCAAATGACAGCACAATATCATTAAAGTACCTGTCTTACAGACTCTCTGTATTTTGACTGGTTTTACTGATATTATTCTTCTTTGTATTACTGATTGCCATACGAAAAATAATGGGGGGGGGGGGGGGAATGAAGAGGATGCAGTTTAATGTATTTTGAAACTTCAATAAAAATAGTCCATTGATTTTCCTTTGGTGCTGGTTGTCAGTGGAGATCCATCTGTTTGTTACTATATGAGAATACAACATTTGACTTTCTTCTTTCAGCTGCCAGGAATGAAGAACAAAGAAGCTTCCATAGCATTGTGTGCTGCCTCACTAGTGCTGTCCTGTGAAATCAGCTATTTCAAAAATCAATTGCTAGTTAAGGCTTTTCTGCCTTTTGACATCACTCTACCCAGCACTATCAAAATGTATTCTGGAAATCCTGAAGGGCTTCGATCTGCATAGTGTAGCAGATTTTTAACTTCCAGTTGCTTCTTTTATGTTCCCACAGTGTCTTTCTTCTATTGCTGTGGAATAGTTACCTCCTCACAATGCAGACGCCTCTATAATACTTGAAATCAATACCTCAACATGCAGATGGGAAGAGGGTAATTAGGTTTCATTATGTGATGGGTGAGGTAAGGTTAGCGCTTGGTGTATAGCACATATTGTATTTTCTGAGTTAAAACAGCATGGCATTTCAAAAGCAGATGAATGCTAATCAAGCATCTGCCCCGTAGGCTCTAGAGAAGAGGCAAATCCTCACCAGCCTGCCATGACACTGCTATTCTAATCTCTCCCAGTGTGACTGTGTTAGCATGATGAAGTTTCCTTTGTCCATGTCAGTACAACTAACAGAAGATCCTTTGCATCATGATGTTTCAAAGCTAGATTCTTCCCAGAAACAACTCTCCAATAGAAGAAATGCAGGTGTTGCCTTGCCTGAGATAAAGATACATAACAATAAGCAACAGCAGTTAAAAAAACCCAACAAACAACCTCCCCTCCTCCCCGCCCCCAAACTCAATCTTCCCCATCTGGAAAGATTCTAAATGGACTATAATCTAAACTGATTCTTTGAACTGGATACAATTTCTTAAAAATCATGGTAAACGAAATATATTCTTGTCCTTCTCCAGTAACAGATTTATTCTTCAATGGGTCCCACTCTACAACAGGACATATGCCCACTGGCAGATTTGAGACTCCACATCCCTGAAACATGGCCCCAAAGATACAGTTCACTCTTTCACATCCATTAAAACAGTCATTTACTACATCTTACCCTTTATGCAATTTACCACTATCTGCTTTTACCAGGAGAGACACTTTTCTATCCCATAATCTCATGACCCTTGTACCAGGAAGCTGAATTTGCCATTGATTAGCTTTTGTGCTTGTAAAACATATGGACTTAATTTGCCTTATTCTTTTCACTACGACAAAATTTATCTCATCCTCAATCAGTGGTATTCTGGGAGCTGAATAAACACTTTATTACATTAATTTACAAGATCCCTCTAAGATTTGTTTCATGAAGGATAGAAGCAAAGTAACCTTTGTAGGTTCATGATGTTGTTTGAGTTTGGTTACTCTAAAACTCTTAAGTAGAATGAATAAAACTGACCCCCCAGTTTTTGGCTTTGTTAATGACAATAAAACGTTTGCAGTGTTGGTTGAGAAGTGCTACCTTTTTTTCTGGCTAGCTCCAAATGGAGGCAGAGGCCAGCACTGCCTGAATAAACACCCTGCATAAGCATCATGAAAAGAATTTGAAGCTGTGTCAGGGAAAGGGCACTTGATAAGGAAAATATAGAGTTACAGAGCTACACTATTTTGCTGAGGAAAAGCAAATACAAAAGAGCTGTTAGTGAACAAAAGTGAACAAAACTATGTGAAAGATTAAAAAGGAGTAAAGGAAGTTGCTGACTTGCCACTTGCTTCAATGGGTCAAGCACTATGTTCTGTGAAAACCCAAGTAGTGCAAAGAACTGTGTTCTTCACGCTGAAGAACTGGGAAAAAGCTTAGCTGTATTACATGTGCTTGAGAAACTAATGAGTTGTGAAAGATCCCAACTCTGAGATGTATTGTGCTAAGCTTTGTGCCTGTCAGGCACATAAGCATAAAAAGTGTAAGCTGAAACATTTTGTGGAGGATTGTATTAAAGAATCAAGAAAGACAAAGGGACCCGCAAAGCGTTAATGAACTCTCCACCTTTGCCTAGCATTGGTGTGAATGCTTGCTTACGAAATTCTGGTTTTTAACTTACCTAGTTAGGTAATTTAAATATTATAATAATTTTGTTTTCTACAATCTGAAGCATGTAAACAGCCTGTATACAAGAGTTCTTAGATTATACCTGTTAAACTGTATGTCACTGTACGTGGCAGAATTATCCATTCGTTTGTAGACATAGTGGAAAAATTATTGCTAAGTGTTTTGCAGCACTATACCATAAAACACAAGGATGGAGGCTAAGGAAGACAGCAGTCTACTCGCCTACTTGCAAGTCTCTCAGATCTGCGCAGATGTAGATGAATTGGTGCTTAGTGCCCTGGGCTCAAGAGGTAGGATTTAAAGCAGCGTCATGTGCTAAGTGCAATTACCTAAAGGCACTCAGTTCTGTACATTTGGTAATTTGAGCAGCTGTTCAAGAAAATAGGAAAGCCCGTGAATACTGCACTTCATATACATGTGTCTTTCTCCCAGCTGTCACAGCTGCCTGTCTGATGAAAGGCACACTTGAAGCTCTCTTGCATTTTTCGCTCATATTACTAAAGCGAAAATTCTACACTAAATGGAATATTTCTTTGTAACAGGGTCCAGATCACTGTCCCAGTCAATCACGTTTCAAAGACGTGCCTTCCAGATCTTCTCCATCTAGTGCTTGCAGCACTTTTATGTAACTTGCTGTCATAAAAAAAGGACTCTCTTCTTTTGATAAGCCATCTCTAGGTAATTTAGCTAAATTGATGTGTACTGACTAGATTATTGCTTATTAACTTCCTGTGTGTCTTAATTTAGTATCATCAAGCTTAAAATCTCTTTCTGAATATTACCATACCTACTGCTGAAATGGAAAATGGCAAAGAACAGTGATTCTAGGACAAAGTAATCTGACAGCTTAATAATCAGAGTAAGCTACTAGGGAACACCTCTCCCTGTCCCCCTGGTCTTAGGCAGTCCCAAAAAAACATAATACATTTCAGTCACATATTTGTTTGTTAATTATTTTAGTATTTCTGAACCACAGCTTTCAACAAAGCGTGAGGAAAGAAAGATTCTAAGGGAAGTTACAATTAATGGGTTGAAACCTAATGCTTTTATAGTTCTTGTGTGAAAGACTTGAGTCCCCCATTGAAGGATTTTGCCCTTTTCATCTGCATATGTGTGTGTGTGTGTCCACATATGTGCACCTCGCTTTGGGCTTTAGAAACCTTTGTCATTGTTTTGAAGAAGTGGGTTTGCTGTTCTTCCAAAAATTGATTGGTAATCTCTGCTGTGACTTTATCACAGTGTATAGTCCTCACTTAATCGCTTACAAGATGTCAGTTTCTCACAAATGGTCCTTCCCAATAAGTAGAATAAACCTTCTATTACTCAAGCAATTAACTAGACCAAAACTATCTCATCATTTCTTCCCCTACTATCTGAAATTCTGAAATTATTTTCAGCCAAAACTCCTGCTTCATAAATGAAAACCATTAAGTATGGCTTACTGTGTTACACTTTTTTTGACAAAAGGATTTTACATTTTTTTATAGTTTTTAAGGATGTCACCCTAACTGAATTAACTGAATGAATCCATGAAATCGTCAGTTAAAGTACTAGAATCTAAATGTTACAAATACACAAACACATACAAACATATACCTTTCAAAATGAAAGAGAACTGTGTACTGTGAAAATTATCTATTCCAGTGTTCAGTATTGACAGCTTATACTTAAACTGGAGCACAGTAGAGCACCCTTTTTAAAACATACCCTGTATTACTCTGCTGCTTTTCAAAAAGTGATTCTGCAAGAAACAAATGGGACTATACCATAGCTTCAGCTCTACTACCTTAAATTATTTTAGTGTTATCAATGCCCACATTTTTAAAGCTTAGTTAAAGAAAGAATGTGTCCTGTCAGCTATTTCTACTTCTTTTTCTATAAAATGACTTTTCAACTAAAGATTTTTTAGTATGTTCTTTTAATGCCTCGGTTGAATAAAGTTTACTTGTTTGCTGAAATAGACAAATGTCCTTTTTTTCCTACTGCTGGGACAGATGCAATTCAGCGTGCTTACTGCTTTCTCTTGAATCTACTCTTCTGCAGCAAAACATCCTCACTTGGCAGAGTTTGTTAACTGTGGATGTTATAAAATAGAAAACTTTGACACATTATGATGATTGTACGCAGTTTTTGGTTTTATCACTATTAATTTCATATGAACTGATTTTTGCACACAAGTAAAATTTCACAGCATTATTTGACAAATCTTAATTAAATAATTGACATAACATGGTCTATGCACTCTTCTGAACAAAGGACTTTTACAAAAACTGACACATCAGTATTTTGCTTGAAACCACAACTCTAGTTTTGGTAAAGAGGGATGTACATGCCTTATCAGTTTATAACATGCAGAAATACAGTATAATTGAAATTCTCCTTCAAGTGAAGTGAGTAGAAGTAACTCATGGCAGTTGGATTCCCAGTATCATCTTCCAACATGAAATTAAGCACTACAGAACAGCAGCTTCAGCCAGGAGAGAAATGGGAATAGCGGGGATTTACATTGGAGTGTTTCTTTCCTATAAGAAAGTTACAGCCTAAATACAGAGGTAGATGCTGGGAGAAAGGATTTGTTGTCACCCCCACTTGAACAACACTAAGACAGAATAAACGTCTCAGTCATATCATAGCAGAAATCTGCTGAAAACCTTGAAGTACAAAGCAGAGCTCCTGAGCCCTGCTTTGGTTCTGAAAGCATTACCAAACAGTGAGAAGCATTTCAGAAGTGCTGCATAGAAAGCTGTCTTGGAGCCATTTTGTCATCAGGAGTACTCCTGAGCATTTTGGATTTGTGTCAGTTGTTGGAGTTTGACTATTCTTAGCATGTTTGTTTCATAAAGCACTTGCTTCATATTTCTGAATCACCTGAGCTGCAAGCCTTTTTCAGGCTTTTAGGGAGCCTCCTAGTATCAAGGAGCTTGTATAGTTTCATTAACAACAGCTTTATTTGTCCTTAACTTCTGTTTTCCCCAGACATTCCCTTGGTAATGGTTTTATAGTGTTTTAATACCTTATAATTGTTCTCTTTGTATATCTATCAGCTGGTTGTTCTGTATTCTTGAATTCCTTCCCAAGTAGATTTTTGGCAGTCAACTACACTCACAGATTCAGACACCCGCTGCCTTAGTTCTCTTTTGTCAAGTCTGTCCAGTCCAGTTTGTTTATTCACTTGGCTTTACCATTGCCTTTCCTCAGAAACCAGTTAGGGTCATGATCCATCCTTTTATAAACTAAATATTTTTGTTTTCTTTGCAAACCTGGCAGACCATCAACTTGTCTTCCTGTTTGTCTGGAGTGTGAAATCCAATTTCCTCTTTTTTGTAACTGCCCTTCAGTTTTGCTCCTCCTGCTCTGGCTGTGCATCTCCTTTCCTACAGCAGTTCTTTGATCTCCATTGGAATACTATCATCTGGAATAGAAATTGTACTGGATGGAATGTTTTTTAGCTAAACAATGAGTTTTCTTTTCAAATGTTAAAACAGACAAATAATTCCTGACTTTCACCAATTTTGGGGGAACCAGATCCTGCTGTCCAAGAAGCAGCTTGCAGCACTGCTCTGAGCGCCTCAAGATTATACATGAAGGGCATGTTCTTTACTTGCTCTTGAGTTTCACCTGAAAAATACCAGCTAAGAGTTTGTATTTGGTTCAGCTAAACATCATTGAAACATGGACAGGAGTCTGATGGAAATGTCTGGTTTCCTTGCTAAATGCTGGAGACCCTGGGACTGTTATGGTTGCAGGTGTCCCTGCTATGTCCTTCCCACGTCAAGTGTTACTATGGCTTTCAGGCATGAAAACTGCCTAGGTCTCCACATTGATACTTCTCTTTTTTATGACTTCACATAAAACCTGTTTGATGGAGTATTTTAAACTCTAATACACAAGTATATTGTGAAATAATAAAATTTTCTGCTGATCAGAAATTCCAGACTTTGGACAGCTCTAGTTCAGGTCTTCCTATAACTGATACATTTATGGCTTATCTAGTGCAAAAGTGATCGTGTTTTGATGAGGAAAGCTTGTCCAAATGATAATCGGTGTTGAAAAATTTGCTTTCTGATTTTCTTATTCAGATCAGTAAATCTGATTGTGGAAGCAAACTGGAGTAATCTGGCAGAAAAAGGGCAAAGTGTGTGCACTGCCTCAGGTCAGTCAAAGACAATTTTTCCCTACATGGCAATCTTTGGGCAAAACTGTATAGCCAAGAAGTGAAAGCAGAATTTTACCCCCCCACACTTCTTTTTAATCTGCTTTCAACTAAAAACACCCTTTGCAAAATAACCCATCCACTCTTTACTTGGCGTATTGATAGGGAAATGGGGGTTACCTCTAACATGTCTCCAGCAGACTAGCCATGCAGATGCAGCGTGTTTACTGCAGTGTAATTTAGGGAACTGTATGGCCCTAGCTGGGAGGTGTGAGAACTAGCTATGGCAGGTTGAGCGTAGTGCTGTCCTTTAATGCTCTCTCCAGAGTCAGTTTACAGCTGTGCACCAAGTGTACAGGCATGCACTCTCCAGGATCTGTGTACAAGTGGGCCAGAGGTTGGTGCTCCTAAAAGACCACGAGTCTCGTCTCTCTTTTCCCACGCAGGCTGAGTGGGTGCTCAGCCTGGAGCACCCAACATGTCCACAGGGCAAGCTCTGAGAGAGGGCCTGGCTCGGCTCTTAGAAAGCCAATGAAAATATCCTCGCCATGAGAATGTTTTTTGTGTAATTGCCTCTTCTGGGACTTCTACAACTCCTGAAACATCTGTTACTGGGTATGGTAGGCAATGAGAAGCTGTGTTAGATGAGTGGTTACTCTGATCCAATGTGGCAAGGTTTATGTTCGTGCTGTTATTAAGCTTGTCACATTCCAGTAAATGAGTGGACATGTGCAGCATGATACGTGCATATTACGCAAGAATTTTAGAGTGCTGAGCTGCTGTGGAGCTGACTAGATTTTCATGGAACGAAGGACAAAATGCAAATCACTCCCAGCAATCTGGCAAAGCTGTTTTTACAGAGAAAGAAGTGAAATTACCATTAATTTTCAAGTTCAGTTCTAAAAAATGACACTGCATTGAAGCACTCCACAGTAATAGGACACAAATTACCTTCAAGATAATCCCTAATTCCTTGCTGAATGCATCTGGCTCAATTCTGATCTCAGGTACAATGTGTTAAAAAATTTGGATTCAAGGAAGTTATTTCTGATTTGCTCTGTGATAAAGGAATTTTGACACAGAGATCAGGAAAATTACCAGTTTTCAAATGTACATTTTCCAGTTGCAGGTGTGGCTGCTGAAGTTACAGCCCCCAACTGTTCTTCTCAACACCCTGCTAGAGACAGCCTTTCTCACCAACTAGCCACCTACATGGTGTTAAACTGAATGGTACTAATCTGCTCACAATAAATTGTTTGCATGTCTAACTCTTCACTGCTGATCTGGCTCATTTTGGTGTATTTTAGGGAGTGTTTCCCATGGGTAGACCTAGTAGTGGGTCTGAGAGAAGAGCACCCACCAGTCAAGGAGGGGAAGGTAACTCTTTAGCAAGCACAGCTATGACCAAGCTAGGACACAGGATTACCATTATAGCATCGTTGCTTCTTTGAATGTTTATGATGATGACAATTTGTCTATGACAGTCTCAAAGCACTTGTCATGTTCACTCAACCTGCTCCACTGTCTAAAAATTAATCTGTTTGCCAGTTGCTGAACTGCAGCCCCGCACCTGCCGGGGTAGTGTAGCACCTTTCTAACTGCACACAGCAGTGCAGTGCAAGAGTTATGAAAAAATATATGTATTGCCTCATTTCTTCAAGTTGCACTGGAAATTTAGTTGCCCAAACAGAAATGGTAGTCAAGAGACTAAATTAACCCTGCCTCAGATAATCAATACACTGCAAACAACTGAACTGAAAATCTATTTGTTAGACTTATACATAAAATGAAGAGTAGATCAGAAATTCTGAGTATGTTTCACACAAACCAGTATCATATAAGGAAGCTGAATGAAAGGAGAAAAGCTTTGAGATAAAATCAATACTAATATCTACTCTGAGACAACACCTTTGTTTCTAACCTCACTGTGGAACTTTCGAAACCGTGTGTTTGCTGCTTTAGGTCACTGAAGCAGAACATTTGGTGGAGAAGAGCAGCACCTGTGCTATTTTTTTCCTGTGGAGGGTTTGCACACCATTTATGTCGCACAGCACATATATATAATGCACAGCAATGAGCACAACCTCATAAGCTCAGAGTCCCTTTAGAGACAGCCAATTTAGTTCCAGTTGCTCACAGTAAGCCCAGAAACAGTAGGTCTCTCATTTTTTTCAGATGTTCTCTTGCTTTCTTAATGTTACAGCCTCCTGGTAACATTTTTAAAAGCACATAATGTCTCTGGGTATTGCATTTGACAGCTGTCAAAAAATTTGACAAAATATCTACTTCAGGTCTTGTTTATTGTGCAGGCAGAGTTTCACAGATCTCAGCAAGCAAACAGTGCTGGATGCTACCCTGCTTCCTGGGTCAGTCCCTCAGCATCTGATCTGTGTTGCTGAGGCTCTTTTACTAGAGGTAATGAGCTAGAAAGTTTACAGATTGTATGTATCCGAATAAATTGCGGTTGTTTGGCTGTTTTGAGTCTAGACTGATTGGCAGGCTTCAATTTTGGAGGTGATGTGGGCTTGAAGATCCTTTAGAACAAATTTCCATGTTTGCTTGTCATTTTTCTCCTGCATCTCAATATAACTCACTTTTCTGCTTAGGGTTCCAGTGCCTGCATTTGTGTAGTTTTGTGAAATATAATCGTGTGAAATTCTCACACTTTGGTTATCTTCCCCACCAAAAAAGGTTATGCACCCCGTGAAGCTAAAGCACGCTAGAAAAGACGATCCCTAAAAACTCATATCCTGGAAACTAAATGGTTTTCCCTGTTGCATGTGATGTTACCTGGGGAAACACAGACACACATATCTCTGGATTCTCCTTCTTATTGCCACTCTTAAGAATGTTTTTATTTCGATCAGTGAAAGAGATTATGCTTTAAAGATGAAAGGATATCAAGCTTGCAATTTCCTGAATCCCATGTTCTGGGACAGAAATCTGGTAACACAACCAGAAATTTTAGAGCAGCTCTCTTCATATTACCATCACAGAGGTAAAATGTATGATTAACATGGTGGCACTGTTGTAATCCTGTAGCCAGTGTTAGTGTTACGGAGCAACTGCGCTCTGTGAGTCTGACTGCAAGAAATCACAGACAGGAGTGTTTCTGAAATCTCAGTGCCCACACATGCAGTAATACCCGCTATCCCATATGGATGAAAGGGATGGATGCATTGCTGCTAACAGCACACCTTGTATCTAGGCAGGCAGCAAAAGGGACACTGAGAGTTATATAGTGCCAAAAGAGGAAGTGGGATTGGCTTTGGGGGGTTTGGATTTTTGTTTGGGGTTTTTAAATCCTCTTCCCCTTTGCACCACATTCTTGCAGACACTGTGCATTGTTTTTGCTTTAATAAGGAAAAAAAAAAAGGTGACTTGCAACTTTGTAAAGGAGCAAACAGTGGTACAATCCAAAGAGAGAAAACTAATTTACCATAATCACTATCTCTCATCTCTGAGTATTATGATCTGTGTTCCCCAGGCAATATGCTACATTAGGTATTTGCAACCCAACAATATACATGCAAACTGAATGTACACCTGAGGTGCATTGTCTTCTGCCACAAAACAGCTGTGTGTTAGTCCAACTCCCACTGCAGCACTGGAAGGCAAAAACTAGAGTAAAACCAAAATGATAAATCAGGAAAAGAGTGGGAGAGAATTAGAGCGAGAGAAGGAAAAAAAATCATTCTGTGCATAGTTCTTGTGGAGAAAAATAATCTCAATCAGAATGTATACTCTTTGCAGCAGCGTTACACTAGTGTATCAGGTCGCTGAACATGACCTATTGGTGATTCTGGTTTTAGCCATTTACCAGAGAAAAAGTAACAATCAGAAACAGCTGGCTTCTATATTCCTCTACTAGAGTTCCTTGTCCCTATTCTGTTAAAAAAAAAATTAATTAAAATTTAGAGGTATCTTCCTGAGATAAATAGGGCTAAGAATAGAGACCAAGTTTCGGCAAGCTAACACAGATGTACGAAAACTGCCTGGATCTCTGCCCAAAATAGAAGTTGGACCTGCCCTGGGAGAGAGCTCTCTGGAAAGCTGCTTCTTCTGCTTCTCCCTAAAGCCACGTAGCAACCACATGTGGCCTTGACAGTGGGTGAAAGACTTCACAGGATGGCTGAGGTGGGAAGGCATCTCTGCAGACTATCTAGTCCCTGCTCAGAGGTGAGTCAGCTAAAGCAGGGCACTCAGGACCATGTCCAGTCGGGTTTTGAACAACTCCAATAGCTTTGAATCCTTCTGTTGATACACATCCCTGCTGAAGAAGTTTTCTCTGGGTGTACAAAGTGAGTAAACCTCTCACAGAAATTCAGATATTCAAAACCATTTTTTTAGTCTCTACATGACTGCCAGCTTAAATTGTGCATGAATACCTTTACCCTAAGGCTCATAACAACTGCCATAAAATTAGTTATAAGAGTGGGATGTAGTTATTTTTTAATATATCTAAGATCTTTCACAATATCAATTCTAGTTCTGATCTGAGTTGCTCAGCTAAAACAGCATCCTGAGATAAGCTTTGGTTTGTAACAAATGGCAGCTACTGTGAGTCTATAATGAGGAGTCTGACACAAAGCTGGAATTGTCTGTATTTGTTATGTGTAAGAAGTGGGTTTCCATCTCATTAAAACCAATGGGAATCTTTAGAGAGACATCCAGCAGTGGGCTCAGATCGGAGGCTTCAGAAAAGTGACATATGCTTAAGCTAGAAATGTCAAGCCATCAAAACTTGGAAGAAACTGAGTTAAGGAGGTGAGAGAGACTGTCAGTCCAGTTTCTGTACAGGCCTGGCTATGCAGCTATAAACTTGGATTAAAACTCAGGATTCTGTATGTATTAGTTTTAGAGTTAATGTTGGAAAGTGTGGCATACGGTGGGGCACAGGAACAGGTTAACAAAGATGCAACAGAACGAAAAGATGAGGGTCTATGCTTGGTTTTAAGACTATGGAAGTTGCTGTTTTGACTTTAATAATTAGACTGACATTATGGCACTCTGAAACTGAAACTTTGAGGTATATGCAAGAGGTAACATCTTGGAAAGAGCTCTAAAGGGCAGAGTGATGCAATGTGACATACCACATAAAAGCTGAGAGAGAGGGGATTTGTCTTTTTGTACTTGAAATAATTACCTCTTTGGTTCAACCTTTTTACAGTTCTCCTTTTTAGAATATGACATATGTTGAAAAATGGTGCATGATACCCTACAAATTACAGAAAAGTTAAAGAGATAGGACAGCTTTTAGGATTGCTAAAAAGGCTAAAGACTTGGTTTAAACCATAAGTTACACCCAGTGTCAAATTAAAGATATGCTGTTCTCTACACATAAAATGCATTTAAAAAATATATTTTTGAGCAGAGCAAATAGATAGCCAGTGTCTTATGAGAGCTGTTTCTTGTTTTTTTTTAAACTTAACACCAAAACAAATCTGAACCTAATTTTTGTGGTTCTGGTGCACATCTGGTTACCTAACAAAGCTGGTGAGAAGATATCAACAAAGATTTGGTCCATTATTTTAATGTCTAAAAATCTAAAACAAGAGCAGACAGCCACAGTAAAATTTCTGTCTGCAGTACTACCCATTTTGTGACCAGACAAGAGGTGCTCAGCCCTTTAAACATTTGACTGAGACAAATGGCACCAGGAGCTGACACTGAGGTCCTTACACCCTGGTGAGAAAGATTTTTTCTGCTGTTCTACGTGCATCACACTTAGACTTTCCATATTCTAGAGACAACGAGGTTTAGCTATGTACATGCCTTTAGTCTTGTGTCAATGCACATGTAAGATATTGGAAATAAAGAGCTTAATAAGGTAATTAACCAGAGTGAACTATAACCCAGTCATTCCCTATAAGAACAGGGAAGGAGAAAGGGTAAGGAAGTCAAATCTCTCAGCAGCAGAGGAAAGGAGTAATGCAGGAAACCTACAGCACTACTGTATCTGTGTCTTTGCTCTCAAGAATTAACTAGTCATGGCAAGAGTCTGCAATCCCTTGTCTGCAGGACAAGGTATGAAACATGAAGGACTTGGGGTCCTGGGAAGACAGGATTGCTGGGGGTCAGCCACGATACAGATTCTCAGTTCTGAGACTTGCAAGGGACCCCCAGACATGGGAACAGCTGGTCACCGGGGTCTACCTGTAGTGCTACTGGCTGGAAAGCAGCTCCCGTGGGAGCTGTCACACCTAGAGACAGTCTTCATCAATGGACAAGGTGTCTATTTGTTTTCCACTTGGTAATTTTGCTGAATAAACTTTACGATCTGTATTTAGGCTGGGCTTTGATACACTCTCCTAACTCATATTCATCTTGTAATAGCTGACTTCTAGAAGCATGACTTCTAGGAGAACATATTTTACAGAAGCCTTTCTGTTTCTTCTGAGAACAGCAAACCCCTCCACTGGATAAAGAGACTTGGGTTGAATGTATCTGTCAATCCAACACAAAACAGAGAATTTTCTGCACTTAAAATGTGCAGTTCATATTTTCCTGGCAAGCTGTGTCAGAGAAGAGAGAGTTGTCTTATGAGTCCCCAAATCCTTCTGTCACACTTATATATTGTTAGAGGAACTCTCTACTGGAAATAACCTCAATCCACACAAAGAACAAATGAAATAGAGATATATGCCTCTTACTTACACAGACTGGGAAGCTGCATCTTCCCTTGAAAATTAAATGCCAAAATATTGTTTAGAATAATGAATATAATCTGAAAGATTATGTTCCCCCACAAACACGTCTTATAAATACAAATGTAGAAATGGATAGAGAAGTTATTTATACATTATTTATATAAATACAAGGAAATATATGGATAGTTAAGGAAAAAAGAACTGCAAGAGACCTTAGTAACTCCTTTGCTCTGACTGAGTTGAAGCACATTTAGATCCCCCCTCACCAACAGTGGCAAAGCTTATTCATAAAGACTGCTAGTGACCAGAACCACAGACTTTTCTGGATGATTTGTATCATTGGTTAATCCTCTTTGTAGTTAAAATATTTTCCCTAGTATATAAACTAAATCTCTGTTACTTTAAGTTGATTGCATTTCATCCTGCCTTCTGAGGACCTGCCCAACAGTTGTCTACCAGCATGGATAATTAGTGTGATATTTCCACCTCAGCCTCTCCTTTCTAATTACATAAAGCAGTTCTTGCTTTTCTTTTTTAAATAAGACCTATGACCACTTTTATTGTTTTCCCATTGATTCCTTCCCTTTTTTTTTTTTTTAAATAAGGAGTGGACCACACTGCTTAACATTGGCCACAGTTCAATGCTTGAGGCTGCACCATTACTGGCAGAGGAGAATAACTACAGTTTACGCCTTAGATATTCCCTTAGTGTTTTATGCATTCTAAAAGGACACTTCTTCCACATTACCATTTCATTACTGATGCATATTCAGGTCATATTACTACTATTATAGCTCCAGATGCAGTATTTCTGCTTATTCCTTAATTATAGATTTTGCATAAGAGCGTTCAGTTTCCCTCAGGCATGGCATTTTCACCTTACCTTTTATCCACTGAATACAACTGATTGCAGGGTAATTCTTCAGTTTCTTAAACTCAGCTTGAGTTATGAATTCAGTGTCACCTCACAGTTCAGTGTCACCCAAGAATTCAATTAACTGTTTAAAATACCAGTTAGACTCTTGCACAGGACCCTATTTGAAATGCCCTAAAAGGTGATGATTTCATGTAGACTGTTTTTCCCTAGGTCTCTGAAAACACTAGAATTAGTTTACATAGATTCTGAAGTTCCCCCTTCTGTGCAGCAGGGCAGCTATCCCACCAAGGGAAGAAGTTAGTCATGTTGATGTGATTTACCCTGACAACTCCACATGGGCTGCTTCTTATCGCTTCACAGTCTCGATGGTTTATACCAATAGCTAATTCATTTCTTCCTGACCTTTCTGATCTAATGTCCTCCGTTAAGACAGGCTCTGCATTTCCTTTCTGCGGTGCCCTGGGGGCTCGCCATGCCTTCTCAAATTGCCAGTTCCTGGGGAATTGTTTTGGCCAATGCTAGAGTAAGCAAGGCCTGCCATCATGAGCACACATCCTCCCAAAGTGCCAGTTTGTGGTCACCATGGTGACACAGAAACCAAAAAGGGATATTGAACATTTTCATTGTGTTCCCTTTGGCAGACAAAGGATAATGGGATGTTTAAGTCCAAAGCCAATAAAGCCACGTAGGTTGACTTCAGTTGAAACTGAGCAGGTAACCGTGGCAACAGGAAAACAGAAGTACAAATTATTGCATCGACAAATGCTACATAGCCAGGGCATTCTTTGTCCTAACACTAGGTTTAGTATACAAGTTCCTCCCCTGCAAAATCATAGTTTGAAATCTACATGGAGGCAGGCCTGCAGCAGTTTATTAGTACAGCATTGTAAATACCACTCTGAAATCTGTTTTCAGATGTCTCCACTCAGCTCCCGTTTTATCTTTTGCCCATCTAAGATTTGCTAGCCTCTGCTCATGGTTTTGTTACTTTTCAGATTAAACTTTCCAGCTAAGGCTTCTATCTCCCTCATCTTGCTGGCTCATCCTCATAAAGTTTCCCTGTCTCCCTAGGTGACAAGTGTTTCCGCATTCAAAAGGAGTTATGACTTCTACCACTTCAGAAAAAAACCACCAAACCCAAACCAAAAAAAAACCAAACCCAAACCAAAAAAAACCCAAGTTCCTGAAAATAAATTCCTTAGCTGTGGGCTTACATTTTTCCTTTATTCTTAATTGTGCTCCAGATTGCTAGAGGCAGACAAGAAGGAAGGGAATAGAAATGCCTCAGCCAAGGGATTCTTTAGTAATTGTCCCTGGAGAAAATTCTGACTGCTTTACAATCAAACAGTCTAAAGAAATAAATGAATACAACAGCAATCGTTTGTAGCAGGAATAATTTGTCCTTCTCACAACTTCAGACAGTAAAAAAATTGGTCCTTCAAACTTCCTTTAAAAACAGAAGAGCAAATAACTAGAGTCAGTCCAAGGCAGGTAATCATCCCCTCTGGATCATGCATCCCACTAAAATTTGCTCTGATTTTTCATTAAAAATAGGTCTCTGAAACTTACTGAAGGAAGATGTCTTAACATCAAATATACAAAAAGAGAATAATATACAGTTATTTCCTGATTTTTAGGGTCCTGTTTTGAAATTAGCCTTTCTGACAACACTTGTAGTCATAGCAAAGCCATTGAAAAGCTTCATTAATTCTAGCACAATGAGAAGAAGGGGCAAAAAATACTCCTTATCATGGTCAGTGTTTCTGGATGTCCTTTATGTTGAAAAATCCTCTATAATTGCTGCCCTTATGATACTAAGTATTCGGTATGCTTGGACATATATCAAAACCTCATATGATTCCAGAGCCCACTTATGGGCAAGGTTTACCAGCAGCAAGTCTGGTTATGTTCAGTGGTGATTTTTCTGTTCACACAGACCATGGTAGGATAAGGGCCAATGTCATAAATATCTGCCTCCCTTAATGCAAACTACCTTTTGCTCTCAATTTATCTAATCAGAGAGAACCAGGATTTATCAGCAGTAGGTCTCACATCCCATGTGAGTGCAGCAAAGCACTGCTAGAGTCTATCAGTAATAAAGAGGGCTGCCTTTACAGGAGCTTTTATCTCAGGAGCCTTTGCAATGTCACCCCAAATCTGAATCACCAGTCCTATAACCTCCTGAGAAACAACACATCCTAAAGCAAGCCAAGCACACTTGTGGATTTTATACTTTTAGGACAATTTTTTTTCATACAGAATGAGATTATTATCATTAGCTAGAAGAAGCCTGGTTAGTTTTAAAATAGGAATTTTTATAGGCAACCCTTAGATGGCTACAAGATACAAATGTAGAAAAGCAATTCTCCCTCCATTACTTGTTGGAGAATAGATTTGCTATGCAGACTCCCATCCCAGCTATTGAATTTGCTTCTTCTTGCTAATACGAAAAAAAATAAAAATCTTTTTTCCATATGGTTCCTTGGTTATTTCACCATCTGTGTTGCAGCTGCAGCAGTGAGGAACTTTACATAAAAATGTACCTTTCTTCAATGTATCTTTTTCAAGAAAATTTTCTTAAAGCCTCAGTGTTTGGCTTTGATTAGAATTGCAGTGATCAAGCACAGAATTTAAACTCAGATGGATTATTAAAAGTTACAAATCAAGAATACATGCATTAAGGTCATCTAGCATCTGTGACTATAGCACCAAAATGACATTATGCTGCAGGATATTGAACATAAACACTCCTGAAAGTCCAAAGGTCAAGCTTTATATGCCTTTGAACCAAGATAAATTAGGTATTATAGTTCTTTAGCACTAGACAAGTTCTAAATCTTTAGTATGTCTGATCAATACAGATAAATGCTGATCTATACTCCGTGTGTGAAGAGGCATAATTTGACAATTTAGCATAATATATAATTTGTCAAAACAGATCTTCCAAAGAGATTCAAATGTGAAGCACTTTTGCCTCTAATCTTTGCTGAATTGCATCAGAACAGCTTCTGTAAAGAATGACTTACATATTCTTTAGATTAAACTTCTGGAGCAACTTTTCAGCTGTAATACTTGAATTTTATTTTAAATTAAACCATTGACTTCCAAATAAAGTCTAACAGACTAGTAATTCTTTGAAGAACAGGCAGCTATTACCTTGGCCTAGGAAAATTTTGCAGCCCTACTGTTTCATGGCTGGGAGATGTGAGCATGTTTTCTTATTTGCTGAGAAGTCCAGACGGAAAGAATGGGTATCTTAAGTGACATAAGACATTGTGTACTCTGTGTTTGTCTTACTGTGAGCATCACAAGTGCCAGCCTCCAAATACTTCCAGCAGAGAATTTTCAACTCCCGGCTGAGAAAGGTGCTATTTGTCTTCTGGCTAGATTGCCACAGTAGCAGATGTGACCACAGGAACTCCAGGAGGTGTGTGGTAATCTGGAGCAGCAGTGGGAGATCAGGGAAGATACCCAAAGGCATAAAAAAATGGCCATAAAAAACTAACTTTAACAGTCCAAATGCCTTTCAGGGTATCTGTAGATGATTATCTGTTTTTACTTCTGTTCCTGCCACCTTGGGGAAAGTAAGAAAAGTCCATGGAGGGCAGTGAAATTCATCAATGACATCACTGCATACAGGATTATGCATGTAATGAAGAGTGCAAATGGGATCATCCTTTGTTAATCGTTGTGATACGCATGAGGAATATCCTTGTAACTGTCCTCTGAGCAATTATAGGTTCCTTTTCTGTGGCTATGTAACAAGCAATTGAAAGGTTGAGAAAGATGGAAGAAAAATTTAACAAACTTATGTAATAACTTTATTTTCTGGCCAGTAATGTCAGTAATAATGAACAAATCTCTTACTAATTATTATCGCCACCCATTGCTTTGATTGGTCAATGAAAAGCATGTTGTAAGTATGTTTTAAAACATGAATAATATTCTAAAGAATTGATTTATTTATTTTATCCCAGTTCATATTCTATACCATTTTTTGAATATTCTATAATTTCTCATTTCCAAATTTGAAAAAGCAAAAAGAACAGTTTGTGCCTATCAAAAAGGACAGTCTCACTTCCTACCTGATCCTGTCAGCTAATTAAAATAAGAATTGCTTATCACTAATTCTTTCTTACTGTCCACAAGAGAAACATAGAGCCTGTGCTCTAGTAGCCTGAGTGGGAATGAGTTCAACAAAAGGATCTCAGTGTCTCATTAAGAGCAATGAAATTTGCACTAGCATTTCAGTAGATTTTATTAGAAAGATTTACTTCAACGATTTGCTTGCAACCACAGCAAAGACTCTAAAGGGGAAAGGAATGCAAGACAAAGGATTTTTTGAAGAATTGAAATGAGTGGTAATTACAATTGCAATGAACAACATTTTATATAAATGTCGCTTCTGTATAATTTTAAAGTGCCAGCTTAATTCTAATTTTCTTAAAGTTGTTAGGTGGTGAAACCTGAATATACAAGTCAAGGACTAAGTTTTAAATAGATGTACTGAAGTTAGTTGCATCGGTCAGATTGTTCCTTTGAAGAAAAACTGTTTCACCTACAGATGCTGAAGATGACCAGAGTCTTTGAATGAATATCAGGTGCAAAATTTTAGACAGTCACACATGAAAACTTTAAGCTATAAGACTGAAGGGGAAACCTGTGTTAAAACCTGAAATTTATGCTTGAGTTTTCTTCTTTGGCCTAATGCTTTCACTCATGAACAACTGAGGCCATTCTAAAGTTATACCCCATCTGTAACATTCCTTATCACAGTGTAACAAATGGCAGATTGTTGTAAATTAATGTATCACACTACACTATACCTGAGCTTTGTCCATAAGTCAGTGCAGAAATAACTAAAAATGATAATGCAATTTATTAAATGGCCCCTAAACTGTTTCAAATATGACCTTTGTGGTAAAATTGTAACTTCATCATTTGTTTTACTATGGTCCACTATCAATGGAAATGCAGCTTGTACCACCTCAATCTGCCATCAATTTCTTGATCTTTCTGTTAAAACAGATATTTAATTACATGCAATAAAACTTTATTAAAAGAATATTAAGACACTAAAAGGTCATGTACTCCAACTTCATGCTTGCATTTCCTACATTTATCTGTGCAGTCATAAGTTGCCCACTTTATACAAGACAGCACTGTTTTGAGGCCATATTTGCTTTTTGCAGACACTCTGGCTCATTCAGTGTAGTGTGGATACCTTGTCATTGTTTCTCTTTGTTCATCGTGCAGCCCTACTGCTTATTTACTGCATGCTACTTAAATACTGCTGTGCATACAGACTTACTAATTTATTCATTGGTTTTTCTTTGAGGATCATCCATGCAGCATTTGTATGCTTCAAAAATGAGTTTAACCTTTCTGGGGTATGATTGTTGTATTACATCTGCCAGTGGGGGGACTATAGCAAAATGACACTAATATCACAAGTGTACATTAACTTAGAATGACGAATTTGAGATGCTGCAGGACTGGCTTTTCAGGGAACTTAACATTTTATTTTATATGCTCCAATTACAGATCTCACTGACCATATCCGTAGGCTTCCAGATACTCTGCAAATTAGCAACATACTAGTGACCTGTCAAGACTACCATTCAATAGTGTCATTTATATTATCTGTTCAATATCACCATCAGATTCGTGTGGCAGAAACAAGCATAGAAACCAGTTTGCAGCACAGTATTTAGCTGTCAAACTTAAGACATATCTGATAACCCTCTATCTCACTGACAACCACCCTTCCATTTTCTGTATTAGTCAAGGCAGAGGTTCACTACGCAGCAATGTCTTTGCCTATAAAGCACTGGTTTATTCTCTAAGCACTGCATGCATCCCTGGGAAATTGCATTCTAGCTTCTTCTGACTCTTGAAAGTTTAACTTTGCATGTGTTACTGCTAAAAATGTAGGAAATAATAGCAGATAAAAATGCATTAAACTTTACTAGACAGCAATTCCAACACAAAATGACTTTGTCTTTCACAGCATTTATCAAAACTTTTATGATCAGGCTTCAGTTAACAGAATAACTGCTAGCAAATAGGAGACTGCCAAATCTATGAAATAACACTTCTAGAAGATACAGTAAACTTTTCCCTATAGTTTTTAATTTATTTACTGACAACAAAGTAGTATTGAGACGCAAACCAAGAGATCAGTTGTAATGAGGGATAGGGATTCCTGGTCTCCTCCAGCCTCTCCCATTTGTGAGCTTTGTGCTCTGTTTGGCAGACAGAAAAGGAAACTGGAAAGTAGAAAGGAGGAACAATAGCAGGAGACATGTAAATCCCCCAGTTCAATACCTACATTCACCTTTATAATGCATCTCACAGTTAGGAGAAATCATTTCAGGGACTGTTCATCCCTTAGCAGTAAGCAAACCAAGCAAAGCCTAGTAAAATCCAACCATGTTTACCAGCCACAGGTTGACGGCAAACTTTTAGCCCTCAAGGTGGCATAGTAAAATGGCTGCAAGAATTTAAAATAAATAAAAACAATTTATTCCTTCTCTTCTGCCCCCAAAAATCTTTATTCTGAAAAACAGTGCTTTGCTCCTAGTTTCTCAAAAACATCAGCTTAGAACAGGCATGAAAATAAAAAAAAATTGCAATGTCTGTAAGGAGACAAAATTTTGTAAGGAGACAAAAGATTTTCTTTGTCAGCTTTGTCAGAAAAAAAAAAAGTAGATTCAGCAACAGAAAGCTCTTTGGGGGATTTCATTCGTGTTGATGATTTTTAATGTTTGAAGTAAAAATAAGAATCAAAATATTGTGTTTAGGCTTTCTTAAACAAAATCCACTCTGATCAAACTAATTAAATTGATCAAATTGATCTTATTGATTTAAAAAAAATAATTTTTTCTCTACTTAACTAAGACTGATGAAGACCTGGTCATGTGCTGTGCCCAATTTAAGATACAAGGGGACTTTAAAGTAAAGAAAGGAAGTGATTAGAAAAGCCAGACCTTCTGTGGTCCTTCAGATGACCTTTTGGTAGCGAGGTATCTCACTTTTTCTGTGTTCTGCTTCCTGAACCTACTTTCTTTTAAAATATCTCTACTCTCCCAAAATGAGTATTTCAGTATAAAAAAAATTAAGAAATGTTCTGCTGCTTCTTTGAAAGCATTAAAGACCTGAATTTGAGGCCAAACCTTTTATTTAACCCAGGATGAATAGTTTTCAATGACAATTTTATCCAACAGTTGCCAGAATAAAATAAAATTAAAAAAAAGAGTTACTTACTGTACAGCTGTAGTTAAAAGCACCTGAAAACTGTATCTTAGCATGGACATTAATGAACAATCTGTCCTTTAGATGTCATCACCCAGCTGTCCATGGTGTCCAGAAATATAAAAAGTTGATGAGGTCACAGCTCAGGTCATTGAAGGACACAACCCATCATTCTTGATCTTACTGAGTGGCAACATAATCCACACAATCAACAATCCATTGAGCATTTTTAAGGCAATGGGGTCTCTGATGGCTGTGCAGTCTGTTCCATAATGATGGAAATGGAATGAAAGCAAACCTTTGCCTACTTGCTGTATTTATATCTGTTTCAGAGTCTATATTACAGTCACTGATACACAATTTGTCACTGCACCAAGGCATTTCTTTAGATCGGAATTTGCCTCTCCCATTCTCAAGTAACATTACCCACGAGGCCAAAGCTTTGCCTCCTGAAAACGAGCAAGGTAACGTACAATCTCAGGACACCCTGGTTTGGAAGGTAACCTAGTTCAGTCCCCTGCCCACAGCATGACTGGCTTCAGAGTTGGATTCACCTCAGTTTCTTCTACTGAAGTGTTTGGCTCCAGCTGCCTCAGCATGAAAGCTTCAGCATTGTCCCCAGTTTAAACAGCTATGAGCTCTCGCTTACCCCAACAAAGTATTCTTTCAGGCCAATACAAACAACAAAAATAGGTGTTTCAAACTGAAACAAATGTATGTATTATTGGTAGGTTGTCCAGACATACAAGAAAGAGAAACAAAACTGCTTCCACCAGCATAGATGTAATTCACATCCTGAATTCCAGTACGCTTTGGAAACTGTTGAAAGGCTTATGAACAACAGTGTTTCTGACAGCATAATGCTCATTTATTTACATTATGAATTAAATGCCATGCAGTAATATGTTTGGTTTTTCTCAAAAAAAACCCCAAAACAAAACCAAAAACCTGCGTTGTTCATTGGGACTAAACTATAATGTTGCTTTGTGAATTCATTTTGTGTCTTTTCAGTCCTGCGTTTAAATTTTATATGTGGGAGTTAGGGTAGTTTTACTATTTTTCCCATTAGCTTTATTTTTTAACATGAAGCAGAAGCTATCCTAGTCCAATTAGAGATATGGATATCTTCATCACAGAGTAGTTATATTTACAACATACTGTAAAATGTTTTCCCTTGTACAGTAGTTGTCTGTTGCATGCTGCAATGTTACATTAACTCAGTCAAGATAATTGATTTATATTTAAAGAATGCTAAGCATACAATTCACATTATAGAATGAAGTAAAAAATATGCAGATAAATGTAGCGAGCATTTCTATTTCAACACACAGTGATTTGTAGAGTTATATTTAGCAAGTGCATTAAAAAGGAAGCACTACATTTCTGTTGAGCATGGATACCATGGAAATGTATATTATGAAGCAAGAGTATATACATCAGGCAGGGTTTTCACATGATGACATCTCTTTCTGTTTCCACAACATTTCACCTTTTGTTTTTTCATCCATGATCTTTTCATCTGCTTCATTTATATTTCCATCTCATCAAAAATCATATATTTGCTTTTCAAGTTATATTCCAGGTTCAGTGGCTTGGTCAGGTCTGTAAGCAAGTGACTGTTTACCTGAAACAAGATGCCAGTTCTCCCCCGTCATCTGGAAGTACTTGGTACATTAACAGAGATACTCAATGGAAACTCCACTGTAAGCAGATCCAGAGGCAGCTTAACCCCCCATTGAGCTCCATGCTTTGGCTCTCCACATGGTAAATTCCCTAAATCCTGCTACATGGGAGTTCTACAATTTGATCTCATGCTCCTGTAGAAAAACAGGCCAACATCTCAGACCTAAACCCTCACAGTCTTACAGTCCATTTATTTGTCTAAGCTAAAATCCTGCTATACATTTAAGCCAGAAATACTTCAGTGTGATTGTATGTTATGCCCATGTACTATTACTTCTTATGTCTCTTGTGCTTCCTGATAGCCATTAGGAAAATGTCTCATTTTGTCTCTCAGAAAGGTCCAGTGTCAGATGCCACTTGCAGTTAAAATTAAATAATTGCTGCACCAAAGCACTGCAAACATATTTGAAAAGACATTAGGCTTTGATTTGTCCGGTATACTATTTTGTTGCATTATTGACTTAGGTAATTTCTTTTATTCTTTGTCTCTTGTTCCAAGTTATTATTACCTTCCTGGTCATAATAACATAGCTTTGTGTGAAGCTTAGCAGTTAGGTAAGAAAAACAACTGAAAATCTATTAGCACAAAAAAATATTGATTTAGGTGTCTGATTAGTTCCACCCAAAAGCCACAGCCTGCTGGCTTGTGCATGCCTGCTCTCTTGAATGCTGTGAATTCGCTGTGTTTGTTCTGTATGGAAGTAAAACTTATACACCAATACAAATCCTTCAGCAGATCTCAGGTCACTTGATTTTCACTTGTAATACAGCTATCCGTGGCATTGTCTTGTTAATATTAATGCCTCTGTGTGCTGACAGCTGATATAAATGAGTTGTTAATGGAACAGTTAGTCATCAGATGACAACTTTTCAATTTAAAATTCTCACACAGGTTAAATGAGACAACAGCTGTTGTGAAATACATGAAATAGGATTAAATCTGTAGCTGAATATTGCCAAAAGTTCTGGTCATCTCAATTTAAAAAAGTTACAGTGGAAAGAGAAAAGTACAAAAAAGCTCAATAAAGATAATCAGAGGTGTAGAATGGCTTCTCTGCAAGATGAAATTGAACAGGTTCCTCATCTAAGAAATGAAATAGTTGACAGGGCATAAGATAGCAGCACATAAAATTACAATTCACATGAAGGAGGAAAATAAGAAATTACTATTGACCTCAAAGAGCTGAGGGAATCAGATGGCAATGCAAAGTTAGAGATTTAAGACAATCAGGAATAAGTATTTTTTATGATGTGCATTATCACACAGAAGAATTGATTTTCCCAGGTTGTTTTGGATGTGAAAAGCATAAATGGGATCAGAAATTAATTTGACAAACTAGGGAAGTCCAAGTCATGGAAGAAGTGTTTACTAACGTCCAGTAAAGTTTATGACAGCAGCAAGCCTAAAACCTCTCTGGAGGCCTTCAGCAGCTTTACATAATGGTAAGATAAGATCTCAAGTGTCCACAGAGAGATTTTGGAAGCTGACAACATTTCTCCAGGTACCTTGAATAGGTACAATAGGAGGAAATAGTTGTCCATACTTGCTAAGGTAGAGATTGAACAGAATCAGCAGAGCTGTGAAAATTGTCCACGGCTGAAGGAGAGAAACATTTTTGCATGCGTAGGGAAGATACGTGAATGGGGACATGATGGAGACACTGATTTATGAACAGAAGAGAGGCCTCCAATACCGACTTTCACATGAACATAAGATGTACAGCAGAAGCTTCTGCCTGGGCATCCTTTTCTGTCTTTATGCTGCACATAATGAGCATCAAGTTTCAGGTTTTGAGCACTGGACTGATTTTGCAAAACGGCAAAAATCCAAGTTCTGGGACACAAATCCTGAGTTGCAGGGACAGTTCCACATGTGAATGCAAGGAGGATTACAGCATCTGCTGAACTTCAAGAGGAGGCTGGGCTGTCCGAGCAGACATAAGCCCAAATTATTGAAACCTGTCATTGCACCATCCAGTTATATCAGCAACACTGAGTATGATGTTCTTCATTTACAGATTCTGTGCCCCCCCTCCCCCAAAAAAACCCCAAAACCAACCCAATAGACTGCAGTGAATATTCTTTAAAATTAGCTGGGTCAGTTCTGCAACTATTGCAATGGCTACTGTGACATACTCTTGGTGCAAGTCATCAGCCCCTTTTAATCTTCTGCTTTTTCTGATAGCTCTTTAATACTTTTGGCAAAATTGTTTCTACAGAAATTTAATGATTTGTGGTTTGGTAACTCCTATTTAAAAGCTTATGCTCTCACAAGCATGGAGATGAAATTTATTTGTTTTATCAGGGTCTAGACCTACATAGGTTATACTAGTGCTAAAAAATCTTTGGGTTTATGATGTTTATGTTTATCCAGTGGTATGGGTTTGAGAATAATATTTTAGTTTGTGTTTTAAATTAGAGACTAGATAAAGGACTACTTCAAGGGTTACACAAAACACCTTTTCAGATTTACCAGTTTACAGTAAAATACTGTGTTATTGATTAATGTTCTGAGTTATTCTACATCCTTCAGTTATGAGAATGTATTTACTGTATTCTTTAAGTGAAGTAACACTCTTCAGAAAATAATACATGTGAAGAAGAGCAGTATAAACAGATCAAATTCTGCTTAGACTTAACAGCTATTCTGAAGTTTAGCTAACTCTTTGTTGAAAAATTCCCTCTGCCACAGGAAATCCAGTAAGCACCCTGAGAGTTCATAGCCATGGAAACTGAAGACTTAGTGTATTGACTGCAGTAACATTATTACTTTAAAAGTAGGAATAACTATTTTCAGGTGTTTCCAAATCATTTCTGATTATTTTGTTTCAAAGGAGGGTATTTCCAAGATTTTCCTAAAGCATACAGATAATCCTGACAACCAAATGTAAAATACTAAACAAGCAGTGGTGTTACCAAAAGAAACTTCAATAAACATGCACTTAGAGGCTGCAAGTCATTTAATTTATTTTTATTTATTAATTTTTAAACATCAGCAACTGCTCTTTTAACTTGCACTTTCAGACATTATATATAGACACATCTTGCCCTTATTACCAGCCAAAATGCTTTTTTATGGGTCCTTTGACTTGCTTGTAAGTGCTATACCTTTTAAGTATTATGTCTTTCCATGTCAGATCTTCTGTCTTCATTTTTATTCTTCCACAAGATTCACTGCTGCTAACAAGCCACATGAGGTAATTAAAAATAGATAAACCAATAAAAGCTCCCACAAGGACACAAGAAACAGCTAAGTAGCCCTCATCAAGCTCTGAAATAACTGTAACAGCACACTGAACTATAACCAACTGCATGAGAAAATAAAAAAATTATTCAGACATGAGGCAAAAGTGATTGTTTTATTTACAAAACCAATGTAATAGGCCGGCATTAAGACATAAAGCCTATGAAAGGGAGGAAGAACCAGAGTGACTGCTAATTGGGAATTAACTCCAGAACATGATAGTACAGCTGGACCATAACCCTACACTTCAGTAACTTTGCAGTACCAAACTGAGCATCTGTGCAAAGCCACCTCATCCTGAAACAGCAAAGTTTTCACTCTACTCTTAGTGATATCTCACCCTTGAACTGGGGACTCCATAGGATACATGAGTAATGTCATCTTGGCAGCATGGTGTGATCAACATGGAAATAAGCATTATTTTCTTTTTTAGTGGATAATATGTTGTAGCTGCCCAGATGCTGGTTTTTAGAGTGACAAAGCTGACCACATGTAGAGAACTAATGCCACCCTTTCTCTGACATTTCAAAACAGTGTCACACAGACATTGGGGACAATGAGAACCAAAGAAGTCATGTGCTCAGAAGTATGCGTATATGTCAGATCTTCCCATGGAGTAAAATCAGCTGTACTTCAAGTGTTTCGGGACAGAGCTTTACAGGAGTCGATTGTCTTAGGCCCACAGCACTGACACTTGCAGAGGGATAGAGAAGCAACAAAGCTTCTGCTGTGATTCTCCCACTAAAGCTATCTGAACTTCGGCTGAGGGAATGCGGTGTTACATGTCACTTGCTCAAAGGAATTGAAAATCCATGTAAATGCTTATAGGGCCTTTTTAATATGATCAGCTAGCTGTAAAAGGTCTAAATCATTATATTTTGCTGTACAGGAAATGCAGGTTGTGATACTTGCTCATCTTATGCCCTGGTATTTCCAAATTTCCGTTCTTAAGCAGCTGAAAAGAGGAAGAGACTAACATGAAATCTTTCTTTAATAGTATTATCCAATTAATAAATACATATATATTTATTTCTTGACTTCCTTCTGTCCGTCTTGCAAATATGGACCTCTTTAATGGGAATGTATCTGATACAGTACAAGACCAGAATCCAAGATATCTAGATGATCTAAAGAAGTGGGGAATGTCAAACTTAGTTAATTTTTTAGATATGGGGAATTCCCATTCATCTGCAATGTCAGAGGCTTGATTCTTCACTCGCTTATTGTGTAGAAGCTCATTATGGAAATAAAGCTATTAATTTCAGTGTGATTTCTCATTGCATAAAACAATAAATTGCACAAATATAGAAGTGCAGTCTGGTCTTTGGAGAAATCCTAATTTGTCCAGAAATTAAAAGGCACTCAAAAAACTCCCAAAACAAAACTTAGCTCAAAAGTACCCATGCAAGTTTTCCGTACTAGTGACAGGAAAGTTATATGTATTGAAGGTTTTGAAAGAAAGTATCCTATTCATTTTTCCACAAGGAGAACCTTTTTCTCTCATTAAAAGAAGGCAAGGTTTGAAATTCTAAAACTAGGAAGAAAATGATAGTTCCATTCCACAAATGGAATTTCAGAATTTGGCTTTATTTCAGATTGGAACAAAGCATTTAAAAAACTTAAATTGCGTGGCTATACCCAGAGGGTATTAAGATTAGTGAGTTTCAGAACCCTGTGTCTACGTATCATCACAGCTGTTTTTATCAGCTAAATTTGTGATCTCATAACAGATGATACAGGAATAGTTCAACAAAGCCTTTAAAAACTTTACAAACCCATGAAGGCTGCAGTTAATTATATGGCATTAATTATCCCTAATCTTGAATTCTCTTTGCATTGAATCCAAATCCTTTAAAGACCTTTCACAGCATCAGTGCATGAATAAATAGTCTGACATTACCAGATTTTCTTACTTGGTCTCTCAAATAAAATTTGCACGACAATGGCTTTTTTCCAGAGCTCTCATGTTTTTATGATGCACAGATACATTTCAAAATCAATATTTCTGTTATAAAGAACTTTTCCAATTCTTATAGTACCATTAGGTGCAAGGTATGTGATATTGTACATTTAGAAACATTTACTAATTGGTGGTTTATATAATCTGTAGTTACTGATGTGCTGCCTTGTAATTAATGTTGTAAAATTTCAATATATCATCTTTACTGCTAAGTATATCATTCTGCTGCTTTCCAGGAGAGGAGAGAGTTTCCAATAGAGAAAGTAAATATGCATTTTTTAAATGTCTGTGTTTTCCAGAACATCAGTAACAAGATTTCAGGTGTTCCTGGTACATATAAGAAGAAAAAATGTTTTCTTCTAGATGTATACTCTTCCAGTGATACCTCTTAACAATTGTCTGTTGCTTTGTTGTACTCACGGCTAATATTTTTTCTATTTTTATAATTTCTTAAGCCTGTGAATGAATCAAGAGGCTTTTATTCAAAGAAAGGGCATAAGAGTTGTTATAAACAACTATCCAGTAGTAAGCAGCAGTTTTTATCTATGTTACTCAATGAAATTAATCCAAATAATCTGTAATATAATTGTTCTATTAAATAATTTCTTTCTCATTGAACATGTGGGTGGATTAGTCTTTTGGACATCTAAGCCCTGCTGAGACAGAGTACCTCTTGAGAATGGTCTATACCTGCTCTTTTCTGATGCTGAAAGAGAAACCACCATATCCTTGGGGAGAATTTGGACAAGGATGATTTTGAACAGACTTTAACGAAGAAAGAGACTATGTTTGGCCAATTTGGCAGCCTCTCTGGAGCTTTCTTTCTGCTCCATTCCAGGAGCAATGCGATGTGCCCAGGTTAGACAGAGCCCAGAGCAGAGAGCCACATGTCCCCTCCCAGATCCAGGCTCTTTCTGAAGCCAGATTCAGACCAACCTCCGGTAGTTTGTGAAAACCATTTCAGCACGCTCATTAAACAGATCAATTGAACCCCGAATCTGTGAATCTCTCTACAGGCGGCTGAACTAGTTTTTCCTCCTAAGCCTTCTGAGACTTGCTCTTCTTTTCATAACTTACGAAAAATAAATGGGTTTCAAAGTGAGATGACTAATAACCACAGCAGGTCAAAAGTTCACCTGAGGAAAATTCCCATTTGTACTGGCTATATAAGCTAGCTGGCAGTACAGGCGACTACTTCGCAGCTAACAGGCTGTTTTCCATTCCAGAATGAGAAATAATAAACCGTACTCTTTGATCGGATGTTCTCTGAGTCAGATTCTTTCAGCTGAGTTCTTATGTTCCCCCTCCTGGAATAATAAATAATAAATAACAGTCACCACTCACTGCTTAGCAAAGATAGTATTTTTAATTTGAAAAGAGATTTTTTATTTTTGTTTTTACTTTCTAACTTTCTTGCTGTCCTTATGCAGAAGAAAGTTGCTATATGAATGCAAATTTCATTCATTTATTCAATCGTTTATCCAGCTCCAGCTTTTGATAAATATGATAAGACTCGTCTCAGGGACAGAAGAGAGGCTGACTGATTCCATTTCAGATTTAATGGTTGCTAAGAGCTTCACGCAAAATTCTGCAAGAGTAAGCCCTTCAGTAAAAAGGAAACACACCACTGCCATTTCTAATTATGTATTAACACTAGGCAGTGGGGTTTTTTATTGTGGTATATTAAACAAAATCAGATTTTCATAGAATTTCTTTTATGAATACTCAAAAATATGTTTGTTTTTACACCTGCAGTGGGATTTAGTGACAAAGAGGCTTTTATTTCCATGTCTTTTAATAAGCAGCCATGTAGTAAAGATTACTTTTTTTCATTCAAAAAGCCATTGCTTTGTTTCACTGAGGTATCTGTTGGTCTGTTTTCTTTTTAGTTTTAGCATTTTGACATAAAGCATTATAGGAACGTTCCTTAGATACCATTTGAAATTTTCTTAAATGTCTCTATCCCTTCAAATCCTCTTACTAGAGAATTCTTTTACCCTTATTTTTACTCTGGTTCTCAAATATTTACCTTATGTAGCTTGTAAATAAGTGTCGTGGTTTAACCCCAGCCAGCAACTAAGCACCATGCAGCCGCTCACTCACTCCCCGCCCCCACCCAGTGGGATGGGGGAGAAAATCAGGAAAAGAAGTAAAACTCCTGGGTTGAGATAAGAACGGTTTAATAGAACAGAAAAGAAGAAACTAATAATGATAATGATAACACTAATAAAATGACAACAGCAATAATGAAAGGATTGGAATGTACAAATGATGCGCAGGGCAATTGCTCACCACCCGCCGACCGACACCCAGCCAGTCCCCGAGCAGCGAATCCCTGCCCCCCACTCCCCCCAGTTCCTAAACTAGATGGGATGTCCCATGGTATGGAATACACCGTTGGCCAGTTTGGGTCAGGTGCCCTGGCTGTGTCCTGTGCCAACTTCTTGTGCCCCTCCAGCTTTCTCGCTGGCTGGGCATGAGAAGCTGAAAAATCCTTGACTTAGTCTAAACACTACTGAGCAACAACTGAAAACATCAGTGTTATCAACATTCTTCATACTGAACTCAAAACATAGAACCGTACCAGCTACTAGGAAGACAATTAACTCTATCCCAGCTGAAACCAGGACAATAAGACAAAGGCTTTCGGGTATATGGATGATTAAAGGACAGAAAGACAGTCTGAGCTTGCACTACTGTCATGCTGCAGAAGTGTAACTGACATGGTGCTTTTTTGGAGCTAGTGAAGTATTACTGGAGACTAAGAAAATACCTCATCCACATTTAAGCAGAAGCATAGCACTGTTGCAGCACTTCTTTTCATGAGAATGGCCACCAGCTGAAACCTGCATTTCAGTTTCCAAGGAGAAAAACAGGAAAGAAACATCTCCAGATCGATTAGAACTCAGCCACCTAAGGGAGCATCTTCTTCTGAAAGCACTTGTGGCTTAATGAGTTGTGAGGTTTCTATACTGATCACCGGGTGAACAATAGCTTGGGGATTTGCCGGGTGCGCAGAGAGTGTCCATCTCAGGTTTTAGGACTCCTTTTTTTATCTTTTCTGTAGTGCAATTCTGCAATGCTTTTGTTAAATGGGATTTTGAGCTACAGCACCCTGTGAAGCTGTTAATTCTACCAGAATATTGGAAGAGGTTTGAGCACGTGATTCCTACAGGAGCTGCAACAATAAGTACCATACTGGGTGATTAGAAATCTCCTTCAAATCAAAGTATTGTTTTAGTTACATGGGGAAACAATGCAAATAACGGTGTAAATGCCGTTGTATCTTACCAGCTGCCTTCTCATTGTCTAATGTACACTACGCAGGACTAATTTCTTCAGATACTCTGTTGGTGCATTCAACTGATTCCTCCAACAACTCTTCCTTAATGAGAAAGACCTTTTTACTGATTTTGATCAGTTGGGGTGCCCAGATAGCTCATCTAGGCATGGTTTTGCAGGCAGTATTTTTGTGGTCACAGAAAAGAGGCGTACCTCAAGGCATTTTTTTAAAACTCAAGAGCCTTTTAAATTAACTCTCAGCATAATCATATGGGCAACATTTCAGTAACTGTATGAAGTTTCAGAAAGTTTTACAAAGAAGCTTTGCTTCGGTTGCAGTGCCTATAGCTGAAACTTGAAGACAAGTTTGTTGGCTCTGACACTCTGGTACACTTATTTTGGTACGGTTCTCCTGAAAGTCTCACAGTCTCATGTTACGTCTAACACCCTCCCATAATAAAAACTCAGCTGCAGAGCAGACCTTTCCTTTATATGAGGATGCAATCAAAATATTACCAGAAAGAGGTAGGGTAACCTGGTTCCCCCTAGAAGACAGCTGTCTTCCCTGTATTGCGGAGGAGCTACAGAAACAAGGAAAATTTATTTATAGCTGCATCCCCCCTTGTATTACATGCTAAAATGCAGGAGGATAGAAGAGGGAATGAGACCTAGTGATGTGGTAAAATGAATACATTAGAGATGACATATGTCAAGAATACATATGTCATAAGACTTATGCACGCCATATATCAAAACAAGAGACTACAGCCAAAAATGTAGTGCATGCAGTCCTTGACCTGAGACTGAGGTCACTGGCCTCCAGTTCTGGACCATGTCTTTCTTCTATAGCATCTCCTACACTGACAAGGGGCCAGCCAGCTCTGGAATAGCAAAGGAAGGAAGCAATCCTCACAGCCATCACAGTCTTTTCCCCCTTGCCCTCACTTGTAGCAGAATCCACCCACAGGCCTCATCTGATGAGCAGAAGACAGGTTTAGTGTGAAATCAGTGTGATTTCTCCCCTAAACCACCACCACACTGCATCCACCACTGCAGCTGACAACCAGTCCTCTCTCGGCTTGACAACATCCATGTGAGAGTAGGTTTCTTCTCACACTTCTCTGCTTTTCAAGGACCCTGGTGACAGAGAAGGCAGAAGACAGTAGCTGAAATGTCCAACACTACTACAACCCCTGGAGTGGTTCAGCAGTGCCTTTGCTCAAGCCATGCAAGGCAGAGAAGATGCCCACAGACACTGATCGTGCTGGCTTCCAGCCTGACACTCAGGGTTTGCCATCTTGTGATCTGCACATCCCACCAAGACCCTGCAGGGCTCCTCTGAAAGGAACAGGAAGGATCTGGTGGTCACAAATAGCCACACAACCCAGAAACATAAAGTGTAAGCTATTCTGAGGTACAGAATGGTTTTCAGACCATACAAAGTCTAATTTCCTTGGAAAGGAAGAGATTGTTATTCGTGCCTTGCTCATGGAGAATGGAGAGTTCAGAAACTCTGGCACTGGGCATCCATTAATGGCACAAATGACAGAAGCAAGACTGCTTGCTAAATTTACAGGTGGCACCAGCCTACATGGTTGCAAGCACATTGGAGGACATACATATGCATCAAAATTATCTCTGGGTAGTGGGAGATTCAATGAGGAGAAATACAAGACCTAAGGAATGATAAGACTACAAATACAAAATAGATATTGACATTGCAATGGACTATAACTGGAGAAAGACTTAATGTTATGCTGCTATAAAAAAAGGCAAACTCTCAAGTGTGTAAACAGGAGCTCTGGATGTCAGACATACGACACAGTCAGTAAGAAACTTCTGCTGTTCTCCATTAGTAGGTCCTCCTAATGTACATCTAGTTTGTGGTGCAACAGCTCAGGAATGCCAGCCAGGTGGAAAGAGAGCAAGAATAATGACTACAAGTCTGGAGAGTAAGTCCAAAGGAGAAAGAAGGAAGAAATGGTTGTACTGAGTCTTGGGGAAAGAACAAAAGAGACTTTTCTACGGATACATATGTGGAAGATAGAAAGAAGAAGAAAATCAACTTTTCATAACACAAAAGTAGGCATAGGCTTAAATTACAGAAAAGCAGATTCAAAAGACATCAGGACATTTTCAAATAGTAAGGATATCCAAACTCTAGAACAGTTTGATAAGGAGTAATTTTGAAGTTCTCACTTCAGAACTTGTTAAGAACGGGTTGGAAGAACACCTTTGCTGGACACACAAGTATACCTGACTTTGCCTTTGCACAGGCTGAATGAGCTGAACAAACTCTCAACGTGACCTCTGTTCATATTTCTTCTGATTTCTGTGGAAGTGTCAAACTTCTCATTTGTTTATGAGCTCAGCCAAGTAACTAAGCATATATTTTAAAATATTTGTTTGATGTCATGATTTTCAAATATGGTAAAATTTTTCAAAGTTTAAAAATAAATGAAATATGACATGTACCTACCCAGTATTTCTTTTACAAAATGACAAAGTTAGTCTCTTATTTCCCAGAGCGAACAGATGTAGATGAATGAATTGAAATAAATTTATAGGGTAATATTTAAAGGACATCCCAGCTAAACACTCAAACAAAAAGGTAAGGTTAGAAGAAAATTTCACGTCTTCACAGAAAGTAAAATTTAAGTAGAGTAAAATGTATAGGATCATGCGTGACTTTCCATGGTGCATGGAAGAAAACAATTGTCCCTTTCAGAAGTTTAAAATAAGAAGTCAGGAAACAAAAGGTTTTCTTTCTCCTGATTTATTTCAGTAACATTTCAAAAATAACCTAAAATGAAGTCAGCTTGATTTATCTTGCCTCTGTGAGCACTGAATTTGTACAAATCATAATAAAATGGTATAACACCATGATCTCCAGAATTCTGCTGTGTTCAGGAGAAACATAAGTGTTAAAAGGAATGGGAAGTTCTCCTTTCTTATCTCTATTATTTTCAGCTGTCGGCAGACTCTGCTTGATATGAAGTCCATTTGAATCATATTTTTAAACATTTATTTGCATCCATAAGGGATAAATATTCAAGGAAAATTCTGGCTCTATTCAAATAAAGTGTAATTTGTGTCAGTCTGTATACAAACAAGCCCACATATTTTTAAACAATGAAAAATGACATTCTGACCTCAGTATATGACCTATGGATAGGCATGTCTCCATAGTACCTATGCCTTAATTTGTCTTGTAGCTCAAGCATTTCATTTCATTGCCAATGCTTTTTTTTTTTTTTTATGATCACATCTTTATTTGGTTGAATGTGTTCTATTTTATCATAACTTAGATTCTCACGCTTTAAAAGCTTGGGCCAGATAGTGTTAGTCTGTTGGAATGACTCATTTTCAGTCAAGTAAAGAGACCAGGCTTTCCTCATGTTGCTTCATAAATGTTTAACCATAATCATTCACAAAAGAAATGCACATACCAAGGAGGCCTAATTTGGGCACTGGTCATTTTCTGGCTCTTAATTCTATTGACTTTGACTGCTGAGGATTATTAGGCAACCTTCTTTAAGGGACATGATATTCCTTATGTCTGTTTCACTGAAGTTATGCCTCCCTTTGTATATTGAAACACTATTTCCAATGCTAAATATTATAGTAATTTCTCCACAGAAAGCATCTCTGTATTTATTAGCATCTCTGGGAAGCTTCTCCGAGATAGAATTCCAGAGCCTTACTCTGAAACACTAACTGGTGTTAAATGTGTGACAGAGAAAATTTAAAAAAAATACTATTCCTTTTCAGATATTTCTATTAAAATCATCTAAAACTGTATATATTCACCTGTAAACCTAAATCATGCAGTAAACCAAGAACCTGTATCTTCAGGTCTCAGAACAGAAGATGTAATTTCTAAGTAAGCAAACACTGCTTCCAACTATTTTCTTGGCCCATCCATACTGAGTAGATACAGGACTTCACTGAGTCTATTGAAGTTGATGGAAGTCTTCACTGATCTACTGGCTTGAGATCCTAACTAAGCACAACCACGGGGGAGAAACAGTTGAAAAGGTAATAGGGTTTTATGAGCTCTTTATGATTCTGTCCTCTGTGCCTGCACGCACATCACTGTTCCGCCTGAACTCTGTGATCTTCTCTGTCTTTTCTCTCAGTCATACCTAACAATGTTTTGATGAGCAACACAATTTCCCAGTCTACGGAGCATTATGAATGAGTAAAGTTAGAATCCTCTTAGACCCATCCATGAGCATAACAGTCACTTGTCTTTCCACAGTAATCTTTTAAAAATAAACCATGGCATTCAAGGTGAAGTCACTTAATCTTACACCTCAGCTCCCTCACTGTGAAATGATGCTCTCTAAAGAGAAATTTCACCACTAACATGGATTTCCTTTTGCTCCGCTTCTGCTGACCGATTCCCCCTCCCCAGGTTTTGGGCGGACCGTCAGTCCCACCAGCACAAATGTGGGGTGCGCTGTCGCCTGCAGCGCATGCCCGTCAGAGCAGCCCTCTTTTTCGTCGCTTGTGTCATTGTGCAAAAGCATGTTGCAGGAGTTCAGGTTAAGGAGAGCAACCTCTGTATCCTGCCTACCACGAACGCCTGCTGAACCACCAATTTGTCACTAAAAACCACTGGCACTTCTGGACTAGGCTGAGTGCGTAGCTTAAAAGCTTCATGAAGCGTTTTAGTGCGCTCTGCTCTCCCCCGTCACCGTCGGTAGGTAACCTGACGTACAGGCTGGGGTCCCAGTGTGAGCCCAGGGACGCCAGGCCGTTGCTCAAGGCAGTCCTGACTGTCCGTGTCACTGCAGCGTGGCCGGAGCAAGTGCTTGCAAGTGGCATATCCTTCGCGCTCGTGCCATGCTCACATGCACCAGGGAAGGCCGCCGTGTCGGCTCATCCTGCTGCTTTCTCGTTGCGGTGCTGAGCAGCGTGACTGCCTGTAAGCCAGCGTAGCCCTCCGTCCTCTCACACGCACCCCTTGTTTTAGAGCCACAGGCTGTCACAGTCTCTGTGATTCGGTGTGTTCGTGAAACCAGGTGTGCTGCTATATAGGTGATAGCAAAAGGGAGGAACGCGGATTCTAGAGTTATTAAAAATGCACAGAACAAATTGAAGGCTGCATTGCCCAACCCTATAAATGATCCTAACGGCTAGTTTTACTTCGTCAGGTTTTCCCAGATTTTCTGTTCTTTTCATCTACATGTTTCTAGCTTTAAATCTCTTTCAAGATATTTTCTCCTTGCCTACCTATTCAAAAGTAAATTTAAACATGGGATGTTTATTCATTTCCAAACCTCTCCACAGGCATGTCGATGAACAGGAGTTTCTCATTCATTATTATTGCCTTGGCATGTGCAACATAGAGTAACCAGAGCAACACGGAGCTTGCTGTCCTCAAAACTCCCTGAATACCAGTAGGGAAACTGTTTAAATTCTCTTTTTCACTATCAAAATAGCACCTGAAATCTCTGAGGAGCCAACATAAAATAAAATATCCTAGTTATAACAAGGAATATGAGGGATGGACACATTTTGTGCAAATCTAAAATCACTTAGAAGTAATTGGGGGGGATGGTTAAGGACCCACCAGAACACCATAATCACAGAAGGGTTTTATTCTTTATCGCAGTTTCAGTACAGCTCTGCATATGCCATGTAGGTATACAATCATTACTAGCCAGGAAAACAGCTTCTGTGGAAATGACCCTAACTTCTGATGTTTTAGACACAAGATTAAGGTACTTAAAAAAAACAGAAAGCAAGCTTGAAAGCTGAATACCAAGTCCATATGGAGGTTGTCCCCACCATTAGCATAAGCACAAAGCCATCAGTTAGGATGTTCTGTTATAGCTGAAAAGCATACAATCCTCAGAGAAAACATCTTAGGCTCAGGGTTCACAGCTAGTATAAGTACAAGTATGAATGCCATTAGGAAAGGCTGAATTTCTTTCTTGGTTTTGGTCAGACTAGAAGGCTTTCTTTTTACCATAATCTTTTCCTTCATTTAATTCTCTATTGATTTCAATTAAGTTCTCACCAGGTTTGCACCTCCAGCTGAGGGGTTTTTTTTCCCCTAGCCAATTTGTTTTTTAGACAGTATTTCAAGGTTTCAAATCCAATGAAAACCCAAGAGAGCAACAACAAAAAATTGGCTATGTGCTAGGAAATGAACTACCTATAATCTGTCTCTGTGAAATTCCTTTAAAGTCTCCTTCTTCACAGATGGGCAGCAGTGGATCTAAAAAGCTGGTTAATGATTCTCACAAAATGCTTTACATCGAAAATTGTTTTGAAAGGTTAATTAAAAAAGGTGTCCTTCTATAGGAAGGTGACAGAGGGAAAATATTGGCTTATGGCTAAGGAACTGCTCTGCAATATCAGGGATGTATACGTGGCTAACTTTTGTCACAGACTCCCTATAAGATCCTGAGCAAGCCAACTGCTTGGTCCTTCTCCTAACTGTAAATGTATGATAAGGCCTGTCCTGTTTCCTATGGTTTAGTAGAAATAAATTTATTAGTACAATACTGGTGAATCCCAGGAAAGGCCTGAAAATAGACAGTCGGTTGTGCTCATATTACATGGCTGTCTTGTTTCTAAATAAGCATCAATACTAATAATGACAATAATGCACAAAATCTTTGCTTACATAATTTACATCTACTTTCAAAATAATAGAGGTTTTTGATTTTTGAGAGTTTGTTTTATTGTAAAATTACATAACCTGAAGCACTTATACCACCTCAGAAATCTTGAAAATAGTGATGTTCAACTCAATCAAATAATTATGAAAATCCTATCTTAATACCTGCTACTACACTATCTGAGTATTTAAGTCCAACACCTCTTACGCCAAATGTTAAAGCTAAATAACATCTTTAATTGGGAGAAGCGTTCTAGAGGGGACAACTGGGAAGAGGCCTATTAAAAGGTAACAAAAAATCAAAAAGAAGACTGAATAGGCCAGAGGAATGGTCAGGGCAGATTACTTATTTGATTAGCTAATTCCTGTACAGCTTGAAGTCAGGAGGAGCTCAAGTGTTTTACACTAAATCACACAGAAAGATCAATGTGAAATACAATTAGAGCTGCATATAACTGGACTTTTTCCTAACACACTGCCTCTTATAATCTACAGTCTAGGGTATCTGCATGTGATATTCATGACTACTGTTAACACTTACAAGTATTGAAATGACAACTCTTTGCAGATTTAAAAAAAAAAAAGTTGGTTTTTTATATACACCTCTCTACCTTTCCACTGTATGAAATGTTAGCTTCTGTAGTGGTTTTCAAATCCATAACTTCTTCAAATATGAACTGAAAAACTTATTACGGCAACTTAAATCACTGCAATATTGCTCTTGAAAATGAGCCTGCAAGGGAAATGAGTTTCCAAAGAAAAATAATTTAAATGTAATGAAGACTCTTAAAAAAAACAATTTCTTTTTCTCATTCCCTCCAACTCATACTCTCCAAAGGGCAAAGTTTTTGCCATTATGAATAACTTATAATTTGTGTGTGTTCTGCTAGCCATTGCCCAGGGTGATCATTAGCTTTTTGGTTCTTTTAACTACAATCTCAAAGTTTTGCACGCAGTTTCTTTCTGGCACAAGACTTCAGTGTACAGCACCTCAACTAAGGGGCTTTGAAAGTCTGCTAAGAATTTGGTGGGGGGGGGGGGAAGGCATTGAACTTCAGAGTTACCACTATCTCAGCAGTATTTTACAGTTTGCCCATGTATAAATCCCAATATTCCCAAGCATCCAGGCAGGAAAACTGCACAAGGAATATTCTCTGAAAATTTCTGAGTTCTGTGAGAGCTGTGCAGTCTATGGCTAACAACCTACTACTATTTCAGGAATTCCCTCCATTTCCATTATTCTAGCTGCGAGCCACTGACTGATTTGTCACATTTACCCCTTGCATACATTCAACGTGAAACTGCATAAAAGTAATTTCATAACTTTATGAAATATTAATGAAAGCAAGGATGGGCAGACAAGAGTCACTGATTTATAGTCAAAACCTGCTGCAGTTTGCAGAAGTGTAACTGCTCCTTTTGAATCCTGAACACCAGATGTATGCTAGATTACCTGAAGTGTTTCAGTTATCTGAAAGTAAGAAAAGATGTATCTGAGCTCTAGTCCCACTTTGCTAAAAAAATTATATACTTGTGTCAAAGTTTCTTAATACAAAGTACAGAAAAAGATAAATAAAAAAATAATGTGAAACTATGGCCTTGTCAAGCTACTTTGTAGCTCTGAAATACCACATATCTTAAAAGAACTGTTATGTATTCACTGGAAATTCATGGACTGCACTTTTAAGTAAATCAGGTCTGGCAGAGCTGGCATTTGCTTGAAGCTAGGAGAGTAAGCAGAGGGTAGTCACCAACAGATAAGTTTACCAAGAATAATGTAGAAAAAGGATGTTGCCTACCTTAATTAATCACTCCAATTTTTGAAGGAATTCATTTGGCATTTTGTTTCTACTTGATGATCTATTGTTTTGAAACGTCTGAAATTTCTCCTCTTTTAAAGTACTAGGCATGTTGTCACCCTGCCTTTTTAACCAGGACTTTGAAGAGTAGTCAAAATCTGTCTGCCATCCTTGATTGAGGAAATAGGGTTGTTGATAGCAAATTATAGCAATGAGTTTCTCTCCCGGTATTTTGGCAAGAATTAACAAAACCTTGTGAAATATTTTTCATAGAATCATAGAATGGATTGGGTCAGAAAGGACCTTTAAAGAACTATAAATTTCAAAGCTTTAAGGGCTCTCTTGTTTACCCATGTAAGAGATTACAGTTCTTTCAAGCTGGTTGCTAAGAGAAAAAAAAAGAAGAGGGCAATTTCATTTCTGTTGTGAATCACCAATTGCACTAATAGTCTAATATCTTAAAAAGAAAATCACATTGTCTTATGCACTTATATATGTGTAATGCATAGAAATTTTGACTTAATATTTTTTCCAATTATAATTTACTTCAAATTGCAATTATTATATGAAGTTAATGTATGAAAAGACTTTTGTTAAGGCACAGTTTGTGTGGAGTGCTTTTACATCTAAGTGCTACAACATACAAAGGAACTACCTAAATATATCAAAAGAGGCTGCATTTATTTATTTTATTTGTGTTGTAGCCTCAAATGGTTGATTATAAACAGTTCACCTCTTCATTTTTATCTTTATTACCTGCCTTTCTTTATGTCATTGTGATGTCTGCTTCGTTAAGGTCAGCATGTTTTGTCCACAATAGTCAGTTATATTCTCTGCAAATGTTCCTCCTCTTAGGTGAGTCTGACCTTCAGTGACTGAGAATCAAGAGAGAAATTAACTCATATGTTGCAAGACTCTTTATTAAGATTCTGGTAATAAGGTAGGAAAGCATGCTGAAAGAACTTAGTCTTTCTGCAAGCTCAGCTGCAACCTACAGGGACTCCGACTGGCTGCAGCAGGAACCAGGTTCAGTGCTAGGAAATTTTGCAAAAGCACCATGACCAAGAAGTAGGATCACATATCTCCACTTCCTCAGAATCTCTCACCTGCTACCCAGGTACCTAATGGCTCACTGCAGGTGTCTAAGTCTCAGAGTGAGATGAAGCCAGGCTATCAAACAGAATTTAGATATCTTTATCTTATTTACTCCTTCAGTCATTTACTTTATCATAATAGTCTCACTGAATAAAAAACCTACATTTCAAGGCCAAGTTGTATGAGAAGGCAGAAAGTCAAATAAAATACAAGATAAACCAAGGGGATATCATTAATGACATCTAAGAAAAGCTGCTTTCTTTCTTCATCTGTTTATTGTTTAGTGCGAGTTGAAGAAGGAATGTTTTCAAGTGAAAAAGAACTGGATAAAGCTGCTCTGAAGAACTGCATTATATTTGACAAATCCAAGAAATACCATTCACTTTCCTCCATCCACTGTTAGGTAGTTACTCACCCAGTGCTCACTTCTGCTAGCACAAGAGATGCTAGCCCATATAGCCCTCCCTAAAAGACCAGGGAAGGATGGCAAGTCAAATGAGCTTTTTTGGGAATTATTTGCTTTCTGTTGCAGACTTGTTGAGGTCTGAATAAAGCCATTCAAGTAGTTGGAAAGGCAAAAGATTAAACAGTAAAAACATTAGGCTGAGGTGTGCATGCTTCTGCAGTGCTCTGGGAAATAACCAAAGTAAAAGTTTATGTCTGTTAAAATGGCCAGAGGATGTAAAAGTCTCCTAAAAGCCCTGAATCTACTGCAGGCAGGCAGACATTTTGGGGACAGCCATGATATTGTTTCTGAAGATCCTTGCCCTGCCCCTAGAAGAAAGTTTTGCAAGGAGAGTCCATGGCCTTTCAATTGCCAGGGTCATCTCAGGGCTGAACTCTGCCCACCATCCACAACAGAGATCAGAGAGGAGAATGAGAATGTCCTTTGGTGCTACGCAGTGATAGTGTCTTCTCCCCATTCTGCCCTCCTCCTTGGCAAACCCGGGTTTCTTCTGAGTAAGTCAAGCTGTCAGAAATATCAGCACAAACTAAGAAACACGGTGCCTGTTGTGTTTGAAACTGAGCTGGATGCCTGGTTTCAAACCACTCAAATCAAGGCTTAAGAGTTTCACAGACCTTTGTTTAGTGATCATCCTGATGTACCATGGCTTTTCTGTTATCTTAAAATAAAAGTGAAAAATGTATGGTTACCGGAATACAGAAAATGGTGAACAGTTAGCATAGAGAACTGCTGTGTGAGAGCTGAGGTGGCAGCCGTTACTCATACTCTAACCTGAATGAAAACTTAGTCGAGAGCCAGGGAAGTTCCATGCTGTAATTGTTTTCATGCAAGCCCTTTATACTTTAGTCTTTAGATCTCATTTATGTCTGCAAACAAAACCTACACAAATTAGATGACTCTAAAGGATACAAGGATCCAGTTAAGAAGTTCTGCTATCTGCTGACACCCCTGTGCCACTGTGTCTTGTAAGTTCAAATTCCAAACAAAGCATTAAGTACTGAAACATTCAAGAGCTCAGCGTGGATGTTTTTTGTCTGATCATTAGTGTCAGTGAAATAAGAATGAAATAGTTCCACGATATAAACTCCAGTCTTTCTGGCTGATTTGGTTTCTCCATTAATTCAGCTTTGGGGCAGGAAGTTGTCCTCTGTAATAGTCACAACTTCTTCAAAGTGTTCTGGGTCAGAAAAAGGGAAAATTTTCAAAGTTTTGGAATCCATCTGGCAGTGGTCAGGGTCAGTAAAAATAGCCTTTAAGAGAACTGACAGAACATACTTCCCCTTGGTTCCCCATTTGACTGGAGCAGGAAGAACAGTGGACAATCTTTTGTGAGACGGAGCAAGACAGAAGGATTGTCTTGATTATGAAAAGATTTTACAACTTCAATCCTTTTGCATTACATCCTCAAAAAAAAAACAGATCTGTTATTTCATGTTGACCTAGAATGGGTCTTTCTGGTCATCTACATCAAATCACAAAGCTCAGGAGCACAAATCGTAACATTTCACTGGCAAGATACTTCCAGTTATGGCAAAATAAGGTAATTTTATTTGACAGAATCATTTTGCACCCCTTGAAGAAGAGAAACAAATAGCCTTAGCATAAGCAATGTTCTGAAGTAACACTATCCAATGATATACAACAGGGGAAAAAAACAAAAAAAACCAAGGCCAGCAGCAAACCCCAAAGCAATTATTTTGTTTTGGACTTGATCCACCGTATTTTAATAAGAGCCTTTACAATTACATAATGACCCTTCATGGCTAGCAGCAAATGTTGTTGGCTTAATTATATAAAATTTAGTTCACCTCTCCAGAACTGCCCACACCTCTTGAGATAAACACCTGAGCATGATAAAGCATGCATAACAATTACAAATGGGTAAGCACAGTGCACAGAGAGCTTGTAGTATTTGTCCTGCAAAGAATACATTTTACCAGAGCAGTTCTTAAGCCGCATATGTCAAATGTGTTATTAATGAACACACACCCCCACACAGAACTGCAAGTTGCAAGACACAGTCCAAACCAGCCACAGATTTAGATGGGGTGGAGTGCGGTGACAAAAGGGGCTAGACTGGTCTCCATCCTCCCAGTAGCTGCAGTTTCTCTACCACAGCACCAGCAGCTGATTTAGCTGCTTTCCAGCTCCTTCAGTTCACATGGTGGGTCTGGCTGATGGAGCCATCAAGAGAGAGCAGACACGCAACAGAAGCAGCGGTGCTGCGTGTGTACCTCACCTAACGCAACCACCCAACACCCCCTCCTGCCACGTCTCCTGACAAAGGATGGGGGAGTGGAAGAGCTTTCTTCTCCCTCACCCACACCATTTGCCCCAAGCCTGCGTCTCCCCCAGTGTGAGATTTTCCTTCCCATCCCTTTAAGGGTTTGCCTCATGGACAGCAGTGGATGCGCTGCAGCTCGGCTCCACGCCAGCCGATGGCTCATGACTGCAGCTGTCGTGGTGCCAAGCCAGAGCTAATGAGCCCTCCTGAGTGTTAGCTCTGGCTCCGTGCGGTGGGAGCCGTTGCTGTGCAGCCCCTCTCAGAAGGACTTTGAGCCTCTTCTGTTGTTCCCAGAGGAGGGGTCTCTCTGCGTGAAAGGGCCACACAGCACTGGACCTCAAAAGGAGTGAGGTAAATCCCATAGCATTTAAAAATCCAACCAGTTTCAAGACCGCTGTCACACCCTGGCACTTGTTTCCCACAAGTCTAGCAATAGAGCAAATGGCTAGTTCCTACCCCATTTTCTCTTGCAATCCCCTCTCACCTGTTCATCCAGCTAGCAGAGAAGTGTATTATCACTTTTCCTCCTGAGAAAAGATGCTGGTAGCTAAGAAGTGTGTGCTGTGAAAGTACCTCTAGATAATTTGCTTTCAATCACCAATTCACTTCTTAAATCTTCCTCCGGATGTGGTCACCCAAAACACGTCTACTATCCAGTGGCATTTGCCTGCAACCTTTCATCCCCATGATAACTTGATAATTACAAAAACAAGTACTGCTGATCAATTTGCCACTAGCCCAAACTGGTCTTTCATTTAGAGTCATGAAGTCTAAAGCAATCAATTCTCTTTTATCTAATTTCACTTCTCTTTCCCTTACCTCCCCACTAAGAGCTGGAAAACTGAGAGTAACTGCAGCAACTTCTGAGTTTTTAATAGATGTTTCATTGGCTCATAGCCCCCATTACTCAGCCTTAGGAACTGCTCTGTCCAATTGTTTTCCAACTTAGTAAAAATAATTGTTTCAATCATTTGAATGAAAAAGGCCATAGTGTACATCTAATGGCACCCTGCAGCTCACACACCAGGTTTGCTCTGAGTGATGGAGACCTGGGCTTGACTATGCAGTTGTCCTGGTTTCAGCTGGGATAGAGTTAACTGTCTTCCTAGTAGCTGGTAGGGTGCTATGTTTTGAGTTCAGTATGTGAAGAATGTTGATAACACTGATGTTTTCAGTTGTTGCTCAGTAGTGTTTAGACTAGAGTCAAGGATTTTTCAGCTTCTCATGCCCAGCCAGGGCACCTGACCCAAACTGGCCAACAGTGTATTCCATACCATGTGACGTCCCATCTAGTTTGGGAACTGGGAAGTGGGGGGCAGGGAATCGCCGCTCGGGGACTGGCTGGGTGTCGATCAGCGGGTGGTGAGCAATTGCCCTGCGCATCATTTGTACATTTCAATTCTTTTATTACTACTGTTGTCATTTTATTAGTGTTATCATTATCATTATTAGTTTCTTCTTTTCTGTTCTATTAAACCGTTCTTATCTAAACCCAGGAGTTTTACTTCTTTTCCTGATTTTCTCCCCCATCCCACTGGATGGGGGGGGAGTGAGTGAGCAGCTGCGTGGTGCTTAGTTGGTGGCTGGGGTTAAACCACGACAGCAGTAAAATGGTTAAATCTCTATGTTCTGTAAGAACTCTTTATAGCCATTTTAGCTACTAGAAGAATCTAGTGTTTTGGGAAGGTAAGTGTTCTGTCAAGGAATACATTTTCTCTTATGTTTAATTTTGTAGTTCAGCACTCATTATTCAAGCTTGTCTATAGTAAAGCACAGAAATAAAGCAAATTATTAGGGTACTTTCACAGAGTTACAATGCTTTTGTGTTACAATGCTCTTGCTAAGCCTGGAGTCTGTTTTTCTTTTTCAATAGCAAATTTTAGATCTTTCTGGAAAAATCTGGGTGTGCTATGGACCTGGAAGTGTTTTTCAGTCCTTGTTGGATCCAAGTGCATGACTCAGTCACATCCCAGCAATACATAAAAGTCAGATACAGCCTCATGCTATTGTCTCTTATCCCTCCACTTGTCGTAATTACTTTAAGAGTTTATTAACCAAAATTTTTTAAAGTGTTTTCTTGTGAGGAAATAATGCATCCTACATTATAAAGTCTTATTTCTACTTTTAAAAAGTATGACTTACTATGGTTTCGTCCTAGAACAGACAGCAAGGAATTTGCTCTAGTATTCAAGGTTACAGGGGTTCTAAGTATGCTCTTAAACTGCCTCAGCAGTGAGTAAAAAGGGGTAGGTCAAGCTCAGTCTTGCAATTTGTCAATTCTTCAGCTCAATTTCTTACAAGTAAAAATTCAGAAACACTTGAAGAAAAGAGTCTCTTTCATCCATTTGGGAAGCTACGTATTTTCCTGTTGAATTTATTATTTACTGAAGTGACAGTATGTTCCCAAATTTATTCCCTTTCCCTGAACACATATTTTCTATCTATCCTCTTCTTGCAAGTGTTATTCACATAAAGACTCAGCAAGTCTGGATTACAGATAAGAGAAGTCATTCAAGGGTGGCAGGCATCATAACATCTATCTATCCATCTATCTATCTATCTATCTGTCTATCTATCTGTCAGTCTATCTATGCCAGTAATGCCCTCAGAATTGTGCCTGGGCAACAGAGAAATAAAGCTAATGTACCTGTGGCTCTCCTAAACAATTTACTTGTGCTTTAAAATTAAAGTGTCTCCATAGCAACTTTGAGGCATCCAAGAAGGGAGAAGGACAGTATTTTGCAGAAAACATGGAGTGGATTTAAACTATGTTGTAAGTGAGAACCAAATGCTCAGACCTCTCGGTAAGAGTATGAACATGTGTCCTGAGCTTGCAACGGCCCAATATCCATCTCAGAAAAACAATTCTGTAAGAAGCCCCAGTTTAAAAGCAGCTCCTCAGCAAAGGCAGGGCAGGTATCTGCTGAGCTTCTCAAGGCCTGACAGCTTCGGTATTAAAGCTGGCCCTGAGCCCAGGCAGCCAAGCCCTGCGGAGGGGAGGGAATGCCCTCAGGGCCCTGACAGTGGCTGCTTATGAGGGCTAGGAAAACATATCTGCAGCTACTTAAATCTTACACAGGTCAGGGGAGAGGTTGCAATGGTTTGTACCTTGGAAAGGAATGTGTCGCACTGCCTGCCCGCTGGGGACGGGCAGTGCCGATGGCTTGCAAGTAGCATAATGCCGTCTGCTTCAGGGGGGCCACGCTTGCTCCTCCATTGCCATTTTTCGCAAGCCAAAGAATGCCATTCTGTCTGGAAGTCTATGTTTTGTTCTACATGTGGGAAAGACAACTAGTAATATAAATAATGGCAGGTGCTTCTAAATGAAACATAATGTCTTTAATAATATCATTCTGATAAAAACTATATTTATCCCTATGGTGCCTACTAGACTGTGAATTACTCTCTTAAGTGAAAAAGACTGAGCCTAAGTCTGTAACTACCCTGAAGGGTAGTTTTGCTTCATGGCATCTTCCAAGAGTCCCCGATGACCCCTCTGCAGCCCACGTGCCCAAGAGTTTCTTTCTCCGCAGAAACCAGTACACTGTAGTGAGGCTCTTTCCCTCAGGTGGAGCTTAGAACTACTTAATGCATCCAGCTCTCACTGTTCCCAGTTCCCAATGAATATGCAAGATGTAAATCACTTCTTATTTGAGAAACAGACTGGACAAATTTTCTATAGCAGAAGAACAGGCGTTGAATAAAGTTACCTTTAATACAGTTCGAATTAATTTATTACGTGAGTCAGTTGACAATGAATATTAATCCAGTAGAGTGCACTTGTTTTGATGCAGAATAGCTCACCTCCAAGCCAGATTATCTACTTTGTTTCTTAGGACTACATGTTTTCTCCTTTTAATTGCCCTTTTTCTTAACAATTAGGGCTCCACAGGTTAGCCCAATGAAAACAGAGTGAACACTACACAATCTGCTTATGTGCAGGCAGCACTGAACCAGCTGTTTTAACTTTCTTTTGAGGGTAACTCTTCATCAGTAAGATTAGTACTCCTTTTCACTAAGTCATTTTTTTGTCTACCCCTGGAATTCAGAGTCTCTTTTGCGTAAGTGGACTATTAGCCCAGATGCCATGTACAGGAAAAGAAAAAGGAATTCTCAGCCAAAAAAAAAAAAAAATGTAACTGTAGTAAAAGTGAACTGTTTGTTATTGTGCTGTCTTCTTTTTAGCTACTACAGTTCAGAACAGGACAGGTGACATTCAGTGGCACTGCCATTACATACTTGTGATGTTGCCTGCTGTTTAGGAGAAAGGCACTGGAGTTCTTTTCTGCTCCTAATTTCTTGCTCTGTCTTGAGGCGTGGCACTGAATAACTCACATTTTTTTCCTCCACAAAAGAAAATAATAGTAGGTTTTTGAAGCACTTAGGGTCTTCAGTTGGAAGGTGGCATATAATCACATCAGGTGATTGTGAAATACTTTCAAGGGAGACAGCTGACTGCATATATGTAAAATATTGGCAGTCAAACAGAAGTAGCATATACTTTCATACATAATAGCACTACAGCTCTGCCACATCTAATTTTGTATTTGTTGGTGAAATTTCATGCTCATGTGATCCTTTACATCTTTGATGCAGGGCCTGCTTTTGTGCTGTCCCATCATGATCTGATCTTTTTGGTGACTTTATTCCCTCTGAACTAAAAAGAAAAAGCCTTTTTTGGTAGGTTTTGCCCAAGGCAAAATAAAAAGCTTATCATTTTGTTTCTTTCACAGGCCTTTTTTTGGTTGCTGTTCATTATCAACAATGTGATCTATTTCCCACAGCTTCAAACAGACCTCAGAAAATTCTGTAGTCTGCATTTGACCTAGCATTATGTTCTTCTCTTCTCTGTCCTCCTCAGGGGCCTTACACAATTCCCATACAGCTTAGTGGGATTTTGAATAGGACTCCAGAACTGGAAGAACAAAGTGATTAAATATTTGCCTTTCAGATACATAAAGCTCATTTAGACATAAGCATTTTTGCATTCACGGTTAAATAAAAACATTGCGATGAGCTCTGCTTTTAATTTAAACATGATCTCAAAATAATTCCATATAAGACATTGTCCATAGCCCATAAAAGCAGATAGATGCACGGCAGGAGGCACGGACACTGCCCCCCGTGCTGATGAAGAAGGGGCTGATCTGTCACTGGGACAGAACTGCAGAGACACGTGGGGAGCAGGGCACAGCAGGGCGTTGGGGGTGTATTACCCAGAGCTGCTGACTTTTGCTGGTATAAAGGAAAGGGAGGGCTCATACAGGACAAACAAGTCATCAGCTGGGGACAGGGTCCAGGAACTGGGAATGAAGCAGGAAATGTCTGGAAGGAATACATAAGGGACAGGTACATCCTCTGACAGAGAGGTTAGACATTCACAAAGCACTGCTAATATTTTGGTGTCCATAACCCAACCTGAGCTTCCAGTAAGAGCAAGCCATAATTAAGCAGCACTAGAAGTTATGTGTGTGTGGCATCTCCAATGTATGGGTCTTGTTTCTGCCAGTAACAGCCTCTGTTCTGCCTCAGCCTGCTCCTCCACTCCAGTACGTCTCCTCTCGCTCCCTTCATATGCCCTGAAAGCCTCCCTGCCTCCTTTCCTCCTTTATGCCTCTGCTTTTGTAAAGGTTATGTGAAGATACGGATTGTCAGAGGGGCAATTTGTACCCATGAAAACACAATTATGGGCTGTCTGCTGTGCTTCCAGCCACAGAGTGATCTCCAGGCAGAGCAGAAGAAGGAGTTGCTGCAGGGTGGGCAAAGCAAAGCAGCCATGCCGGGGGGCTTGGGCAGCAGTTCGCAGTACGCGGGAGTTTCTACGCCTGACCTCCGTGATAACCCATGGGCAAAGACAGGCTGAATTTCCTTCCTCTCCACTATTTTGCCCTCCCTTCATCCTTCCCCCACTCCCCTGCAGACAGCGAAAGACCAAAAAACCTATATTTATGTGGCCAGAGCAGCAGAATAACTGGATGTGTGCTTGATAGGTTGGACTGCCTTGGGAGCGGGAACCAGAAGTACCTGCAGCTGGAAAGTGGAAGCACAGAGGCATAGAGAACCAAAAAAATACAGCTGGAAAAATGAACTTGCCAGAGTGGGAAAATATCAGGTGAAGAAAGTGGTTTGTCTCTTCATATGAATAAGAGAAAAAAAGACCCTTTCTGAACCAGGAGTATCACGGCAAGCACGGGATGGTAAGGAAAGTAAATAAACGGCAAAACCAACTACGGCACAAACATCTTATTTCTGCAGGAAAAGGAAAGAATATTGAGAATATTGAAACCACAGGACCAGCCAGCTGAAGTTCTCATATTCATATGTCTGCCTTGATGTTCTTTGTATACCACAGAACAGTATTTGCTGCAGTTATTTTTCTCCGAATTACTGTAATTGAGAATATCAGGACAATAATTTCCTACTGAATAAAACAAAAGGAGGCATTAGGATAAAATGTCCCTTGACAATGTCCATGTGCTATTAGCACTAGATTCACTGCAAAAAGTATAAATTATTCAAGCTGAAAAATACTGTGCAACACTTAAGATTGTTCTACAAAGCTAGCATGGCACAGAAAAACATGAAAAAAATAAGCCCCT